>NC_031502.1:19165187-19252105 GCF_000237925.1 Schistosoma mansoni | reverse complement strand
TAATGCTACTAACTTGTTTTCATGTTGACATTAACAAGGCGAATACAAAAAGATTTATTGATTTAGTTTACGCACATGTACACATAAAAATTGTTTATTTATGAGCATAGATTCCAGTCAGTCAACAGATGGTATGACCCTGTTTTATTAGAAATCATAAGTAAATGCCAAAAGACATGGCTTACAACATAGGCATATTTTAGATTTAAAATAAAGGTTGATTACTACATTTAATGAGGACAGAAATCATATTTGAAAAATTAAATTCATTGCAACCTAATGCTTGTAGGTTTCCCTTATAACTAACTAGGCCAGTCTTCAGTAGTTAAAATCAAAGAAATAATAACTGGCTTCGAATAGTTTCATGTGAAGCGTAAAAGTTATAATTCACAAATTAGTTACCTGCAGGCTACATATACGTAAAGCAAATAAGCTCGGTTTGAAATGATCCTCGAAGAAGAAGCTCGATTTAAGTCAAAAATGGTGAACTGTTTTCTGATTGCTTTCTAATTGTTGTCGCTTGATGAATGAGACATCTTTCACTTTGCTCAAGACTCCACAAACAACTAATCTGGAAGAAGACATTATCTAGCTCCACCAGATTTCGAACATACTTTGGTTCAAAAAACTAATTTATTATTCGAATTCGAGCAAGAATGTTTGACAGTGTACGTACCTTATCTGGAGTTGTAAGTACTATTTGAACAATAAACTTTCAAATCTTCAATAAAATTTCGAAACAGACAGGTGTTTGTACATATCGGGATTAACAGGTGTGGAATAATTATTGAATTTGAACTTAAGGGGTAATCACATACTGATTCTCAACTTTTAAACATTCACTCCATCAGCTCATCGCAGTATTCCTACCTCATTATGTATGAGTCACGTTACAACTCAGAAACTTGAGCTAAGTGTTATTACGTCTCTCGTAGGTAGTGTTTAGGATATTCAGCCAGATTTTTCTAATTAAGATTACAAACGCCTTAAAAAAACTAATCTATCACGTCCACCTTAAAACGTATAACAGTCTGCGTCTAAGTTTATTTGACACCCTCAATATTCAACTCCAATGTAAGCACTATTTGAAAGTTAAAACAAACAAATCACTTTAAATAACCAGTTTCTTCGTTAAACTCAAGATATTGACATTATGATGGCCGTTATACCACAGTCAATAATGCAAGCATACTGGTGTCGGACCAATAAGGAATTACAACACAACAGTCTAACAAAAATTCTACTCCTTAACTAACTTTTTTAGGAACATCTGAGTATAATTTACATTAAGATTGGCCTTGATGTTAGGTATGACAGCAAAAATTACTCTAAGTCTATCTATCTTCACTGTTCATTTGGTAATTTGAAAGTATTCGAGAACTATGGATTGTTATATTTTATTCGGTAAACTGTCAAATAAGTAGGATAATTTTTGTTATTCAAACACTTAATCCTATGGTCAAGTAAGAAAGTGGTCGGTTTGAAGAAACACAGTAATAGTTTCTCATCAAGTGAGAGGATAAAATTCAAGCTACTTTCTTTTTGACATTTTATGACTTATATGTGTTTATTGGTCAATTAAAGTTTTCTAATGAATTAATTTATTATACTTTTAAAATTAGAATTCAGCTTTAAGTTTATTTTAAGAAAGCATAAACCACATTTTTGAGGGTTATAAATCATCATCAGCTTAAGGGTATGAGATCGATTTTCCTCTTAAACGTCTAATCACTTGAAAAAGTTTTACGATGATTATTTTACGGTTATTAATCAATATTTTTTTGTAATTCGATGGGAAGGATAAATTAGACAAATAAATAAAACTGAAAATCGGCGGTAAGTGATAATGTAAAGCATATTTGTGAGTCTGAATACTAAAATAGGATTCTAGATAGCCATTTTAAAACCCTTGGGTTTGAGGTGTAAACTAAGTTGGCAATAATCATTTAGTATGAAGGATGTTTTTCCAAACGACCTTTGTTTTAAAATGAGTAACTTTGTGTTAATGCTTGTTATATCTTCTACTTGTAATTTTGAGTTATAAGCCTCTAAGTGATTGATCATATGAATGAATTCTTTAGTTGTTTAACTATTACAAGTATGTATTAAACCGTCGATACTTCAAGAATAACCAACTATGACAGGTAATAGAGGTAAACTATTTAAAAATATGTATTAATAATAATAACTTCTAAAACCAGTTCACTTCAGAGGAAAAACCGCATCACTTTAAGCAGTAAATCTGAGATTAGAAGTAGATGCTGATGATATGGTCTACAACAACCATCAACTATCATATAACTCGGAATCACTAAAAGGTAATAAGTACATCAAGATTCCTAACTCAGCAACATGCGTAGTATAACTCCAGTTAAGTACCAGCAGTAAGCAATAACTTGTTTGGCATTCGGCTCGTTCACAGTTACCATAAAGCGACCCATTGCTAATTGTTCGAATTTGATCAAGATTTTAACTACTGGTTAATTTGAGAGAGTGCATCTATGACTCGAAATAGCGGATTTTTAGCACTATGACTGAACTGATAAATTAAGGCTTCAATATTTCTTGATTATAGTTTCCTCTTGTGGCAGATATCTTTGGATAGAAAGTCAATGCTTGAAAACACCCACAAAAGTTTTAGGAATAATGAAATAATTAATCTATAAGTAATTTATTAATCCTTAACATTTAAGTCGGTTTGTCGATTCTTTCAAACAAAAAGCTCAACTACTACGCTCTGTAATTCAAATATTATGAAGGGTTTTTCTTCACTTTTCTTTACTAACTATTACAAATCATTTCCTAACAATCCCATAAGACAAACATTTTAAAATAAGCTTCTCGAAAACATTACAGAACAACACACCTTTCTTGCTACAACTAAGTGTGAAAATAAAAAACTGTTGAGTTAAAAATATAATAAACGATTTTAAGCCATTTTACATATATCATTTTATTGTCATAAATATAACTCTAATGACTATCTACATGTTTTCATTAACCACAGGTTCTGGGCAGATCCAGCTATGGCAGTTCCTTTTAGAACTGTTAGCAGATAGCCAAAATATAGCCTGCATCACATGGGAAGGAAATGATGGTGAATTCAAGTTAACCGATCCAGACGAGGTGGCAAGACGATGGGGTGAGAGAAAATCAAAGCCGAATATGAATTACGATAAACTGAGTCGTGCTCTACGATACTATTATGATAAAAATATTATGACTAAAGTACACGGAAAAAGATATGCATATAGATTCGACTTCACCGGTCTTGCACAAGCTATGCACTCATCTTGTTCGCCAACTTCTTCCTCTGGATTGCTGACGTCATCACCCGTTAGTGGAACACTTCCAGGACACTCAGGTAACTCCACATGTTTATCAAATGAATTCTACTCAAATCATTGTGATAGCGACTTAGATCAAAAGGGTGGTGAAACTTCAGATAAATCTAGGATTTCATGGAAGAATATCCAAGTTGCTGCAGCTGCAGCTGCAGCAACTTGTTATTTAAACTGTCCTGATAAACATCTGTCAACTTCATTCAGTGATATAAATGATCTCACTTCCTGCTCGTTGTTTAGTTTGCAGAAGAACAAAATTTCCAACAACGGATTTGCAAAAAACACACCATACCACATTACGTCTTTAAGCTCAGACTTTAATAACAATCTATTCATGACAACTCCCACTACGGGAAGTGAACGGCATGATGAAGACACATCTAAATTACCTCATCCCTTTGGATTTAACGCTGATCATCATAATATTCAAACACTCAATGAAACGAGATTCTTATCTCAAGAGAGGACCAACTCTTCTATTTTATCAGGAAATTACACCCATTTGTTGAACCCACTGTTATCCATTGACAGTCATAACCAGTGGGATATGAACAGTATTCCACATGAACTCGATCAGTCATCCACTTATTTCAAATCACTTTCTGATGTCAACAATAAACTGAAATACCTACCTACCAATGAAAATTATTTTACTCAACCCTGTGTAAATAATGACTTACCATTTATGGATTCAGTACAATCGGCAAGTGGTCTTAAAAACTCACCTAACCTATTACTCAACTGGCCGAATACTCCATACTGTTGTTCGTCATCCACGTCTGTAGTGTCTCTATCTTCTAACTCACAAACATCCAACAGTAATTACAACAATTCACGACCTCAACGATTTCAACATGTCTACAATCACGTGCTAAATGGTTGTTCTATTCATGAATAGAGTAGAAATAACTGAAATGACTAAAAACCAAAACCAGTATCAACTACTGCTATCAACTAAGAGCTTGTAAATATGATCTACAGACTAGTTATTTTCATATGATTTATAAAACAAAAACTAGTTTCTTTGTTGTTTGGAAGCGTATTTTTGTCGAGTTTTTTGTTACCCTCTAAATTGTAAATACTGTTCAGAAATAAATTTTAATATGAGTTCCCAAGATCAAAGTCACAGTAGTAGTGAACGTAAACTACCTGGTGTTTTGTCCCAAACTCAGTCAGAGAATGATAATATCATTCTGTAGATGAATGATGATATCCACGTTCTGGATAACTATTTGAAGGATGACGTCACTAGATTCGTTTACCCCAAATAACCTGATTTCTCAGAATAATCGAATTTTAGGTAGGTCTCCAGTTGACTTTAGCTGACTTCTACCATTTAAATACAAACGAGTAATATTCATCAAACAGTTGAAGGGTATTAAAAACCTCTTTCTCTCCCAATACTTCATTCGTCACGATATTACTCCCAAACAGTTGGAAAAATATTCTCGTTAACCTTAAGCCAGTGAATAACCAGGTGATACCTCTAGGTTTACATTTTACAAGTTCTTTCTTGGCTGCGGAAAGTGATTTATACACAAGTTTTAAAAACCATCAGAATTCTAGTTAGGCGATTCGAGTGAGACGAAAATTATCCACATTTTTCTGGTAAGTCTAAGAAATTTTAACCTGTCTAGGAGACCACTTTTTGACCAATAATTTTGTATGAATGTTTCCAGCTAAATAAGTTGTAGTTATTTAGAAAGTTTTCAGTGGACTTAAAAATATGAGTGGCATATCTACGGATTTATATCAGTAGTTCGTATTATATTCAGTATTAGTGCTTGAAATACAATGAATATTGTTATGCGACTTCTAGTCTGAAATGAATAATGTGTCTTCTTAAACAAAGTAAAGATGAACTTCGCAAAATAAAATGAATCTGGATTTGATTTCACGGCTTTTTATCAACTGTAAACAGTCTGCAGTTACAAAAAATTATATGATTACAAACAAAAGTTTGATGTACTCTAGCAAAGTCGAGATAGGTGTTCTAAATAGAACTGAGAAATCATCATTGTACTAATGAAATAAGATACAGTATCAAATAGTGTTGAGGTTGACGTATAGTTTATTTATGTTTTGGGAGAAACTAGTTGTGCGAAGTGGCGAAGGTGAGGTTACATAGACCAATAATCATATTAAAGATATGAAATTCCATACTTAAGCCTGTTATCACTCGTGAAGGAGCCTAGACCGCCCACCAGCATTCTCCACTCAACTCTGTCCTGGGCAATTATTTCCAGTTGTTGTTCGTCGCTTTCATATCTGCATCCGATTCCCGACTCAATGTCTTCTTTAGTCTTTCTCTTTTCTGTCTCCCTTCAGGATTCCAAGCTAGCGCTTACTTCGTGATCCAGTTTGATGATTTCTGTAATTCTATGTCCTATCCACCTCCAACATCTGTTCTTAATCCCCTCCTCAGTTGGAAGCTGGTCTGTTTTCTCTCATAGTAGACTGTTGCTGTTGGTATCCGGCTAATGGACATTGAGTATTTCACGTAGACACTTGTTTGTGAATACTTGTACCATTTTGATGATGGTTGTGGCAGTTCTTCAGAACTATTTTGACGTTCGTACCAAAGATTGTGACTTTGATATTGGTTGACAGCTGTTTTGAATTCCATATAATCTTCAACTGCAGGAAATCTGCCCTTACTTGGCCAACCCGTGCTATTACGTCTTCATCAGCTATTTAAATGATCCTCTCAGTCTCCCACATTGTCCGGACATTCCGTGTACCCATATTAATTTTTGCTCTGGTTGTCAGTAGGTGCATTGGCCTTGTCATTTCCGAAAAATATCGGCTTTTACCACAAGGCCTCATAATTCTTCTGAAAGAAGATCCCTCAACTCACAGGGCAGATTTTAAGTGGTTTGAATTGTTTTGTATGAAATGGGTTTATGATCCTATGCCTAACCCTCTTCTTCTTTCTGGGCTTGAGATCGGTAGTAACCCTAGAAGGGCTACAGGCGGAGTTGGGAAATGATATAATCGTGATGAAATTAATACATGGTCGTGGAATTATTCTGCGTCATTAAAACAGAAACAAAAATAGTTCGCGAGCTCCGATAAGATTGTGTAAGAGATAAAAAATGTTATTGTATCACAATTCTATTTACCAAGGTTGAGAATGAAAAACTATATAGTAGGCTTTAAACTATGTAACATTAGATTTAACCTTAACAATATAAAGAACAACAATATTTAAAGGAAATATTCTCTGATCTTAAATTAATCATAGAGAATGAGAAAATACTACTATGCACTCAGAAAATTTAGTTAATTCCTGAGATTCGTGCTGCTGAGACCATAGTAAAATTGAATGGGAAAATTCGTGACTTTAGAAAACATGTGATATTGGCAGTCATTACGTGCAGTTACTTTGAATTTCAGTTTTAATATGGCTAAAACTTTTAATATTGTTGAGATTTTTGAAGATCAACAATATTATTTTAGATTATCTCAGAATCAGTAAACAGATAGTTTGATACATCTACATTGACTAGGTATCCGACTTTGTTGGATCATAGCCAAACAAGTGAATATTGTTAGGACCAAGTTTAGTATTAAATGATCTCAAAGAGAACTAGAAGTGAATCGAAGGAAGTTGTTCTTTCCCATCACTCTAGACACTTGTTACAATGATTCAAAAATAGGATGTTCCATTATGAGAAGTCTTTTCTACTATTAATCGATCTTCATTTGAATTTCTTGACAAGAGTTAGGTTTTCAAATTAGGTTGGTCTACAGTATAATATTCACACACTTGTTATACAGGCAAACTTGGAATTCTTATATTCAGCTATCATGAAGATTCCCTCTAGTAGGCAAAGTGGAATTATGCAACTCAGTCGTCGCCTGCATACACATGTGATTTAGGGATGTGTTTACATGCCAATTGGTATACTTTATTCATATATGTAGAGCCTTTGGGGCATATTTGTAAAAAATCACAAGTGGATAGAAAAATTAGGCAGCGTGAAAGTTTTTACTGTGCCAAATAGCTTCAGATGGATGATTAGTTCATCATCATTATTTCCGTTAGCCTTTAAATTATTAATGACCCTCGACAAAAAATCAAACATCGGTCAATCAAGGTTGAATGAACTGTATCACATAAGCCAAAGAGATCATAATTAAAAGATGTGTACGTGTGTCTATGTATGTATGTGTTTGGATATGTGATTGGTAAGTTTGGGGTGAAAATATATGGCAAATACTAACTCAGTCAAGCACATAAGTTTCTTCAAAATAATTATCACAAGTTAAATTTCAGTTGACATCAGTGAAAATTTTAAGAAATTATTTTACTCACGGGAGTGAAAATGTTTCGTCCACGTAGTTTGTGAGTGGATTGGAACTTAGTAAACAAAGAATTACTATTTAATGGTTTACGCAACTTTGTTCATTTAAGTATTCTTAAATTTCGAAGTAATGATCATGTTTATAATCACTATTAGGGACCTATAAAATGTAGATCTTTGACTCTTCAGAGTAACTATAGGACCACCAGATCGTGTGACGAATGTACCACTGTTTAAGTTATTTTATTGAAATCTGCTAGTGGTGTTTTACATGCTACACATTCTGTTTCTATGTTGATAGGATTACATGAACAATACAACAACTAGGCGTTATACATTTAGATTTTTTGTTGACATCCTCAATGTGAAAGTGAATCCAACTTTATTTTTCTCAGTTTCAGTGCAGTATTTGTGATAAGTTAAAGTTTAGCGATTTATAAACTGTTTTAAGAAATTATGTCCAGGATTGTTTCAATAGTTATCTGACTGCAAAGATTAGTTATTATGTTATACATATTACTTAGGATATAACGATTATTTGTATAGTACCTATTGTGCATCAGTATTCCAAAAAACTATTTGAATGAAATAGGCACAAACAACGATAATTGGAGATACATTATTAACGGAATATCAAATTTCACAAAAATCCCTCACATACTTTTCAGACTAGAAAAAACTATCACGGGACCGTGTCTAATTTCTGACTAAAATATCAAGTGCAACTAATTTTCCAGATTGGGAAAAACCAATGACGAGTGTGAATAAAATACCTGTTCTCAACAAGGCTCCTAAAGAATCCCAAATCATACGGAAATGTTTTTAACCAAAAGATTTAAAAAATAATTAACGATTAACCAGCCGTTTTACGAATTGTTATTAATAAACATTATTTATGTTGAAATAAAGTTGTTTTTATCCATATATGAACCTCCTTTGCAAATTGATCAAAGGGCTTTATAGGCGTCTTTGAGATAATCCACGATGCAGTTCATTGCTTCTAAACCTAAGACGAGAGAGCAATTTTACCAGTGTTCGTAGCTTTCAGAATTTATCACTTTAGTTTTAAAAACTTCTTTTCTACTTTTTTCCATGCTGGAAAGGGGGGAACTGTGCCAGTTTCTATCAAGTTCCACATTTCTCTATATATTTTTACAGAATTTTAAAATCCCATTATCTCAAAGAAAACCAGTTTGTAAATTTACTGCTTACAATAATGTCATACCTGGACAAAACCTGGGTAGTCGAGTGAATCCTTTAGATGAAATAAGTTGACGGGACCATTAAAACAAAGCTGATAACATTACAAATAATACTAAAAGTTAGTCAAAACTTTCAAAAAACACTTTACTTGTGACCAACAGGAACTTCTCATCCAAATATTAATGGTAAAATCACAATACTGTCTAGAAATTTTCTCTAAGTAGCAAAATCACTATGTACTCCTACTTTAAACTTTTGGGTTGCATATATTTCAATAGCTCATAATAAATGAGCTTAATAAAAGCTTGATGAAGTGATACCTTTTTCAGGTTCATAAATCACTGTTATTGGGTGTCATACAAACGTAGTTGCAATGCATCACCTCTGAAGATGTGGAATACAGACAAATATAAGTAACTGTTCGGTCTTATTAGAGTTTCCTTCTTGTTTAAATGACTAAGACCAGTTGAAACGACTGGCATACAGTCATGTTTTTATCTTTTCGGTTGCTTCCTACTCAACAAGACAAACAATTGGTGATTGTCGGTCAAAAAGCCTATTCATGCAAGATTAATCTGACGTTTCACATCGTAGCGACTCTACTTTCACAGAAAGTTGTTTATTATCGAGAAAACTGGAATGGATGAAATTTCACTTTCCCTGACTTATGTATCAATTTTCCATGTAATCCTCTAGATTTATTAAAAGTTATCAAAAGGTTTTGATGCATTTTGATTTCTTTTTTCTCTAAATTATCACTTGTTGGTCATTCCCACTAACATCTTATATCATATGGAGATGTCTGTTGAGATATCACCGATTCATAGAAGTGACTAGAATAACTCTATTGAAAGGAAAATAGTCTCAATAAATTCAATTTATATGGCTTATAAACTTATTTTGTTTCTAAATAATTTTAATAACACACAACCATTTGATAAGTTTTGCCAACATAACCAACTTGACAAGTTTTCAAAAAGTTGGCTTTTGATTTAAGAAAGACTTTAAACAATTCATGTTGGTTTTTTTAATAAGTGAAAATCATTTGTTGTTTTTCCACAGAAATGAAGGAAAATATTAATTTGTCATTTTTTTTATTCAGTCGCAAAAGTGACAAGTATTACGTGACTGTTTCAAATTTCTATGCAATATCCGTTCTGATACGTTTATGCACAACTCTTGAGACACACGAACACGTATGTACACATTAAATATATAAAATATGAACATCCTTAGTCCTTTTCTTTAAATATTTTGTTAGGTCAATAATGTGTTTACTGTTTTGGTATTCAGCTTAGTCAATCATAAATTTCTGGCATATATTAGCGGAATTTTCATTCCTGTTAAATATACACCGGACCAAAGTTAGAACTAAAGTTGGAGTCGATGAAGATTGTGTTCTAGTCGCTACATTCTCTAAAGTCCTTACGATCGCTTTCCAGCACAGAATCCTCAGGTACCATGAAGTTTAAGTCTTCATTTATTAATCAGACTAAAATTACATTTTTCAATCCAAACCGAATATGCAAGTTTGCTAGGAAAACGGAAGTTAATGAAAGCGAATTATAAATATTTTGTTGTTGAAAAATATTTGCGAAATCCATCAAAAATCTCAACTGGATTTTCAGCGAGACATTAGTTAGCTTTTAAGATACTTCATTGGTAGATAATTATTTCTGTAGACATTCAGTAACAACAACTTATTCGTTTTTAGTGTACTCAATAAATAAGTTGTAAAAATTAGACAATGGTTTGGATCCAAAAAAGTATAAAAAAGAGCTAGAGTAAGATGGACACAACTTTTGTAAAATTCTTGTGAAACGTCTAGTTATCTAGTTATAACGGCTTGATATAATCGGAAAGCAGCTTTAGCTTCACTTCTCGTATTGTGTTTTTGGAAATCATTTAGATATATGTGCAAACAAGAGCACAGTAGTGCTTTTTCAGTCATTTATAAAAACATCTGTCGCCCAGTTATTCCGGTCATAGTTATAGAATAATGGATTATCAAATAGAGAAGTAAATTTTCTTATTGGATAAAGTATTTCCATGGGGCTAAGGTCTTCATTCGTCATAGTAGCTAATGGTCAACCGTGGACCATGTTCTAGTTATTAAACCAACAGCAGACATATACACATGTTGTCATTTACTGAGGAGCTGAGTAGCGTTGAGCTTATTTTCATAATTGCTACTAGGAGTTACGATATAAGTGGTAGGGATAAAAGGTAAAAAGAATATTCATGCTGTATTCCTTAGTAAATAAGGCTTAAGACAGCTTACAGTGTCGAAAGTAGGAGGTTTTTGAGATGTCAGTTGCTACCTTAAAGAAGTTTATTCATCATAATTTCGCAGAAGTGAACATTTTGCTAGACTTCACACCTATTTAAACTTTTCATCAATTAATACCCTTTTATATCAGTTTCACCTGACGTTTGATATTGCCTTTTACATGGAACTTACTAGTTTACCAGGTCAGTAAACAGTAACTTCAGTTTTCCTAATTAATGTGGTTACACGAAAGAGTTTATTGTGCAATGCAAAACCAGAATATGATATTCGTATATTCGGTTGTATATATTTCAGGCGATAGTATTATTAATTTTCGTGAGCACATCTTACTTTGAGATACTAACTATCCTTTCTACTGACATCTTAAGTCTATGGATTTATATATCATTTTTTTGAATAGCTGTTCTAGAGTAGTTAATGAATGCTTAAAGAGAGTATAAATCAAAATGGCACATGCATAAAAAGCCATGAGAACCATGCAGAAAAGGATAAATATTATAGAAGTTTTAAAATGTTTTCATAATGTAATTTACTTTCACAGTTAAACTAATTAACGATAATTGTAAGCAAAGATGGATAGTGGCTAGCAGTGAAATCCAGGACGCGCGACACCTCGTCCTATTTGGGACTCGTCAGCTGGATGTACCTGCATCTGAGTTGATGTTCACTTTGGGACTCGAACCCAGTACCTTTCGCTTCAAACGCTATCGCGTTATCCACTCGGCCACTGAGTCCTGATAGCCACTTGCTTGTGCAATGGGGTGAAGTTTAATTTCATTTAGTATTGTTTGTTTGAATCTTCCCATCGATGTGTTAGGACTGCAACTGGTCAGTCTCTAATTGTCATATGTGCATACTGTGCGTATTGCCTCGACATAGCCTTAATGAGTTGCGAATTTATCCAACTGACGATTTTTATATGGAACAAAAAAGAAACGCGTCCTGGATTCTAGTACGATGCACCACCAAAAGCTTGCCACCACTTTGGCTAATTTATTTCGAATGGTTATGAACTATTTTTTTAAATAGTCGTTAAAAATATTTTTACATAACCTATCTTATGTAAATATATGTTTATTTGTTTATTTAGATAATCATTAACTTCTGCTTACTACAGCTGTTTGTAATAGTGAATATTTAACAATAAAGGATGAAAATTATGCTAATTCTTGAGTGGCAATCGACGTTAATTCACTAGAGTGTCTTGACGACATATTTCTATGTGACTTATGCTTATTATTGTCGTTTATATAGTCCCTAATTGAGAAAGATATCCTTCTACAGTAGGGTATGAAAATAATCTATACCACTACTAATACTCATGTTTATTCTTGTGTGTTTATGTGTGTTGTTGCAGTTGGTTTCGATTTAATAGGATATATATAAATATATATATAAAGTAAACAGACGTTTTACTCAGTGATTTAAGTGTGGATTCTTTTATAGTAAATGAATAGATGAAGATCAAATTTCATATTAAATCAAACAGAAAGCACTTTGAAAAATGACATAATAAGGAGGACTGTCTCGTTCACTCACAGGTTTATGAACTTATTAAAAAAACAACTTTGATTAATATTTATGCAGTTACTTAAAATGATTGAATAATAAATTTCTCTAATGGTTGGAAAATAATTTTGATTAGTACGGAGGAATGAATTTTAATCAGAATATTCACTGATACATTTTGCGCACTTTCCTGCGAGGTTTTTAATCAAACATGTCCATCATGTTTCTAGGTGGTGATATGTATATTTTGTAGCCTGAATATAACACAGATGGAGGAGTAAGATAAGTAATTAATAATCATTTTGGTTTGGTGAAATAAATTAATTTTTGAAAAGAAAGAATATGTGAGCGAACAATTGTTTTCAATAGCTACCTCATCAAGCTCTACAGTTTTAAGTCCATAATTATTGTGATATTATACAAAGCCAAAATAAGGCATGTATCAATAAATTTTACATTGTTATATGCTGAAAACGGTGAATATTTGTATCTGTCACGACACGTGTACTTTAACATTGTGTTATAGTTGTTTTTCTTGGATTGATATGATATGATAAAGTTTCCCTAATACTTATTATCTAACATTGTCCTGAGTTTAATTATAATTGATTAGATGATAACTGATACTAACCATATTGAGATATAACCAAACTTAAGAAGTTATATATAGTGTACTGATAGATAGAACTCTATTAATTTTGATTGCATCAACGATAAGAAGTCTTAAATGTTATAATTTCAAATACAACAGCAGGTCTTAGGCGTATTTTATAACTGAAACAAAAAAAGTACTATTGAGTGTTTATTTTACTTTTAAGGGTTAATTCACTGTTCTCAAAATCCGTAAAAGATTGCACTATTGACTTGCTAAAATCTTAATGAAGTAAGAAATGACGGATAGATTGTTTAAAGTTTGATGAATAATTTACATCAAATAACTCCATACAAATAAACAGTATAACAAAGATGCTTGATTTAAAATCTAACCATAAAATCTCAGATTGAATAACCGTTAAAACACTATTTTGTTCGAATTCAGCCCAATAGTCATAATATACGATACTTTTATTTCGTTGCATTACATTGGTGGGGATACATTTGTAGTCATTTTTAGCAGGTTTTGGGGATTTCAAAGTTGTTAAATGACAGAAGAAAATAGGAAGAAACTCCTGAAATCAGGTACTGTTATGCTTAATGTGCATCCGTAAGATTTGTATGTATTCTTCACAGAACCGGTATTAATCCAGAGATTCAAATCGATTACCCCGAATGTTATAATAATATCAAGTCATTTAGTCTACCCAGTTCTCACAGTAACTTGACCAACGGTATTCGGTTGTTCCTAATGACTGGAAAGGAAACTGGTTACTGCCTAACAACCGAAAACTTAAATCGTTATTACAATGATATAACATTAAGTGTTCCCTGAAAAAGACAGCTGTTTGTTTAACACGATTTCATTGCTTTTCTAATAACTTGATAGTATTAACTGGCGATGGAATCTGCGGATCCTGTATCAGCCGAGAATGACTATGTGGGTAGATGCGAAAACAACGACACATCTAAACAAACAGTTAACTGCTATTTTTTTTCTAGACTGTTCTTTGTGATCTCATTTTATTCTAGAGGTGAGAAATCTGTTTAGAAAAAGATTTCCAACAGCTCTCCTACATTATTAAGTTCAAAGAATATCAAATTCTTAGAATAGTGATTCGAAAATTTTCAATACATTTTACTTGATTCTGACCAAGAATACTATTTACTTTAGTCCTTTTAATTAATTCATAACTTGAATAATATTAAGAGATCGATTATACAAATAAGTTTTTCAACACATAGATTATACTGATAGGGAAACTCGACAAAGGGATATCGGTAATAACAGAGTTGATTTCATTACCACAGTACAAAAATACTTTTAGACGAAGTGGAAGAATTAATTACGACTATTCCACTTAGAGAACTTAATAAAAATAAGAATTTCTTGCAGGGTTGGAGATTTTTGAGTACAGTAGAAGACACAAATGAGTAAACTTCACAGCTTGTCTGTAGTATAAAAATGTTCTCTTTGGGAAATTAACTAGCAATAACCACATAATATGATCCAGTGGACAAAAAAGTCGAAGAGATTGAAACTAGAGACCATTCTGACCATCTTAACTGTTGCACAATTAGTCATATTCAAGCCTAGACACAATCAATGCGTCAAGGTAAATGATAAACAAGTAACTCATGTAAACAAGTGATCTTTGGAGACATTATTTATGTAATAACAACAAAACAACTGTGCTTTAACTTTGTTATTAATCACACCCAACCACGTATTGATGAATAATTATTACACCTTCCGCCTTCACACTCCTCAAACATGTCTGTTGCTTATTAATATTATCAGGAGGGGGTTTTGTCGAGGTTTTAATAATTTTATAGTTGAAATCATGAGTCAATTGAAGCTAGACCACCATGGAAAACCTGGAGGCACTAGACGGCCGTTTCGTCCTATTGTGGGACTCCTCAACGATAAAATTATTAATATTAGTAATTTTCAAAATGACATAATCAGTTGTTATTGTTGTTTGATGATGAATATAAAAGTCAATTATTTGTGCAATGATTGTCATATTATTAATATGGTTACAGCCACACATAATTTGTTTCTCAGCATTGCTATGTTTTCATATATTTAAGCTAAAAGAAAGTGAACATATATTTCTATACACACTCAAACTAGTTACTATTTTTTTAGTATATATGGTCAAAAGTTATCGTTAGGGTTCAAGTAAAGAAGACCATAGTGGCTTTGATGTTAACCTTGTTTATGGAGTAACATTAACTAGAGAACCACTTAACCACAGAGTACTTATTGTGACTGAGTAATTCTAAATCATTCATTCCTTCCACTTCCAGTGGAATCTATAATAGACAAAGTCTACTGAGTTGTCAGAACAGAAAGAATATGATGTAAATCTATTTATCAATATATTTTTCAGTCATAAAGAGTTGATTACATCCAACAACCTGTCTTATTCAAGTATGCGATTGAATTTTTGCAAGAATAACCTCATATTTTAAAATGTAATTTCTTTTTGGAATTCCCTTTCCTATATTTTCACCTGTATCAAGATTTTAATAAGGCAGGTTCTTTTTCAGAGCAGTGAGTATATCATCACTTTTAATAACAAAATAATTAAGTGCTAATTGACTTTGATGTGAGTTGGCATAGCCTATATGCAATCAAAAGACTAGCCATCTGTTTATATACTACAAATTATTCGGAAATGAATTTGTGCTTTTTAAACAAATACGGATAAATGCAGCCGATGGCGATTATTTGAAGTTAATAAGTCGATTGGGGAGGAAGAAATAATAACAATAACTAGTGAAATATATCACTACTACAAGTTGAAAGTTTAAGAAAAGAAAATCTCTTCCCAAAGACAGGTAAGCTATAAAATACTTTTCTAGAAACAATGGATCTCATACAAATTAACATTAAATTTCACCGTTACTTCATATGCTTCCTCTTCCTTGGCAAAATTCATGAAATTTGAGAAGGTAAGTGTCATAAAGGAATACATCATGATTTCAAACAGAATAAGAAACTTAAGTCAAATAATTCATCAGTATTATTCATTTAAAGCTTTTGATAAATGACGTATTGTCTAGCATAACAGGATTAATCTGTAAATAGAAGGCTAGCGTATTCCCGGTAAATAAATAAAGTTTCTGAAATTAAAAGTCGTAAAAGTTTTAAGGTAAAGATAAACTTATTTAAAATGATGATACTTCGTTTTATCTAAATATCAAAATAACTCGTTGAGTAACTGAAGAGAAATAAACTCAACTCGATGGAAATAATTCTGCTTTCGACGATACCATTTACAAAAATCGTACAACTGTAGTTAGATTGACTTAAAATTTATGTTAATCCATTGGGAAATAAAACGGGATTGGATAGTGAAGTGCTTAAAGATTTCAAGAATTCAAAAAGATGAGCTAATATCAGATACCAGGATAAAAACATTTCCTCAATAAGAATTAATTGTCTGTTAGGAAGGTATAAAGCAGGTAAGGAAAAAAACGTAACTTAAAGACGAACATGACCACTAATTAGTAATTACTAAAATGATAGGATGAGAATATCAAGTGATTATTAAGTATCCAGAAGTAGAGAGGACTAGGACCATGGTAGGACAAGTAGCTATTGTAACCGAATAAGGTTAAAATAACGATAAATTCGTACTAGTCTGGTGATTACTGGAAATGGTTGACAGAAAACATTGATAATTGGTTTTATGTTTAATGAAACTCTCTAGTTAGGTTCAACTACGACGTCGATCAAACTGATACTTCATTGAAGACTAAAACTTATGTCGCACACTGTAACCACTAGAAATGTTCACTTTTTGAAAATCAACTGGTAACTATGAAATTACATGAACGTCTTGGAAACACAATTGTCAATAGAAAGAAATCACTGCCTCAGAATAAAAGTCTGTGAAGACTGATGCTCTATAATCTTGTTCTAAATCTTTCCAATATAGTAATACGTTCTACTGAGATGATCATCGCAATTATTTTGATGGTCATATCTGCAGAATGAGTACATCGATTTGTTTCGAGTGCTTTTTTGTCATAAACATGTCCAGTTGTATGAATCGTATGATTTCTTCTAAGTGTGGGAGATCGTTATAAGATGTTGCTCTCTTGATAAACAAAGAATCAAAATGTAGATCGTTTCCACCAAAAAAGAAGAAATCTTTGTTACACCAAGTAGGGAATAATTGCATGTGTTCATCTTAATTCTTTCGAAGAAAAAGCTGTTGTTCGATGATACATGTATTTTTACCTGATTCATTTACCTTAAAAGTAATCATATTAGTAAAATTATTGGTAGAAGAAGTAGTCACAAAAGTAGCACTTCTCTTAAAATGTATGTGCTTTATTGTTAAATCAACCAATTTAGTTTCCAATAAAAAAATTCTAATAAAAACCCTTAATTTGATTACTGCTTTATATGAGTAGAGGATTTCTGTAAAACTTTTCCCCTAAATATATCGATTTGGTTGTATCCCGCATCAGTTCTAATCAAAAAAGATTATTTAAATAAATAATTATGCATATACCTTTTTAAATGACTCAAAATTAATCTGATGGTACCTATTCATAATAAACCATGTTAAACTTTTCCTAGAATAGAACTGTATTTGCATCTATTCAATGTGTAAATTTTATTTGACTTTATTTGTGTATTCATTTTTCCCCACTTTTTTTAAAAAAAAAACACACTCAGTATATGCTCATGAGTAAAGAAAGATAAATACTCCCTAAATGAATACTATTTACTCAACTGGTAGCTTTTGCCCGCATTTATTTAGTTTAATTTTTTCATTAATTACAAATTTAGAAATATTTTTTGTAACTAACATTTTATTTTTAGAGAATGGAATCTCGTCTCCGTGATGTGTGTGTATGTGTGCGGGCACTTCATTGGACACACCAATACACATATGTAACAGTACGAATGTATCAACTATAGAAAACAGAGAGGAAAGAAAGTAAAAACTGAGAGGTGATGCCCAAGAAGAGAAAGGAAGAAGAGGGGGTTAGCAAGTTTTATCATGTTCGATAATGTTCAAGTCTACAATGTAGATCATAATGATTACTCATCTAATGTGTAAGGTTCTTGTGGATAAGTCAATCTTCATTTCTTCAAATATACCCCTCCACTGTAAAAAAACCCATAGTATTTCTACTAAGATAAGGGTAGCATATTTAAACAAAATGCTAAAGTGATGCAAACGATCTGGACGATTAATGGAACATTACAGAGCAAAAGAGGGATACTGATGGAAGAAGAAAATAAAGGACATGGGTATTATTTATAATTTTTTTGACTTTATGGATGTAGAGACAGGGCAGGAGGAGATTGAAGGAGAATATAATGTGGGCAATTTCTAGAAGGAATAAATGAAAGTATAAAATTAAAAAGTCACTATGATTTTGCCATAGTTTACGCTTTTATTCCTTTTGTTTTTTCTAAAAATATGTTTACATGGTTGCGGGTTAAGTGACTGAAGTTAAAATTCATCCATACATTTTAAACAAAAAAAGGTTTAAAAAATTCACCATCACAACAAAAGAGGGTACAATTAATGATAGCAGAGACAATACAGTAAGGTTATGTAGTACAGGGAACTTTCCATACCTAACGACTATTTAATAACACTTGACCATTATAGTAGAAATATTTTACTAACCAAAGCAAAAGCATTTCAACTGTTTATTAACTGCAGTAACAATGGGTTTAACTTGCAATATTTCATAAACACACACACACACGTTAGAACAAATAATCGTATTTGGAATCTAAACCATGTAAGTGATTCAGTTGATGAGGTGAGGAGACAAAGAATGAAACAAATAACAATACATGCTCAAGCATAAATGTACCGTATTTTTGTTCTCTTTAAAAAAATATTTTCATCTTCTTCTACAAAATGCGGGGTGCTCAAAAGATTACTTTTATTGACTTTTAAAAATAATTTTCGGAAATTTTGGAAGTGTTTACTCATTTATTTATTTATACATATCTGGTGTGTGTGTGTGGGGGGGATTCGATAATTTAGAAATTTCCAGAGTCGATATAATCTTGTCGTATAATCAATAGTCTATGGTTGTTGAAACAGTCATTTGAAATATCGAGATATTATGGGATACTTGAAAAATTTTAAAGAAACCTAATTATTTATCATTCATTCACAAAAAAATATTTATGTAAATGCTTATGCTGGTATCCGATGAAGCTGTTTAAAAAGAAGAAGAAAAGTTTCATGAATAGAGATTATTAAAAGAGTTAATTCAGTCGTCATTAATTCCTTGCTTTAATGTTCATTGCCTGACATGTTTTTTTGCTTTGTTTTTGGTTTCCAATCAAATAACCCTTTCACTTTTCTCTATCAGATATCTAACAAAAAATGAAACAGAGATCAGATAACTTTTTAATATCACTTCGTAAGCCCTATTTTCTGTAAAAGTTGATGTTGTTATTTAGCGTTTTGAAGTCATATTTTGACATATTTTCAAAGAAAGAAAGATTCCTGCTCACAAAATTACACATTACTTAATCATGGGTCATTATACAAAACTAATTTATAAATAACTTGAGAGAACTTGATTTCATTGTTCGATATTGATGAATAAAATCAGTCACTACTCCGATTCACATGGATTGAACGTCCCTATCGTAAACATCTGAAGTATATAATAGATAAATTTATTTATCTGCATAACTGTATAACGAAATATTTGAAATGAGAACATGATTAAAGTTATCAACTTCATTTTTAAAAACAAGTTCATTTACTTCGGTCAAAACTATGACTAAATCCGAGGATGTTGCCTCGCTGAACAGATGGTGCTACAAATCTATGCCTATCCTATTGATAACATATTTCTGAAAAATTCATATCCCTGTCAGTGACTAGACCAACTTTCTTTTATTCTCCTTTTATAAGAGACAAAGTGATTTAATTAAAGTAGATGTAAGTTAAATCAATTCATCAATAAAAGTGTAAATAATAATCATTTTGTAATCGAAATCTAAAGTTTATGAAAAAATTGTTTAGTGGATGGATTTGAATTAAACAAACATGAGCTTCTATTGCAATGACATAATAAGAACAACAGACCACTAATGAAGTTCATCAACTAGGACATCCAACATACATATACACACTATCTGAAAACTCATTCAAGTCACGTGCACATTTTTATGAGCAGGTATTAAATGACAGTAAAACAAGAAGCAGTAGCTCTAATTATAAACAGAAAAAACTTCGTTTGAGTATATTATTAAACTTATTTATTGTGAGACATTTTACAACAGCAAACAATACTGAATTTATGAAATAAAGAGGATAGTTAAATTTTTTTTAAAAGTCACTCTTATTCATTCCAGTTTTGATGGAAAAGCACAGGTTTGTTCAGTAGAAAAATCCTAAAATGCTTTGAACAAACAAATAGGGAATTATTTGACGATATGTTTAGTTTTAAGATTAGGATGATTAATAGGAGTTAAATAAAGGTGCTGGATTTCTATTTTCTTTTTTTAAATAAAACCTTAAAATATGAACAAAGGGATCTTGTAGAATTATTTGTTTTGAATAGCAAGGTAACTTCATTGTATGATGTCATACGTAGTCAGGCCATAGAATAAGTTATTAATTAAATTCATTTAGTATTGTTTGTTTGAATCTTCCCATCGATGTGTTAGGACTGCAACTGGTCAGTCTCTAATTGGCATATGTGCATACTGTGCGTATTGCCTCGATATAGTCCCAGAGTGAACATCAACTCTGAGATGCAGGTACATCCAGCTGACGAGTCCCAAATAGGACGAAACATGAGTCCTGGATTCCACTGCTAGTCACTATCCATCTAAGTTATTAATTGTTTATGTTGTTTGACACCAAGTTAGAAACTCAAGAGTGTTGTTATATAATGACTGATGTTTATAAACAATGTCGTACTACTGGTTTTTAAAACCACCGAGTTATACTGCCTCATGCTTTGCACCATACGTGATGAATAAAAAGCTGATTTTAGCATTCATCCAGTATGTCTCAAATATTTTAACACTTAAACGAGCACCAAAATTACATCATACTATTGTGTAGTAACCGGATATCAATTTAGTGACAGATTTATTTTGATAAATTAGCAATATTCGAAAAGCCTGGTTACAATACGATTGCTAATTATATTCTAAAACACTTCTATATTATAAAAACAAAAGTCCTTTACAAATTTTGTTGTTAATGTACAGTTTACTACTTACAATGATAGATTCATGGATTGTTTCTAATATTAGTACACACCAACTGAACAAAGCAACTGAAAGTTTAAATGGGCATGACAAGGTAATTGAGTAGTGCACATGAATGACTTTGTTTAAAATGCGATCCAGAACCCTTAGTTTTTGAGTCGAGTACCTTTTCCAAATATTGTTAAGTCTAATTTCAGCGGCAGACATTTTCTGAATTATTTAACATATAATGTAGTTTAGCCAACCTTCCAATTCATTTACTACCCAAGATATTAGTGTTGTATTTATCAAAAATAGTGTCTTCTATTGTGACTGGTTTATTTTCTGGGCACTTTTAAATACAGAGTTGTTATCATCGTAAAACAAAAATATTCTATTAAGCTAGTTAGGGTTAGGAATTAGATTTCGGATTTTCATCACGAACTGACATCAGCTATAATGTATATCTGACTTTTGTAATGAATAAGATATTTGTCGTGTTATACACAAGGGTATTATTGTAGTTGACAGAACATCAGGATAAAGGTAGGATATTTTCATCACTGAATATCCTGCAGCAGCCTAACATTCATTACAAAGTAATCCCAATTTTGTCTCGAAATAAGTAAGTTGTGACATTGACAGATTATAAGTAAAGCTATCAGATGAAGCGTTCTTAAAGAAGAATTGAGACGTTTCAGCGTTTCTGGGAACATCATCATGATTAATAGAATTCATGCACAAGAAATTTGAATTAAAGATATTCTCACTGATTGGAGATAATGAAGAAAAATCTAATGAGTAAACTTTTACACTTAAGAATGGCTGCCGTAAAAGTTGTAATTATAGGAAAAAGAATAAACAAAGAGAAAAATATCGTTTCCTACTAATTCCCCCAAATTTTCTATAACATATAATGCTTTATCTCTGCTCATCAGCTGTTTATATACACATTTGTGTCAGTTACATAATCTGTTTTGATAGTATCATTTGATTAGTATTATAAACACAATATGACGGGGTGCGTCAATAGTCATTACCTTATTTTCAGCCAAAGACGAGTTGTGATCAATTTGATTGACAAGTGAATACATTTCTTAGATTTAAACATTAAGTGAAAAATTTAAACAACATGGCTAGAACTTTATCCTTTGTCCGAAATATTTTCTCTTATTTCTGTAGCACATATTCATGTATATATTTCATACTGATTACGTGAATTACAGGAAAAAAAATCACCGTACAACTGCTCACTGCCCATTGTCTAGATAATCAAGTTTGATAAAGTCAAAAGAAAAGTAATTATTAGATGTAAAACAAAATATTCACCTTAAATAAGGCAAGGAAATGTTTCATTGGAAAAAAAAAGAGAAAATATATGTGAAATAAAGAAAATCAGGCATAAGTTTACATTGAAGATAGATATCTGAGTATTTTCATGTTTAAGTTTTATCTGTATGATTTCTCCACTGAGAATTTCTCACGCAACAGCACACTCACTATTGTTATCTTTTCCAGTGATATGTGTGGCAGATTTTTAAGAAGAAAAAACAGAATATAGGTGTGATTTTAAGTTAGTGAATGAATTATTAAAAATAGCAGAAATCTCAGCAATGTCTGTTTCATAACGTCCCAATGTAATGGCTAGAAATGAGTGACATATTAAGCAAAAAATATTTTGTGACCTGAATTCTAACACTGTAATTTAGCGGAATTGGATAACCAAACCTATGAGAACATAACATACCTAAAAACTAAAAAGATTAATTATGAAAGTGATTGTTACTCATGAAAAAAAAACAATATTTGAATATAATTACAAATTTTTTTGAAAACCGGAATTATTTCCATCAGTCACTCATATCAAACTAAGAACTTTGGAACACTAAAGAATTATGTGTGATGATGTTTCTCCCATAACATGGTCATATTCAGAAATTTACGCCATACACTCCTTCTGTTGTAGATTATGTTAGGTTATTGGGTCAGGATTTGAGTGACGAGGTTTAACTAATTCAGTCGATTCACTATAAGACAGCTTCAATTTATGAACAGTTGTTTTCACTATCTCAGTTATATTGATTCCACCTCAACCGTGATTAGAAGACGTAATTAATAGATTTATAAAACACATGATGAAATGGAAACAATACCAAAACAATCACTCTTGTAAAAGGTGTAATTAGTCAGTTTATCCAGAACAACAATGGACACTTCAAAATTAAATCATTTAGCTCAAAGAACTCAGCACAAACAAAAACATCCACCTGAAGTGCAATTTTTCTTCAGTTTGATTGATCAACTGAATGAGATTATTCTATCTGGTTTATACCCTAATTTCTTATATTCTATTAGCTCCAGTTTAAGAAAATTAGTTTTAATCGGTTACTAAATAATTTTATAGGAAATTTCAATAGATATTTACTTTTATTTGTCACAGTGAGCACGACTATCATTATTGATGACCATACCGATGGAATCTACATAAGTGGTACATATTTATTGTATTATATAAGGGTGATAATACAATATGAAATTCAGGAACATGTTAGTTTACTCAGGTACATCTTCTTTTCTGTGTAAGATTAGAAAGTAATACTTAGTTGACTAGACTGAAGTAGACCAAGCAGTGACCGGATTTTCAACTCACGTTCTGAGTTAAAATAAAAATGCAGGTCCTCAGTTGATGATATTTATTAATTTAATAGGATTCTATTGGGAAACGAGAACTGTGAAGATTTTCCTTAGGTAAATGAATATTTTGAAGACAGAGAACTACTAATATTCTAAAGAGAAATACAGACACATCAGAGAGAAAATGTAAGAATAGGGTTTAATTTGTAAAACATGTTCAATAGAAGACATTCTTATGAGAGGTAGCTCTCTAAACTACTTAATGGTCAATGTATGTAGAAATTTCATGTGAATGCACCTGAATTTCTTTTTATATACCATAACTAATATTGAACAATACAACAACCTTCGATGATTTAGCTCGTTCAGTATGTACTACTATTTGAAACAGTTAAAGAAATAATTTTTTGTTAATTCAGTGAGATGATATGAAGTGTCAGGGGGATATTGATATTCAATTAAACATCTATAACTTAAAGCATGAGAAATGAGATCTGGATGTTTCGGAATCCTTTCGATTTGTCTAGAAAAATAATTTCGTCCTAATTTGAACGTTTTAATCAGAATTCAAATCGAAATTAGAATATATTCCAGTTGGTTTCAGGACTTCTTTTTCTGAGAAATAAACAATTTACGGTAATTACAAGCGGATTAACTTTAGCATATTCGAGAACACAAATCATATAACTGATTTTTGTCTGATTATCGTTTCATCAAACAATGGTGTTGTTTTCCTCACTGAGACCTTGAAGTCGATAATCCCTATAATCTTATTAACCGTAACTTGCGAGTAAGAAACATTCGTAAAAAAATTAAATATTTTCTGTTGATAGACCAATTCACCATCACATTCATAGTTACACTCTTATCAAATTAATAGATTAAACTGTGAATTGCATGTCATAATCTATTTGCGTACAAAACATTGCATTCTTTATTAAAAATTATGGACTACTTTTCGTTTAAAAAGAATGGATTGGTTAATAGATTGTTTTTATCATGATATTGGACAAGGCTGGTTGAAGGAAAGTAGACATATACATAGAAAATAAAGTTGGTTTCAAAGGATTTTTGAAATAATTCTGGTTTGTTTAGGGAAAATAATGTTTGTCTAATATAATGGCATTGATGAGTGATTCTTAATTATAAAAAAGCTGTTCATTTGAAGCTCAGTAACATCATTTGTTGAGTCTGTGAAACTGACGGTTGGATTAACTATGCATAAAAAATTCTAGGATATTAGGTTAGTATATCGAAAACATGAAGCCAAAATAGACAGTTAGGGTCATATTATTCAAAAATATTCATTTATAAGCCGAAGTACGTAACCACTCTTAGATGCTGCAATCATTCAGTAATGAGAATACGTACCTCTGAACTTTAAGGCGAATAGTAATTTCTTCTCCGTGATCGAATCACAAAATTATCGTTCAAATATCACAGACTGAAGAAAGTTTCTCAATTTTGTTTCCATGTAAATTCAACTCACCATGAATTGTCAGTAGAATATAAAAGTGCAAAGGAAACAAAATTGAGTACGTATGTTCAATCAACAAGACATATCAAACTGAATAAACGTATAGATACAAAATCTAACCAGGCAATGGCACGTATAATCCAAGAACTGATAGTAATCATTTCAGTTCATTCAACTGCTCCTTGAAAGAACAGATTAATCAGAAATTACTGACCGAATGCACTTATGAACTCTAATACCGAATACCTCAAATTCTGTTCCTCGCAAATTTGTATCAGAGATGATGTCTAAGTTGATCTAACAGTTTTGATTATTAATAAAAGCCTTATGCTAATGAATATATGCAACCAAGTCGTCTTACATTATTCAATACAAATCTTTACGGCAGTCTGAAGTGACAGTAGGATATTGCATACTATGTACTTGTTTTCAATCAAACTTTTTAAACCGAAAGTTCCACTAGTGCTAAAAAGGTATTTAAATGTGATACTGCCCGTTAACCCTTAAAGATCATCTAAAATACTAAAGTAAAAAATCAGTAGAAAGATAGAGAAAATAGGAGTGGATTTAATATACAATAACTTGATAATTCATGACCAGTATCTTTATTTTCATCATACACCTCAATGCTTTGATCGTTATTACTGGAAGAGTTTTCATTTGAGCAGTAGTGGACAGATTTTATTACTAAGCGTTTAAAGATACCTAGTTACTGATAAAAAAAGCCAAAAGGATGAAATAACGAGTGAGTGGAACTATCGATCTCTGTAAGAGAGTCTTCAATATAAACGACTGATGAATAGAGTGACTCACAGTTGTACACGTTACTTTCCTAAAATGAAACCTGAGTTCGTGAGCAATCCAGTTGTTGTTAAGGAAGAAGAGAATCTAGTCAACAGTAACTTAAGTAGAGGTTAATGTATTTGATTTTGTGCTACACATTTTATAAGGTTCCTGATGATTTCATTAGGTTCCTCAGACCATAATATGTAGAATCGGATTCAAAACCAGATTTTGTAAGTTGAAAATCGAGTACTTTAGCTACTAAACTACCTCTCCTCATAGAAATCAAGCATATTTCTAAAAAAACTTAAACCCTGGTTTTATTAGTTGTCTGAAATAACCATATTTTATGCTTATTGTGGTCACTATTATCTCTAAAATTAACTTCAGGCATTTAACTACGACTTGTGCTCCTCTAGACTGTACAAGATTAAGTAACTAATTTTAGGTAAGTAGTGCTTAAAAATTATAAGATACCTATGTGAACTCACAAATAATCTTACGGTTTAATATAAGATATTTTGGGGTTTTCTGGTTTTAATTAGCTACCGCAAAGAATCAAACGGAATCCTATCGTCATTTTCGGAAAAAGAAACTTCATCAGTTCAACTTCTACATACAAAATGACCCTGATAAATATTCATCTAAAGTAGCGTAAGTGCAGAAATATTAGTGCAGTCCGGTTTATATTTTTGTTAACTTATATAGTTATCAAAGTAATTTGTAGCACATAGTATGACTTGATCTATGGTCAAGTGAAATTTTGTTAATCAGCAATTACAATACCCAAAATGAATGAGAAGAGCAGCCATATACGGAGAAAAAATATCTTGAAAAATAGGACAAAGTATAATTAGAATAATTATGAAGCAATACTGCATAAGCTTTTGGATTTATTTATCTTTTTATGCTAGTGAATAAAATGGTTAACTGGAAACCATTCACACAAATCAACAGCTTTGATAAATCGTATCAAAATGAATTGAATTCTGGCAGGCCGTTTTGATTGTTTGACGCTGAGTTTGTCTGCATGATATCTGAAAACATTTAGGCTGAAGGGATTTACCTGTCTCTGGGTTTATCGGGAGGGAACACTGATAAGATTAACACGGATGAGACGAATGTTCTGTTCAGTGCTAAGATTTAAAATAATCTGGTTGAAAAAAATCTGTAGATCAATAAATGAGGTTTCTAAGAGAATATTGTTTGTTTAATTCAGTTTTAATTCTTTCCTCAGGATCCTATTTCTTTCTCATTTTCACTCGTATCATATCCACTCTCATCATTTAACCCTTTTTGTTAGTTTTCTTCACAATAGTGTTGTTAATGATCACACCTCCAGACTTTTACATTGAAATCTATTTGATTCTAATCACTTAGTCACTCAATCAGCTTAAATTAGAAACCCAACGATTCGTCTTAATAGATAAACCATATTGGTAGTTTTATCAAGAATTTTATTATCATTTGAAATTTACGCTAAGATATTTGTTAAACCACAATGTTTTGCCGTGGTTTTGTTTGTCAGTCAATATTTATTAAATAATTTCTCTGCAAAAAATTATGTTTATTCTTTTGCAAACATTAAATTAGTAAATATTCTGTTATTTCTATGAAGCTAGCTAGGTTTGTCAACGGAGGTTAAGGGATGGGATAAACAGATATTATGAGATCTTAATTTTCATATTTTACAGAAAATCTAAAACAGACTTTCATTAGTGAGACGTACAACTGCTACAAGTTGCTAATACTAACCCCTACGCATCAGTATAACAATTTGTATTTATCAGAAGGGGTTTTGTGGAGATTTATTATTTTCATAGTTGAAAGCGTGAGTCAATTGAAGCTAGACCACCATGGAAAACCTGGAAGCACTGGACGGCCGTTTCGTCCTATTATGGGACTTCTCAGCAGTGCGCACATGAATATGAATGTACAATATACCAAATTACTGAAACACCACGTTTTGGGTAGTATTTTTTAACTGAATCGTTAAGGCATAATACTCCTATAGAGGAGATTAACAAATTTGGACGGAATAGGTTGGTGATGTTTATTGATAGTTTAACTTTGAAGAGAATAAAACAATCATTTAATTGGCTTTCAGTGAAAACAATACTTTTTGAATGACTATCTGATAAATAAATTAGCCCAATACTTCTCATAATATTTATTTACCTAAAAAGTGATGAAATATGAATCAAGAATAACCGAAATAAGCTCTCACCTTGATATACAACATGTGTATAATTATTGGGAAATAGTTTACCAAACCTGGTCTGCTGTTGTAAGCTTAATAACTGCATAAAATATTAGCTGATAGATGTAATTGGATCCTTTAAATTATTTATGTGGTAGGCCAGGTGAGTGTACCTATATTACTGTTGCTATGACTAAGTCTGTCAAACATTTTCATTTCATGCTTAGATATTGCTAGAATACTCTAGTAAGCATAGTTACACAAAACACAAAATTAATACACATAACGGATCCTGACAAAATATTACAAATACATTCTAAAATAAGGTTTGGGAATTTGCTTTTAATTGCATCTACTAGTTCTTATTTGTATCTCAGAGCGCGTACACTAGAACAATAGTGATTAATCCTTATAGCTATACTTTTTATCACTGTTTAAAAGATTCTAAACTCATAAGTGAGGACTATTGAAACTGTTCTAATGTTAGCCATCTAGTTGACTCTGAACATTATATTAGTGATTTAAGATAAATGAGAACAATAGGATGTAGTGTGAACACTTGTCACTAACTCTCAAACGATTAAAGTTGAATTTATCTATTTAGCAAAAAAGGACGGTATACCTTTCAGTACGATAACAATTATGTTTATTTACACGATTTAGTAAGTCATTACTCTGACATAATCTATTTTACTTCAAAAATCCATTTCGAATTTCTATAGTCTATGTTTGTAGCTACCCAAACTGTTAGGCGTGAGCAGCTTTGACCTTTACTCTAGAGTGTCATGTCTTGATTACTAAAGGGGGTTAATTTAAAATTTGAAGATACATTGTGGAAATGTATATTAATTAAAATGCGACTTCCAGTACCCGCTTTTTCTTAATTACATTTAGACATGAGAAGCCATATTCAGAGCACATTAATTGTAGGCTGCATGTTGGCACCAAGAACTTAATGAAATCATTATTTAATGAGTGGTGGTATTTCAGACTCTCAAGTAATGTCCACCATCTAAGAATCACCAGAGGGATTTTCTCTATGCCGCAATAAAATTTTCACATTATTTGAAAGGTTTAAAAGTTTTGATAGAAAAATATACGTAAGTAGCTTAGAAAATTAATGAGTTATGCATTAGCTGACTAGAAATGTGAATTACTTGGAGACTAATTCATTCACTTTCTTAATCTAAATGGACTTGGTTGTCAGAAACTGGTATCTAAATCACAGCAGACACAATAGTCTTCATCAAGATGTGATATGCATTCAGGTTTTACATTCATCTTTGTAGTCCTAAAACATTTTACCATGTAGAGCAAAGTTGGTATTTAATAATGTCACAAAAAGAATGTTATGAAGAAAACTTATGCTTAGCATAAGTGCCATAGGTATCCAAAAGTTATTCATAAACGTAGTATGTAACCATCCAGTTGTACTGAAAGACTGATCATTCAGCTCGTAGCCTAAGTGACTTGTCTCGTTCTTCTAGGAGAGACTTCGAATAACTAAGAACGTTTTTTCTCCAATCAATACAACTGTTATCAATTATTTATATATTAGGTGATTTGAAGTACGAGGCAAGAAATCTTGGACCACAGGTTTCGTGATAGTTTATACTCGCCAACAAGGTGGATCTACAATATTGATGGAGTTGACACTTTCTAGGAGATCCGAATCCGCGTTATACGAGCTACTGGGAAAGGTAGACATGTTAGGACTTGATCGCCAGAATTATAACAGCACTAAGAACTAGGCAAAACTGACACTGGTTACTAATTAGTGATTAATTAATGTAATTTATTTATATGTCATTAGTTTTAAAACCAATATTCAGCAACTAAAAACAAATTGATGTTCAAAAGACGGAACCATTTAATTAATCTAAACAGTTTATATTTCATTTAGCTGTTATACTCAAATAAGTAAACACGTTCGTGATCGTCTCTCACCAAAGTGTCCACAGTGTTGATAAAGCTTAAAGTCTTCTGGTTTTATATGCTTAGAAGGCAGATAACGAATTATTGGATCTAAATATTTTATATCATTCATCTTATCTTGAGTAGAATGGAAGTTTAGGTGTTGACCAGTGCTTTCAGTTACTTTTGAATTCGTGTTTAAATGAGCTTCTTTCAATACTAACTGGGTATCGGTGGTTTTACTGTTTAAATTCTCATCAGTGGCAATATAATATGAAATAATATAGCCATCAAGGGTACCAATAAATAAACTTCTGTCACTAAATGGATTTTTACTGATAGTTGTTATAGTATGTTGTACGTCAATAAAAGTAACAATTTTGGCTAATGTTGGTCTAACTAAATAGATTGTTGAATGGTGAGAGAAAATGCACAAATTATCGTTCAGTATGTAACCATGAAATTTTACTGGGTTACAATTTGTATACTGCTTAGTTTGTACTGTGAAATGAGGCATGTGCTTCTTGAAATACTCATGTGACACATGTCTTGTTCCTGGTGGTAGGATATAATATTGACCAGTGGTAGAATCGTACAGCTCGTGCTTAGGAAAAGAATAATAAAGAGTTTGACACGGGGACCATTCACTCAATCCTGTAATTGATCTCAATAGAACAAGCATCCATTCTTTTGATGATTCACTTTGATCAGTTTTAACAATTTCAGCTAAAAGCATACCTTTTGGTAACCCCATACCTGTAATCCAATCAACTGAAAGGTCAGATTTTATGCGATCATTAAATTTTGCAAAGATAACAACAAGTAGAGAGGAGTCATTTTGAATAGGCGCACAGTTTAAAATGTGTAACTCATATTCTGTGTTATCAGTCAGTAAAGTCTTAAGTTCTTTTGTATGTGTGTACCATAATTTCCCATTTTGTTCTGTACTTTCATTTTCGGAAGAATAAAAGCTCCAGAATGCTAGTTCTTGGCATACAGAAGCACCTTGCTTTAATTCATCATTACTTTCTATTTGGACGACTAAATGTTCATCGTCTGATGTCACAAAAGGTTTTGAGCCAGGGACAATAGATGACAGTCTGACGGATGTAACTGGTTTGATGGTAGCTTTATTTTCCTCCTTATTCGTTTTATCAATTTCCACCTGTAAAATTACGTAAGAACACCCCTGAATATTGTTATCCAAAGACAGCTCTGGCATTAGATGAAGAAAGTGGCCCTTTTTTTTAGTACGCTCAATATGAAATCCAACCTGATTACCATATTCTACAACAATCAGTCTTTTGGATAAATCCCAGATTAAATTTGCATTTTCCTCAGTTTGGTTGTTTACAGACAAACCAATTAGAGCATACTTACCACATGAACTAAGTACAACTGATTGAACTATTCCATTATGCGTAAACACGTCAGTAAGATGTCCGCTGCGTAAGTCAAATACGCCTAACTCATCACTGTTGTGACAAGTCACCAACAGTATGTTGGACGAATTCGAGTAAATTAGTTGATTAATTGGTTTAGTTAGACAATCTATCCTGTTGCTTTCATTTAGAAGTGAGGCAGGCGTTATATTAGAATTTTGTTTTAATGCAGCGTTTGTGAGTGCTAACGGTAAATTCCATAGATTTAAAATCTTTGACGTGCTTATGTATCCAATCAGCTGCCTCTCTGAGAGATCAACTAGCAAACGTGAGATAACTCCGATGGATGATGTTAGTGTAGTCAATTGTACACCTAGGCGTACATCCCATATTAAAATATTACGAAATATTGCAGCTAAGACAATTTGATCGTTTAGTGCAAATTCAACAGCTGTAAAAACTAAACTCTGATATTTTGTGTTTGGGAGTCGGAATTCTCTTGGTATACCAGTTGGACGTGTAATATGAACAAATACAGCATCGTTTTCATAGTCATAAACTAATACATTCTTTTTAGCATGGATCAGTAAAAATGAGTGATATTTTGATAACTTGATATCAAGAATATTATCTTTTGTGATTAGATCATCATAAGAAATTCGAAACGATTTGTTAATTTGACCCAATTTATTGATTAATAGTTGTAAAACACATGGGTGATTACTATCCAAGATGAATAATCTTTGATTGTCATTACTGACTAAAATTTTGCGTGGTAAAAACTGTAAATCAACTGAGAATTGCTGTTCACCGGATTTTAGATGAAAACCAAGTAAATGGTCTGCTGAATTTATAAAAAATAAATCACAACTTCTATTGATACTTTCATTGTTATCATCAATGCTAACATTTGGTGATGATTTCTCATTTATTCTACTGGCTTGAACAAGTTTAACTAGCGTAGCACATGGCGTTGGACTTATTAGATGTAAAGGCTTTCCTGTAGTCAACTCGAAGATAACCACATGATTAATTGTACCAGCAGATAAACTTTCGGAGAGATGGTGCAAAGACATAGATTTATTAATTGATCCCTTAGTCTTATTTTTGTCTGTGCCATTATTGCAGTCACAGACGTTATTGTGGAAATTCTCATCTCCATCTTCTAGATAGTCAACATATTCGCTTGGATTTAAGAAACTTCGTGTATTTTTAGTCTGCACAATGAACCCCACATAATCGTCAGTGATATCGAGGAAGATAATATCCATACTCAACGTTTCTTTGTCAGGGTCTCTTATCCATATTGGTTTAATCCACAATCCTGGATTAATCTGACCTATTAACGGTACGCAACCATTGATATCTATGTCGATTTGATGAATTTTTAGCGTGTCTCTCTTCTCTTCATCTATAATAATGGCGTATTTACCATTAGGTGTCAAGTATAAATATCCTGAACTTGATTTCCAACAAGGAACCTCTCGTTCCTGCTGACAATCATATCGATAAATAATTGGATCATTTCTCAATTTGATCAATATTTGATGGTTTAATTTCCACGCATCGTTATTTTGATTCAAGTTGCGTAGATTTAATAAAGATGTCGCACAGGTGATTTGTCCTAGGAGGGGGTTACCCGGAGTAAGTGGATAAGAATATAGTGGTAACAGATGACTTCGTTTGACAATCTCCAATTCACACTGTTTTACAAGTAAATCAATTAATGAAATTTTTTTAGGTCCAGACATTTGTTTTCCAAAGTTAATGAATCTTGAAGTGAAACGAATCAGATATCCAACAATTTCAGTTGGTAAACAGTCTGGATTATTGTATAAACATCTACTTAACTGTGTAAGTATATTTTGTACAACACTTGATTCAAATCTGACTGTTTCAATATTTTCAGTAAAGTTGGACTGATTATCTAGACTAGACAACATATCGATGAGAATTTGTAAATCATTCAGTACTGGTTCAACACCAATTGAATAAATTTTCCCATAAAGCCATTCAAAACAGAATATTGTTCGATAGCTGAACTCGTAATAATCTTTTGAATTCAGCAAACAGAATGACAGGTGTCGCAGGTAACGAACATTGTAATTTAAAACACGTAAATCACAACTATAACCCTCCTTAGGATTGTTTGAACCACAAGGGACAGTGTAGTAAACTGAATGAAAGGAAATGTTATATGGTTTTAGGGAAAACGGATCTTTAATTTTTTCATACCATTCATTCAAAAAATAACTCTTCAACATATTGCTGACCACATTTGTTGTCTTTGGATCCACTTGATTTTTAGTAAAAAGTTTGTAAACAAAGTACCCATCTAAAGAACAAATTGGACTTTGATGTCCAAGACGGGCAGTTAAGCTTTTCTCAAAAGAATGTAACAGTAACAATAAACAACCATTATCAAAAACCGGAGTATTACTGTTTTCAAAATACTGTTGAGACGGTTGATTTGAAAGCATTTCATATGGTAAACCTAAAATCTCCTGTAATTCATGTATGGTTGCGCCCGGACTACTAAGTTTTTCGTTACTTACAATAATAAGTAGATAAATAAAGTGTTCAACTGTATGATGATAGAAATATCTTCCGAAATAGGAGATGAAATCATTCAAATGTGTGTGGATCAGCTTACATACTAAGTCATTTCCTTTGATATATTCACATGCTAGATTCGGTAAAATGCATGAACCTGCAGCACATGCTAAAATCGGTAAATTCTTTTCTTCGGAAATTAATTGAAACAGTTGATGAACACTGAGAAGTTGGTCGTTTGTTAAACAATGATTTAATTTAGTTAAATTGTGCATGCAGTTTGTAAATCCTCCAGATAAACCTTTAGAGCATACCTCCAAATTTAAACTTGTTGTAGGTAATAAAATTCCATCACTAATTTCCATCTCTGACTCTCCAATGTTCTCCTTTAGCTTGGTCATTGTCAGATTACCAGACAATATCAACTTTATTCCGCTGGCTAGACGTCTTGGTAATTGTTTTGCTTGTAGAATAGGTAGTAAGCCTTCCATAGAATCCTGATACTCGCTGACTTCAAGGTGTTCTATGCCACCAATTATGATGATAATTGATTTTGAAGCATGTTTTCTTTGTAAGCATGAAAGTGAATACAGGAAGGAGGCTAGAGTTGTAGTTTCTAATATACCGATATCAGTTTGTAAAACCACACTGATTTGTTCAGCCAGATCTAACAAAGCATCTGTGATCAGAGTTGGATTTGTGTATATCCGAATAAGTAATAAACAATCAGTTGAATTAGCATTTAGTCGATTTTGTACCTAAAAGATAAATTTTAAAATAAAAGGCAAATAAACCAAAGACTAAATTAACGAACGACTTGGTGTTTGCAATGTCCGGATAAAATTATATTTTAATTTTTGTGATGTAATTCTAAAATCGTGTGTTTTGAATAGATCATTCTAAAAATGTGTAATGATCCGAAACATAATAGTCCATAAACCGGAAAAAATACATAGAAGTACCAGTGTTAGGTGTAATCATATTCTCGCACTGAGCTCTAGAGACGACATATTTCCATCGTTTACTTACCATACTAATGAAGGTATAAAGCACAATACAGTTGGATTAACAATTTCGAATTAAGGTGTTTATATGCTGGTTACGACCACGAAGATCTATTCAAACTGATACTTTTGAGATAATTCAAACAACATGTTGGATTTTGATGTGTTGAAGGACAAAGTATTGTAAAACATCTACGTAATAAAAGTTTTCTTAAGATATCACGTTTTCGTGAGTATCGTAGTGAAATAAGGATTGCTATATTCAAGGTAAGGTAAGACGATCCTTACGAATAATTCCGACCAACATAGGAAACTTAATGTGAAAAAGATCAAATTTCAGATATTCGGATTAAACCACGTAAAAAACAGGAGGGGTCGAAAATTCCTTAGCTTAATATGCCTATGGATAGATACACAAATATAAAAGAATGGTGCAAGTTTGAGTTCGAGGTAACACAAGTAGTAATATAGTGCTAAATCTTCCCTGTTCCTCTGTACACTTGCCGATCTGTTACCAGGAAGTAAATCAACTGAATATGCATTATTATATCCAATAAATTTTCCTTATTAAACAATATTAAAACAATTATTTAGAATACATCTTCCACCTAGTTTAAATCTGTTTATTTTAGTAAAACAAATACAAATATGCTAATGTCATAACATTTTGGGTCACTTTTTCAAACATACACGTTAAGATAACGGGAATAAAACTACTCTATCAATGAAAGTAAAAAAAACTATTGTTATGCATATTAAGTCAGGGTGAAATAAGTTACCAATGAAAAATAATTATCGGACCTGGTGTGGTTGAATAACATAATAATTTGAACAATTGTCCAAATTTGCTTTGCTCTAAGAATATAAAAACTGACCTCTTGAAAACAGCAAGCAGCTACGCCATTAGCCAAACAAAATTGTTCCTCATTTGTTTTATCTGTAGTTCTACAGGTACTGTAAACCAGCATGGGAACCTGAGCTGTTGGATCAGCATCTTCTACATAACATAATAAAGTTTCTATTTCGTTTATATACGAACTTGCAACCGGTATTAGCCACCCAACATAATTTAACGAATTCCACACATTATCCCAGAGATTAATACGTCTTTGGAATTCTCTAGACAAATGAGTGTGTCTGTTTTGAATTTGTGGAAAAGTGATTACAGATGCCGATAAGGTATTTTCCATAACTTCATATTTTTCAAACTCTATAGACGGAACAGCAGTTTCCTCACTTTTTAATTGTAGAGAATCCATTGGTAGATTTGACAACATGAGAGCGACTTTCGCCTTCGCTCTTCTGTCAATCGCATCACACGCAAGATTCTTGAATCGTGTAACAAACTCTGAGAGATAATCTTTATGAAACTAAAGTAAAAAAAACAGTTTGGTTCAGCTAAGTTACGAGATATTTTCGGTTAACGATTTTGTGTACTTGTAAGTAATATGATTTGGATCCCATTTATTCACAGAATGGGATTAAGGCAAACTAGAAAGTGAATGACCATTATCACATCTAGAAATTATTAATAAACTCCAAGAAACATGTCTTATGCTGTAATACCCTTGACTTTGTGGATGAAGTCCACTTGGACAATAGTTCTTACTCTGTATACTACAGTTTAACTAAATATATCCATTTAAGACTACTTAATTTTATACTTCAGTTAACTTGGTCATATTTTCTTTAACCCAAAGCAACGTTCATTTAACCAATCTACATCTAATATCCGGGATTTTCCAGTGGGAATAATACCGATAATATGTTTTATTGTACCCACTTTTAAGTTATATGATTCGTATTTTGTCTTTTAATTAAATACTCATGTATGGAAATTTCGTGATCTGCAATGACTTTTCTATGGTGCTACCCGCAATCCTCTTTGTATACATCAGGGCATGAACTTCAGGTAAAAAATAACTATACTCTATCAAATGAACAGCGATGATTACAATATCAGAATGTTCGTATCTGATTACATTTCAGGACGCATTTCTTCAACGAGAGCCGCCTTCGGGGCAGGCAAAATATTAACATATTAACGAGTATATATATATATAATCTTACAACAGCCCTCCTACGCTACCGTCTCTGAAAGTGAAGGGAGTATATGGTCGTATGATATGATATGATCGTTTTATAGTGTTGATTGCTCATAGTTTGTGTAGAGTACTACGTAAAGGAGATAAGCCAATGGACGATGTAACGAATCTTCTTACTGTACAGTTCAGACAATTGTAATCTGCTTTTGGAAATTTTACGCAATGTAGCTCAAAGTTTCCTGTACTAGTATATACGTATACACCTGAGAATTTTTACGAGTAACTAGCCATGTAAATAAAGGAAATTAATAATTCTTCTCTGTTCACTTCCGTTTTCATATGGACAATAGACCGATCATTTTCCATAAGGAACTCTAGTGTAGCCATAATATTTGACTTCATATATTCTAAGATTCATCAGCAATACACATAAACTGCATTTATATAAATCAAAAGCTAAACAATTATTTCCTGAAGTTGATATTCTAATGAACCTTTTCTAAATGACCACTGTTTTCCACTTCGATCATTTGGTGACAGGAGAAGACTTATTACCCGATTTGATGACCTTCATTGTCACCATACATCACGCAACTTGTCCATGAACGCATAACCACCTGGCAAGTCATTAATCGTATCTCCATTAACTATTGATCAGTATGGACGGGAATTGTTGCACTCAAAATGTGTCACAAAGAAACGTTGTTTCATTGAACATGATAAATGTTTGGTTGCATGTAGTCTACATTGAACACAGAATAACAATGGCCCTTTTTATTGAGAAATTATGCAATTTACAAGTGTTGACGAAACTAGGAGACAAATACAATTACGGAATCAACAAGTGAAACGACACAGTTTTCATCAAGTAAATAATAAAATAAATTTAGTGACTTTGCGGCTAATTGAATGTGTCATATAATTAACAGTTTTCAGAAAAATAATGTTTATTTATACATGAATTTAAACAAACAGTAATTGATGTGATCGTACTAACCTAATTAGGCAGGAACGGTTTATTTCAAATAACACACTTATAAGGATATTAATTAAAATCAAATTTCCATCATGGGACCGTTGATAGTCTCTTTCATTTACTGGACTAAAATGTTTAGATCTTGTTGGTAAGTGAAGTCCTCAAAAAGACTAATAGATAATAATTTATCTCCATACAAATTAAAGTAACCATTGAAAGAAACAGTCTAACATTCAGCTGTCATATATACTTCTGTCAGGAGAGTTCTTACTAGTTGTGACGATTACTTTATAACTATTTATAATTTAAAATCACTGAATACATAAGCCTATTTATTTGTAACTCTTTTCAAAACTATGACAAAATCTTAGTTTTACATGAAAAATATCAAAAACTGTATGAAGCACTAAGCATCTAGTGTAACCCAAACATTTAGCTACAGAAACATCGAGTAACTGTAAGTTATTACATTAAAGATGTATAAAACACTAAAGCATGATAGCACAAAATACCTTCCGATCAATGCCATTAGGTGATCTCCAGAGCACTTTTAGTTTTTGGTCTTCGAATTTCGGCTTATTGTTAAGCATCTTTTGAATCAAATGTTTTGTAACAACCTGTAGATTATCCTGAAGCACCTGATCAACCATGGATTGTTTTCCCGACATATCAGAATCCTGGCTATCAAATATCGTTCCAAAAATAGGTGTTAACTTTGGTACAATATCAATATACTTCTCAGTATTCAACTCATCATTCAAATAGTAATGAATATCAATAATTTCCCTCTGTAGCACTATTGGATCCGAAAACATCCAGTCGGTATTTACGGATGATCCTTTGTTATTCGGCCAACCGTTACAATGTGGCTCACTTGAGTTGATTAATAGCGACAATGCATGAGAGAATTCTGAAATGAAGATAAGTGTTGTTAAATGAAACCTTTTGAAAGATGAAGCTTTTAGTGATAGTAAAAGGAAGAGTTTTGTACGATTCAGGAGCAAATTATGTAACAAATTTGCATAGAATTAAATAGATCATATATATCCACAATTTTATACTCAAGACTATTGTGTAGTGAAGCCAGTTGTCCCAATTGACAGTTTTGGTCACAGTTGCTTGTGGTGTCTTTAGCACTAAATTTGATAAGCGAAAAGCAAATACTAGACAGTTGAGCGATAGACAAAAAAACCAACAATCATCACTTCTCCACAAATCATAAATTATGGGATTGATTAATAAAGCCATAGATGATAGACTGGTATTGTTTTGTAGATAATAAGTGGTAAGATGGTGGTTGGAGGTGGTCAACAGGAAACCCTGGACCCAGGTTTCGTGCTGCTTAGCACTCGTTAACAAGGTGTACCTGTAATCTTGAGGGAACTCGTGCTCCCTGACGGATTCGATCCCGATAGCATTCAATCTGCATTAACACAGACTTGACACACATGACATTGATCACCACCTAGTGATCAATCAATTGTGATTACATCTCAGTCCTACAGGAAGTCGGTCGCGGCCCGGGTAGCTCAGTGGTAATGTCTCTGACTGTGGAGCTGGGTGACACGGGGTCGAATCCGCCGGGGAGCACCAGTTCCCCCTAGATTACAGGTGCACCTTAGTGACGAGTGTTAAGTAGCACGAAACCTGGGGTCAGGATTTCTTGTTGACCACCTCCAACCACCATCTTATTCCAACATAGTGCACGCAGAGTCGAGCCACCTAGACTAGTGGCCACATCGCAACTTGATCGATAGCATTCGATTGGCACTAAGAAGGACTTGACATACATGACATTGATCACCACACAGTGATCAGTCAATTGTCATAATAAGTGGTGTTTGTGAAAAAATCTGATAAGTAAACATTACACGAGAAACTCTCATTTGAACTACTATCACTATGAATTATTGGTACAACTTAAAATTTAACAGCTGATTACATTTCAGTAACTCTGGATACACTTCATAAACATTGGATGAATAAGTTGTGAGCATCTACCTCTAAAATTACTCCAAGTATTGAAAGCCAATTTTCTGAGAACAATTTAACTCAGAAAAGTTCACAATGTATGGTTTAGAATTTGATAAATTTGACATTTGGTGAATCTAGTATGAGGAGATTTTCGAAATTCCAAAGCAAAAGCGAAATATTTACTATGTCGTTGTTACTTTTTGAATGAGATCAAACGGACTCAACTGGCAAAACGGATCTATAGTCCCAAGACATTCTAAGATTTCTTATCTTCGGAAGGTTGATGAGGTATCTCACTTCCCAGTCTATGGGTAGCTGTTCTTCGTCGCGAATATTTCTGGAGGGAACATAGAACATCTTTGAAGTTACCTCTATACCTCTATATCAGTGACGAGGCTGACATCCTGTCTAGTCCTGCTACTTTGCCATTCTTGATTAATCGGATGACCTTGATAATTTCTTCCATTGTTGCTAGAGAGTCATATATAGAGGGGAAGTTCTATGAATCAATGCTGATTGCCGCTTTAGTTGTCAGAAGAGGTATCTACCTTGTAGCTTCCGAAGAATCCTGATATTCACCATGAGACATAATAGGTTTCATAAATGAAGACCCTACAATTCACAGGCCAGAGTTCAAATGGTTTAAATGAAGTTTTCTGGTGATCCCGACTCTCCTCCTTTACCCGCTCTTGAGACAAGTGGTAACCTTAGGAGGGCTTCATGTGGAGTTAACTAACATATATTAGTTAGCAATAATTTAAAATGATTCTTTGATAGTCTTTAAACTTTTTTAGCCTGGTGAAAAATTTACATTTCAGTTTATAAACCTGGCCTTTTCACACTTACCGTACCACTCAGAACTTATCAAATAACACCACGTTTTTAGCAATAACAACTTCCTTATTAGTGTGAGCGAGTTTATTGACCAATGTATTAAGGTAGTAATAGTTGATACTTAGTAAATAATCATTTTTATTTGATTTCATAGTTGGCAAAAAACGCCATATTCTGTATAGAAATTAAGCCATCCTTGGAACGTTTAGAAAGTTATTTTCAACACATTATGAAAGTTAAAGTCTGTTCGTTTGGAGAGCAAGGAGAACATTTATTTTAAGTATTTTATAAAAATTATAATCATTTTATGATAAGTTTGATTTCAAAATATCATAGATTGTAAGCAGCTAATGAGAAACCAACGAAATAAAACTTATTCATAGTTATCTTCTCAATTCCTTATGTCTTTTCTATTTAAGAATACGTACGTTAAAAAATTGACATTTTCCATTAAGGGTTAATAGGCCTGTATTAAAGATGACTTACTAAACGGAACTCATCATATAGAGGATGTCAATAATGGGTGGGTAGTGTTTCATCAGCAGTTACAATATCATGCTAGTACAGATTTATAAAACAAATGGATATAATAACTTCAAGAAGACACAAAGTCAAAAAGTTATTCGGTATCTGCTGATAGCCTGTAGTTGGCTACCGATTTCGAAGTATGGTGAAGATTAAAAAAGAATTAAATCGGGTCTAAATTAAGCAATAAAATTTATTCTTCCCATAATATCTAACATGATTTGCTTAGGAGGAATAAAAATTCTAGTTTTCATAAACGAAAGGCTTATCACAAGCTTTTGTAATTTGTGTTACTTACACTAAGAAGATAATCATCAAGTAACTCAGTAAAGAGGTGGTTTTCATCAGTCAGCTTTTGAAAATAGTAATCTGTTCGCTTTGATTTGTCAAGTACTGCTCCCAAGGTGACAGCTATTGAGGTAAGATCGAAAGTGAGATATTTTATTAGCAGTGTCCATGGGTTATAATAACTCGTCTAGTTTCCTATTCTTGAGAAGCAAATTGAAAAACTTTTGAAAAGTAATTTGACATGAAAGCAGTTTCCTGATAGATTTGCCAGAGTAAGATTTATTTGAATTTAGTTATATAAGGTATATTATTCGTTTCGTGAACAGAAGGGAATGAAGATTTAACGTAGTATTCTCTGATAGTTAATTTATTAGCGTTTACTGTTGATACCGATTAAATATCCCAAAGTAAACAAACTGGAATGTGAATAATATACTTCAAACCGAAATAGATGTGGGGAATAAAGGTGGCGTAAATTTGTAGTAAATCCTGTCACTTATGATCGACCGAATTAAGGTAACCGAAAAACTAATTATCGCTACAAGAAAAATTTATTCATAGTCATCAATGAACACACTTATCTCAACGCTCATCTTTCTCTACAGATAAATATATCATTAAAGTCCGGGCTGATCAAGAAATAATCATTGAAATTTCTACGTTTCATCTGTAAGGTGAAAACACTAAAAAACTAACCTGTTAATACCAACGCATTAAAATCTTGTTCTGTTATTAGATTCTCTCGTAAACACAGATTTCCAATGTGATATAAAATCCAAGCTATAATATTCCGCTCATGGTTCCACTCTTTTATTATCTTCCTGCGACTTTCAAATGACTATTTTAGCGTGAGAATAAAAACAATATCATCTCAATAAAACCTGAAGGATGTAAAGAAGATATAGTTGCAACTCTGGTAAATGTGACCTATGATTTTGAAAGTCGAATAACTTTACATTTAAATGTCTGCTATATGATTTTGTCTACTTATGAGTAGTCTACATGAGTACGAAGTATTTCTGTTTAACGATAAATAAGATTAATTACGAGTGACATCGTTTCGGAAAAAGCGCTTTAAGTGTCAATTCAAGTTAAATGAGGTTAATTAATATGCTACATACAATCTATACAGTCTATACTTTTGGGTTTTCTTCTGTTTCATGTTACATAATCGATAGATTAAGATTTCTTATCCTATCCACTTCTATCCATACAGTGAACAGCAAAACACTTGTAAGGCCTGAGTTAGATCTTATGCGGAGCCATGGGTGAATGTTGCTAAGGAGTCTCTCAACAAAACAGCAGTCTGTTCCTTGTTTAGTTCAAAAGCTTCTCCAGTTAACTTCGGTCACGAAGAAAATGATCTTATTTGTCAAAGACTTGAGATGGAAATTCAGTGAATTAATTTTAATTAAGTAACTTAAACCCTTAAAAAGCAGAAGAATTTCCAGCTTATGTATAAAAATATCAACTACCAACATTCACTATTTATTTAGTCTCGACCTATCCACATGAATAGAAATGATACTGGTATCACAGAAAATTTATTGATGATGAATAAACTGTGTGACTGCAAGTTTCTTTAACTGAAAGATTTGTAGTTCTATTTGTACACTTAAGCTGTATGGTTGACTTGATAACGCATGAACCGTACTCCATTAGACGACACAATGTATTATACGAAGTACTAAAAACACTTTTATGTTAAAGAATATGCTACCATCTATCAAAATTCAGAGAAGATTACTCTTCTGAAAGGATTCCTTAACATATGATACTTGGCCTTCGACAAGTCAGTTCTCTATATCATTCAAATAATTCAAGCAAGGAAACTAGTAAGATTTGAGAGGCTAAGTTCGGGAGAAATATTTTCCTTTTGTCTCCAAAGCCAAACGAAAAACCCATTCAAAAGAACAAAAACAGTGAAATACACAAATATATTTGAGGTTGAACATGATAATGAACACAGAAATGTATGCCTACTTCATCTTTCAGCTTGTCTCCTAGATAGTCCATTGAATTCAAATTCCACTCAGGTTCACCTATTATATTTGGGTTTAAATGATACCATTTTGTTAAGTCGACTGCTTGAAGAACTTTGTAATATGGATTACAGGTCTTTTGCCTAATACGATGTATAATACATTCAAATATATTGGCAGATATCCGTTTTGGTAATAATGGTAAACCATACTTTTGACCGAGAAGTATCTATAAAAGTATATAAGAACTCAAGACCACTTTAGAGAATATTTACGTAACAAACCCCATGAACATTGACAACAGGTCCAAAATATTGTGAAACAGTTCACGTATATAAATGAACACTAGTTTAAGGAGAAATAAATGAACTGTTTTCTTGTTACTTATTTTTTGAAAGAAGGAAATAACGGTTACAGAGGGTATGGATAATTTCCAAACCATGTTTTTAAAATGAAACAGTATTTATGAGTGAATAGAAATAACCTTGTTAGGTCGAGCTGATGGTCGGAGAGATATTTATAATCCATCAGGAAAAATGGATAGATATGTTCTACTTTTTCAAAATATAAACACTGGTTTCCATTTTCCAGAATGTTTTTATCAGCTTAAAACTAAAATTCACTTGTTCTCACTTTCTTCAGTCAAAATATGCGTAGAAGAATTCTCAAAGATTTCTGAAGTAAAATTTTCGAATCCCTATTCCTCTTGGATGAGGTGGTTCTCGATAAATGTCGATTATCATATCTCCGTATTTGACCATGTAAGATTGAACTACATGTTGCTAAGCTACTTAACCATATTAAGATGACAGAGTCTGAATTCTAGTTCAAATTGTATTCTAACCGTGTTTCAGTGACTTCGCAACATGTAGGATATTCGGAGCCTATTTAACTGTATTTATGTTGTATGAACATAAGTCAAATCAACACCGCGAAAATGTTTAAAACAAAAGGATCGTTTAACATACGACTTGAAAAACACAAGTTATGGAGGCTTAAAATTAAAAAAGCGTGAATGTTCAGTTATCAGATACGTGAAAAGAGTCCCAATACTAATCGTTAATATCCATCAACTGATACTATCTTAGAATTATTCTAATGTTTCGGATACAAGGAAAAATAGACAGTAGCTCTGTTCATTTTAAATATATATATATATATATAATTAGTCCATTAATAGATTACAGAAGTCACCTATAATTTAATCTTCACTAGGATATAACAGGGGATCTATCGAATTCAGTCTCTCTCAGCAACTGAACAACATGGTATAAGTTATCATCCAGTAACCGAATAGTGAAAATGGATACTTCGACCAAAAACTTTGCCTACATCTTGAACTGGCTGTAGTAAAAAATTAACATTAAATTCATTACTTCTAGAATCTTGATAGGCGCTATTGCAAATCAATGTTCACGTAGTTACTGAGTGGAAAGCTTTAGTAAAACTATTTTGTAGAATAAACAGATTATTGACTTTTGTGAAGCAAGAACAACACATGTTGGTTTTGAAAAGTTTATCAAGGGACTAATTGCATAAAACTACTGACTACTAGTCTTTGAATCACAGCTTTTATGGGACATTAAAATATTATACTTGATAGGATATGATTCACTTACAATTGGAGAGCAATTAAGGTCATTACGACAGTACTGAAAGCTGAGTTTTCTAAACAAGTCAGCATATCCAAGATGTTCCAATGGCACGATATCTTCCAATGGTCTGGGATCGATAAACTGTTAACATAACCAAACGATTATAATTGCGTAAGTAAAACACTGCTTTGCGGATCATATTAAATAACCAGGAAAAAGTGGAAACATCAGTTTAAAGAATAATCGAATACTTTATGTTAGAAAACATTAAAATCAGTTCACCGACGCTTTAGTTTCTGAAATTCAGGAGTACTGACTTCTTTTACCATAGAACAAATGAATCCAATCGTGTATACATTTTTAGTTTTACTATTTACTAATCGCTCTTTCGAGTACTGATCTATGATAGTTTTATATGAAAAGTAATGTCCCCTAAATTGGTTTCATAGATCTTTATCACACTGAATTTGATTTATTGACGCGAAATACTTCCACTGCATATATACACGTGATGGTTAGTTTAATTAATTTATGACCATAACTCTAATACTGATATGTTCGGACTGGAAATTGAAAACAAAACAACCTATGTGAAAACCCAATTTTTATCCAACAAAACTTGATCTGAACGCCTGATTTAAAAGAATATCAAATAACTTAGTTATATAATTCATAGCTTTACTCGAAAACACTTGCAGTGAAAATTCCCATTGCAGAGGAGGTAATTTCCATTATTTTACAAGAATCTAGCTGCTTCATATATCTACCTAAGAAGTATAGAGTCTTATGAATTTCGGCGTATACAAATACCAAACCTTCATGAAAAGTTGCCAAGCTTGTGGGTACACATGGTTCAAGACAAAATGAAATAATAGTTAATTGAAATGTATCATAAGAGCAGCAGAGATTTAACACAGAAAAGGGTTAACTATCCAGAGAAAATGTTTTAGAAAGTTGAAAAGGTGTGTTTGGTCTATGAAAAATGAACATAAAGGTGTATGAATGTACAGATAGATATTATGGGATAATATGAAACTAATGATAGGACTAAATTGGGTCCTATTTAGTTATTTTACAGTTTTGAGAAATCCATAAAACTGAAAATTACGAGTGAGCGCTTACAACAAACTGACTAATTGATTTCTCTTTATATGCTGCTGTCGATTTCCGAACGTTTATCGATAAAGAAGTGTGATACCATTAATTATTTTGGTTTACATAGTCAAGTCCAAAATTATTATTCAACTTATAAAAATCCGAACATCTCGGAGATAAAATTGTCCGGCCTTTACAACCGAATAGGTACTGTAGTGAACAAGAAGACAAATAGGGACAATCGAATGTATTTGTCACGAAATTATAGAATATCTCACTAAAATCTGACAACCATACAGTAAACAGTTAATTTGCAAACTATTAATCAATCGTCTCAATCTTGACTGTTCCTTCTGCAAATTTCAGTCCATCGTCTCCGATTATTATTGTCCATGCATTTTCATGCCAATTCCGTTTCGTTCCCGTTCTTTCGTTATCGATCTTCTACTGAAATACATTCTATGTCTGACCATCGTCATATACTACTTATATGGATATAAGGAACCCACATCACAGTACTAGTATTTTTTCACTACAACCTGATGGTTGAACCAGTAATACACACTTTAAAAAATAATGAGTATTAATCACTTCCAGCATGGTTAAGTTCAATCAGTTCAGCTAAATAGAATTTAAAAAGAGTCGACCAAGTGATTCTTTCTTAGGAATTCAACAGTCATGTAAATGTAACACTATAATTGAAGGTTGGTACCTCTGTTATGGAAATTTCCAAAGAAACCTAAAAATAGGGAGCAATCCGTAATGGTTCTACAGTTTCTAGTGGTCTATCAAGTAGTGTTGATTACTAGAGAAAACTCTTGTCGATAAACAATGAACATTATAGTTCAACATGTTATTTGATTTAACCACGAATACTAAAAAAAAGTGAAGGAAACCTTTTCAACTTACACAAACATCAAGCCCATATTTTTCTTGCGAATATTTACGAATATCGTGATATGTACTCTCTTGTAATATACGTCTTTCCAAAGAAAAATCTATCCAATTAGAAAAACATAAACATATATTTTATAACACTCAATTGCCTAGAATATATAGCCACATTCTTTAAATTGTGATGAATCATTCCGAAGAGATCCACTTTTTATAAACATATGTTCTCAAGTGTTCACTAGGATTTGTTCTCGTGTCTCTTACATTAATTTTATTTTCAATAAAAATTTAGTATAAACTTGTTTTTACATGGTCATCATTTATTATCAGGTTAAAAGTGAAAAACTGCCTAGATTTACAGGGTGCGATTCTCGGAAGTATCTCCCTAGTTAAATATATGTGATGTTTCTTTAACGATAACCAAGATTTAAATATATGTAAATGATTTACTTCTTGAATGCCGACCTCTATGAAAATATAAACAGAATATAATTTATATGATCGAGTAATGCTTTTAAAAACGTCAAGCCCTATCGGATGATCATGAGTAACAGGAAATTGGACTGAAGTTTGAAGCCCGATTTATCGCCATTCACAGTCAAATCACTTAACTTAGCAATCCCACTAAACAACACAAATTCGATCGATAATGAGTACACGATATTACAACCAGTAACTTTAAAAGTGTTTCTTCTTCAGCATGCACTGCTTGAATAGTTCAGTGGTGTTGTTTGGGACTGCAATCCAAAGTGAAGAGGGTTGACGTTTTTGACATCCGACTACTAAACAAAAAAGTAAATACATAAATAATTTTCGGGTGTCTTATTTCAGTTAACTAAAGATATATAGCCTACAAGTTACATACCGGTCTTCACTTCATCAAAAATAGAATACGTCAAGTGTATAATCACAGAATATATTCGATAGCTATAGATAAACATGATGGACATTTTATTCCCTTTCACTAAACGTATTTAAATTGAAAGCTGAGATCTTGATCTAGTTGTTTGAATATTTGATAAGAAGTTAACTAATTATCGATTCAATAAAAATTTTATATATGTATATTCAAAAATAACTCCACCTGTAGCTCTTCTATATTTACTACCGGTCCCAGGCTCCGGTAAAGGAGAAGGGTTGGGCATGGGGTAAGCAACCACATCCCGTAGAAAACTAACTAACTTACTAACCAGAAAAAATAATTCAAACCCTTCAAACTCTGCCCTGGGAGTTGAAGAAAAAATTATGACGCCTCAGAATGAAAGCCGAGTTCCTTCAGAAGTTGCGAGACCAGAGCAACACTTTTTATAGGTACATGGAATGTCCGGACAATGTGGGAGAATGGGAGGATCATTTAAATAGCTGCGAAAAAGAGGAGATACAATTTGGCCATGCTCGGAATAAGTGAAACCCATTGGACCCAAGTTGGACAGTAAAGGCTAGATATGGGAGAGATGTTGCTGTACTCGTGTCACGAAGAACTGAATTCTCCGAAGATTGAGGGAGTTGCTCTGATGCCGTTCAAATAAGCACTAAAAGAACTGATTGGATGGGAATCTCATGGAGCCAGGATCATCAAAGCATCTTTCAAAACAAAGGAGGATGGAATCACGATGAATGTTATCTAATGTTAAGCACCCACTAATAATAGTAATGACAACGATGAAGATCAGTTTTACGAGAGGCTGCAATCGATCATAGCGAAGTGCTCAGGAAAGGACCTCACCATCCTGATAGGAGATCTAAACGCCAAAGTCAGAATGGACATCACTGGGTATGAAGATATAATGGGATGACATGGACTAACTAGGAGAAAGGAACGAGAATGGTGACGGATTTGCAACTTTGTGTGCATTCAACAAAATGGTTATAGGCGGCACAATATTCCCACACAAACGCATACACAAAACCAGCTACATGTGTCTCATCGGATCACATTTTAGAGAACCAGATAGATCAAAGGTTCAATATAACCTTTCTTCGAGATACTGACAAACTCAACCAATTCAAGATAGCTCTCAACAACAGGTTACAAGCTTTACAGGATCTACTGAAAGAACAAGAAACTACGATGGAGGACAACTGGAAATGGTTCAAAGAAGCACTAACTTCAACGTGTCAGGAGGTTCTGAGTCGCAAGAAGCATCATCATAAGGAATGATGGATCTCTATGGGAACTCTGGACAAGATTCAAGAAAGGAAGAACAAGAAGACAGCAATTAACAACAGTCGAACACGAGCAGAGAAAGTCAAGGCGCAAGCAGAGTACGTAGAAGCAAACAGGCAAGTGAAGAAGAGCATTGAAACCGACAAGCAGAAATACATGGGAGAACTAGCAACAACGGCGGAAAAAGCTTCAAGAGAAGGGAATATGAAACAAATATATGATACAACGAAGAAAATAGCAGGGAGATATAGTAAACCAAAGAGACCAGTCAAGGACAAAGAAAGCAAGACAATCACGGAGATTCAAGAACAGAGGAAAGATGGGCAGAATACTTCGAGGAACTGCTGAATAGACAAGCTCCATTGAATCCACCGGAAATCGGAGCAGCACACACAAACCTTCCTATAAATATTACACCACCAGCAATCGAAGAAATCAGAGTAGCCATCAGACAAAGCAATGGTGCGAAAGCAGATGGACCAGACAACATACAAGCTGAAGCACTGAAGTCAGACATAGAAGTAACTGTAAACATGCTCCACGTTCTATTCAGGAAGATTTGGGAGGAAGAATAAGCGCCGACGGATTGGAAAGAAGGTTACCTCATCAAGATAACAAAAAAAGATCTGGGCAAACGTGAGAACTACAGAGGCATCAGTTTGCTGTCAGTGCCAGGAAAAGTTTTCAACAGATTGTTGCTCAACCGGATGAAAGACGCAGTAGACGCTCGACTTCGAGATTAACAGGCTGGATTCCATAAGGATCGGTCGTGCACAGACCAAATTACGATACTACAGATCATTGATGAACAATCAATTGAATGAAACTTATCATTATGCATCAAACTCCATGACTGTGAGAATGTGTTTGACAGTGTGGATAGGTGAACCTTATGGTTACTTCTTCAACACTATGGTGTACCTGACTAGATCATCAACATCATCCGGAATCCTGATGACGGACTACATGGCAAAGTCATGCAGGGAGGACAACGGACAGATGCATTCCAAGTGAGGACCGGTGTCAAACAAAGTTGTCTACTTTCCCCCTTCCTTTTACTTCCGGTGGTCGACTGGATTATGAAGACCCCGAAATCTGAGGGAAAGCACGGAATACAATTGACATCTCAAAGTCAATTGGATGATTTGGACTTCGCAGTACACACGAACAAATACAGACGAAAACAACAAATGTTGAAGTAACCTCTGCATCAATAGGCCTCAACATTCACAAAGGAAAAAGCAAGATTCTAAATACAACATGGAGAACACCAACCCAGTCACACGTGATGGAGAAACTATGGAAGATGTGGAAACATTCACGTACCTGGGAAGCATCATTGATGAACAAAGAGGATCTGATTCAGATGTAAAGGCGAGGATTGGCAAAGCAACGACCTCATTCCTACGATTGAAGAACATATGGAACTCAAAACAACTGTCAACTCACTTCAAAGTGAGAATCTTCAATACAGACGTCAAGACAGTTAGTTTTACTGTACGGAGCTGAAACGTGGAGAACTACTACCATCATCGTCAAGAAGATACAAGTATTTAAAAACAATTGTCTACGCAAAATACTCAACATTCATTGGCCGGATACTATCAGCAACAGCGTTTTATGGGAGAGGACAAACTTGGAGAACTACTACAACCATCATCGAAAAGGTTCAAGTATTTACAAACAATTGTCCACACAAGACACTCAATGTCCGGTGACCGGATGTCATCAGAAACAACCTACTGTTAGAGGAAACAAACCAACTTCCAAATGAAGAGAAAATTAGGAAAAGACATTGGAGGTGGATAGGACATACATTACGAAAATCACCAAACTGTATCACGAGGCAAGCGCTAACTTGGAATATTGAAAGGAAAATGAAAAGAGGAAGATAAAAAAACACATTGAGTCGGGAATTGGAATCAAACATCAAAAGAATGAATAGCAGTTGGTAACAACTGGAGAGACGAGGACAGAGGTTGTTGGAGAATCCTGGTCGATGACCAATGCCCCGCGAGGCGTATCAGACGTAGATAGTAGTAGTGGTAGCTTAGTTTACTGTTACACAATGACTTCATATTTAAACACATATAGGAAATTTAAGTAAAAGTATACGTTAAGTGTCATTAGCCGAGATGACATATGTTACTAATGAGCCGCAGTCATAAAACATTTCTAGATCGACCAAAATAAATTTGCTGGTTCATTTACGTTAGAAACGATGATACAATAGCATATATTACACCAAAAGCCACTTAAATATGAGACGGCAATGCGGTGAAATTACTAAAGTGATAACTCATAAGCAATAAAATCCAACTTATGTGAATAGGATATTGTTATGCATGAATAAAACACAACCATCCGGATGCTGTGAGAAAATATTAGAATGCATCAGCTACAAAGTCGCATAACAAGTTACAGATGATAGGTATTTGCATAGACTAGTGCTGCGACATAGTTTGATAACAATATAATAAATAAACTTAGTCAGCAGGTGATTTAGTTTGGGGCACACTTTAAGCTTGGGGGCCAACGATACTACTGCGTTGTCTGAACCTAAATACCCCGAGTGGGTTTCAGACCTAGAGCGTAGTGGCTGAAAGTCGAACACCCTATACACAGCTTCACATTGAATGGCACCACAAAACCTACCATAGTAATATTTCAGTTTAAGTTGGTTTCACGGCTGAATTCCTGCTACATTTAAATGGCAGGAGCCAGTGTTTGTGTGACTTTTCTATTTTATGACCAAACTAAAGAAATCACACGGACACTAGTTCTTGTCTCTTAAATGAGGCAGAAGTGATGAGTTATGAGACCAATTATAACTCAAATATTACCATGATAGGTAATGTTGGTCAAATCTAGATTAATTGGATGAAACTAAGTAGCCAAGATCAAGTACACGAACCTTTCGGTTATACGATTTTTGTAAGCCAGTGACGCAACCAGAACGCCCAAACCAAGGTAGGTAGAACGGTGTTCGAATAAGTAATCCGATATTTGAAAGTCAAGTAATGATGAATACTGGAATATGTGAGACAAAAATCCGGGAGAAACCTTGAAATTATTTTGAAACTAAGAAATAAGTCTATCTAAGTGTTCTAAAGGGAAACTTGATAACCCATAGGTTGTTGTTTGTATCATTATTTTTACAACTAACTTCTTTAAACATACAATATTAATACACATTGTTCGATCCATCCTAATCTCATTGTTTGGATATCAAGTGACTGAATAATGCAAATAACAAAATAAACTTGTGTAAAAAGTACATTTCTTATAGAAAATTATTTATCGAATACACACTAATAAGCTAGTCCAGAAAATAGCAAAATTACTAGAACTTACGAGGAACGGGATGCCAAGGAGGGCTTGCCTTAGTCGCATAAACCCGGACAGAAACTGGGTCAGGACAAACTGGATTATTATTAGGACCGAAACCGTGTCCTTCAAGGGTACAAGTAATGTTGCATTGAGAAAGAGGGATGCTTCTTGATTCCTTCGGTAGCTGCATCATACACCAGCATGTATGACTAGGACCTAACCATGAATATGCTATGCCCAGAGAACGACAGATGTTCAGACAATCATTATCATCTTTGTATTCACTTGATTTAACGAAGATAAGGTCACTGTGACGGATGAGGAAGCATCCTACGAATGACGGTTGTTCGCTAAGGTTACCTGAATATTAAGAAACACAGAAGTCTAAACAGCACTTAAGCTGACAACTGGTGGAGAGGGAGTAAAATAGTATATGTAGCACTGAACACCAAGTAAAAATTGTCTCATACGGAGTTCAAACTTATCTTGGGAAAGTTAACATTAGAAATCAATATTGTAAGGGTACTGTGCTTGTTGATAATTTTTAAACACCAAAGTAAGTCCAGTGGGTGACTGACTTAAAAAATTTCAAAAGGGCCATTGCTATTCGGTTTTAATACTAATTCGGATTTTTCCCATTCAATATCTTCTATGTGGGTAAAGAGTGGACGGAATGAAACAGAAGAAAAAGATCAACCAACAATTCGACGAAATCGAAAGATTTGCCCTCGTAAAATGTGTGAGGAATCTTAAACTTTAGAAAACCTTTGTGAATTACTAAAGACAAGGATATATTTTAACATTGGCTGTACGCTTAACCAACAATTAAATACCTAGTGACAGGAAACTAAACAAAGAAATACGTTACAGAGAAAACAAATGTGTAATATGGTTAAGCTTTACCTTGAATATGACAATAGCTGCCAGAAAATCTTTGGTATGTAACAGGAGAGCAACCTACACCAATAAATACTTGTTTGCAGCTTTCAGAATGTGTTCGGTTGTAAGCACTCCAAACATATTTGTTACTGCGAAAACACTTTGTTATCTTGTTCTGGCTATCATTTTTCTTTAAACGACTTGGAATTTCGACAGTCTTAAAGAAAACGGTTTGAAATGTACAAGTGTAACTTACAGACAAAAACGGACTTTTGAAAACAAGTACATACAGCTGAATGTAGAGCTGTATAATCACGAAAATACAAGTAAATGCGCAACAAACAATCATATTGTGTCTGGATATCGCTGATATCATTATTAATCAAATAAGAAGCCATCTTAAATGTGTAGTAACGGACACATCCCAAAATACCGCGGTCAGCTCCAACTCTTAAATCAGTTTATCTCGGTATGGAAAGGAAAAGAGGATAAGTGTCCCGTGTTAGTTATGTCAGTGGTGATCTCTCAGCTATTCCAACTCCCTTTTAAAAGTGTCGACTTATGGAGTTTCAATCAAGTGTTGAGGTGACGATTTCAATTCAGTCTTCGGTCTTTAGTAGTGAGGAAAAAAGGCCAGTGGACATGTGTTAATCCTTTCGGCTGGTTTTCCAGTGGATATCCAGCTTATCATTGAAAAGGTAGACTGTTGGGGCTGATACCACTTGTTTGGGTAAGTTGTTCCAGTTGAGGATATCACGAATCTTCTAGTTCTGCAACTAGCAACCAGTAGTATCTTCTATAATCGTTCGTTCCCAGTCGAATAGAAACCAGAAGTCAGACGAGAAGAGGTAGGAAAGATATATTTGATACGTTACCAATATATCGAGGGACCTTTACTATAAGCTGACTAATGGACATAGGAGCAGTGTCCCACGCCGAGTTGAAACGTGATCTGGTACGGATGCATGACCGAAAGCCTTAAGCTAAACAAGTCCACTTAAACAACGTGGTCAGCATCCAATGTCGAACACTTAATGAGCTATTGATTTTGGGGAATTATTTACAGCTACAGATCACTCCCCCCCCCTAGTGAGGTAGTGATGCCCCTAAGACGTGACCAGCCAGAAGTTTAAACCCAGCGAGTTTGTCGTTGGTAAACACTCTTCTGATAGCTTGCTTCGTTTAGCAGCGTCTGGTCGTCTTTCCTTAAACTATGGGACCAAAATGTACAACATAGCAATAAAGAAATATAGTACAATGAAAATTTCGGTTCCTTGCGAAACTTCGTCGTTCTTTTCCAGCCGTCCTGGAAAAGAGGAAAAATAAAACGTGTGAGTGCATGTCGAAAAATACACTCGTACTTGCGTAAGGACACAAGATGAGCGGAAAAAAAACTAATACACTTACAAACAGAGTAAAAGCGATCGGAAAAAAAAGGTTTTTTTTGGGTTTTTTTTTATCTATAAAAAAAATATATATATACGCTCAAGAAAAATAAAAATGTTTTGTTTTTATTTTTGTTTTGTTTTTTATATAAATAAACAAAATGAGCATGTTAAAAAAAATTTTTTTATAATAAACTATGAAAGGGTAATTCAAGATAAAGCTTATGTCCTACGTGCAATATTCGTTAAGATGTTCTGGAAATCTCACTCGTCTTCCAGAACGCGTTGTTTTAGGTTCATCTATCGACGTTGACGAAGTATCAAGTTGTTTGTCGGCTGTCGTGTAGGGTACTACGAGTGTAGTAGCTGTGTCGTACGATTGTACCGAAAGAAAATCGACGTAGCTAGGGTTTCCTTCTAAGTACGCTGCTTTGAGTCGATCGATACTGATGCTATCGTTCGTACCGTTCTTATCGACTACATAGTACTTAGGTTCGCGTTGAAGAACTTTGAAGGGTCCTTCGTATGCTGATTCGAGGGGTCGTCGATGTGAGTCTCGACGAATGAAGACGTGTGTACTATGTCGTAAGTCGGTTTGAACGAAAACATCAGTTGATTGAGGTCGAGTGTGAGCAGGTTTAACTGAACGCATTGCGTTTGTAAGCCTACTCGTGTAAGAGTTTAGATCCTTGTTCAACGAAGAAGCTGAAGGATCTGCGAACTCTCCTGGGAGTCGGAGTGTCGTTCCGTAAACGAGTTGAGATGCAGTGTATCCAATGTCAGCTTTCACTGCATTGCGGATACCTAGCAAGACGAGTGGAAGAGCGTCTGTTCACTGTGAAACGTTTGCGGCTGATAATGAAGCTTTAAGTTGTCTATGAAAACGTTCTACCAACCCGTTTGCTTGTGGGTGGTAGGCGGTTGTCCGGAAGCGCGTGATTCCTAATAGTGTGGTCAGACAACGGAAAAGTCCAGATTCGAACTGGCGTCCGCGGTCTGTAGTGATTGTGGAAGGGTAGCCGAAATTTGCTACCCATCGTTCGACGAAAGCGCGGGCCACTGTCTCAGCAGTAATGTCCTTAAAATGTCTTGTTTCTGGCCATCGAGTAAAACGGTCTACGCATGTTAGGAGATATGAGTATCCGTTCGAGTCGGGTAAGGGTCCTACCAAATCTAGATGGACGTGGTCGAAACGCGCGTCAGGGGTTTTGAAAGAGCCTAAGGGACATTTGTTGTGTCTCATGACCTTAGATTTCTGACAGCTTACGCAGGAGCGTGCCCACTCCCTCACGTCTTTATTCATGCCAGGCCAACAAAAGCGTTCGGCTATAAGTTTGACTGTTGCGCGAGCACCTGGATGAGAAAGATTGTGCAACGTATTGAAGACGTTGCGTCGATAATGTTTTGGTACTATTGGACGATCCCTACCTGTAGATGTGTCACAGAGTAAGGTTTCCTTACCTGTTCCCATCTGCTTAATACTTAGTTTAAGAGTTGTCGAGGATAACTCATGCTGAAGATCAATGTCTTCTTTTTGAAGCTGAGTGAGTTTAAGAAGGTCGATTCCTTGGAAACTGTTCAAGGAACTTATTCGAGACAAGGCGTCTGCGACTACATTGTTAGCTCCAGAAATATGTTGTATATCTGAAGTAAACTGCGAAATGTAGTCGAGTTGTCGAGACTCTCGCGGTGAGTACTTGTCTGAAGATGAACTTAAAGAGAAGGTAAGAGGTTTGTGATCGGTAAAGAGCGTGAATTCTCTTCCTTCGATGGAATGTTGGAAATGTCGTACAGCACAATACATAGCTAGGAGTTCCCTACCGAACGTGCTGTACCTAGATTCCGCGTCTAGCAACCGTCTCGAGAAAAATCCTAAAGGTTGCCAAGAGTTGTTAACCCATTGTTGTAAGACTCCTCCGATTGCTGATACCACTTGTTTGGGTAAGTTGTTCCAGTTGAGGATATCACGAATCTTCTAGTTCTGCAACTAGCAACCAGTAGTATCTTCTATAATCGTTCGTTCCCAGTCGAATAGAAACCAGAAGTCAGACGAGAAGAGGTAGGAAAGATATATTTGATACGTTACCAATATATCGAGGGACCTTTACTATAAGCTGACTAATGGACATAGGAGCAGTGTCCCACGCCGAGTTGAAACGTGATCTGGTACGGATGCATGACCGAAAGCCTTAAGCTAAACAAGTCCACTTAAACAACGTTGTCAGCATCCAATGTCGAACACTTAATGAGCTATTGATTTTGGGGAATTATTTACAGCTACACAGTCATTAGCCACTCGTTAAGAAAAACAATGTAGCGGTCCATAGATCCCCAAGGTGAACAGTCATGTAAGCTTTCAACGTTGGTTCATGCTTCATTAATTTTACCTGGCAATTTCTATATGAATGTGTTTGGTCACTCATCTGCACCAGATTACGAGTGGGTACATCATGTTACACATCCCTTGCAACTACTAGCCAGCTTAAATTAAACGGCCCTCAACATACCGGACAATTTTCAAATATAATTTCGAACTATTTCATTCCCTACTTCTGATATGACTTGCTCAGAACCGCTTGATCATAAAAGCGTTATACAACTCTGAAAACCTATTTCATCTTTACCAGAAACCCGATTCTGAGTTTACTCAATCGCAGATTTTTCACCTTTTTGGTATGGCCTCGGTGATGATTAGTTCTCACAGTAAATGGACCTGTACTTTTCAGAGCCTGTAGATATAAATATACTCCAATGCCTTTTGCTACGTCTAAGATGTTTCTTGACCTCATTAGTTATTCATGATGGGCAGTTAGTAGGTCTTCATGGTACTATTCATGATATAGGCGGGGGTGTAATCAAGCTAATATTATATTTAAATATGAATGTTAATCTAGTGTTTACTTACTAGTCCGTTGCTGCAGTACATTCCTGAGTAGCTGTTGTATCTGTTCTTCATACATTTGGATGATATCCTACCTGGTCGTGTATTACGTTGCAAGCCCTTAACATGAATTTTAAAAAATGCATGATCACTATTCGCTAACGGCGAGAGAACATTTGGGTAGGTAATATCCGCAATCGCATTGAAGTACATGACAATACACGTTTTACTGGCAATTTAGCTTGGTCTATGTGTTAAGGATTCGTTCGTAGTGATCTGCCATCTCTCTACTTTCATGCAGTTAGTGTGCTCAGTCTACACTGCAATAGAACTACACTTATCTTGCAACTTGAACTTTAATAAATGCCCTCCGGAAATCATCCTGAAACAAGAAAAGTTCTCTCAGCATCGGCCGCCCAAGCTGTTTACATATCTCAACAGAAAAATTTCGGGATCTGGAGGCTTGATCAATAGAGCCACACATTTTCCTGACAACGTTACTAAGCAATCCCCAGAATTACATATCAATGTATTGATTGATATTACCTTAGTTTTCAAATCTAATACGATTTTTAACGAAGCCAACATATTGGAAACTTTCCAACGGACAATTACCCAAAGGAAATATAATGTTTTCATTAAGAAAGAAAACTCGCCTGAAATTATTTCGAACAATTCTTGGGGGCTTTAAGACGTCAAAAAACTGCTTGATGATGCGAAAACTACGAACTCATGCAAGCTAATACATGCTCAATCAACTTCAATGAATTCATGTTTGAAATATTTGCCTTGGACGAAGATACTCAAAGTCATGGAAATGAAAAGAATACCAATTTAACTCCGCCCTAGTTCTCGATGGCGTGAAAAGTAAATGAAGTTGTAGGCTTCCGCTCACGTGTTACATGGCACTGGGTATTTTATTTCCCAATTTCTTAGCTGGGGACAACATTTTTGCTGTCTGAGGTCAATTTTAGCTATGTGTGTGCTTGTAATATAGCTTGTATCTTTGCAAGTAATAGTTTGACGTAGTTATCGTTGTTTCAGTAAGTGAAATGAACCGTTTATTAGGTCATATAAAGTGTTGTCAAATTTTTTTTAGCAAAAATGGACTCCAGAAAACTTTTACATATGACTTGCTGCTTAAAAGGATATTGATAAGCAAGTACACACTTGTTGTTTGGCAAGTCGAGGCTGAATTCATTCTGGGTTAAATTACTTTTAAACATAATATAAGTTTTCAGTATACAACCGTAAACAATTCTAACAATTATAAGCATCAACATTTTCCTATAGAACTGACATCAGTATGTAACCTATCCGATCAGGAAAAATCTTATGAGTTATAATTGATGCTTATAATCTCTTCACCTCCCTTTATGGGCACGTACAGGAATTGTATATAACACCACTGTAAGGGTCACATTAATTAGTTTGGTATTCTTCATAAGTATGATGGTGGATGTTTGGTTTAAATACGGTAGCTTGACTATGTCATTAATTCATACGAACGTACGTGACTGTCATAGAGGTTGAAAACGAATTTCTATCAACAGCATCTGGAACCACTGAACAAATTATAAACCGATACTTGGCACATATGGATGAATAATAATGAAATTGTGCTCTCCAATGACTGCATTTCGTATGTATGTTACAAACGTTCGACAGTTGTACTTATAAGTGCTCATGTCTACTCCAAAAGGACTTACATAGTCAGTAATGAATATCTAATCACTGTCTCCGTATTCCACAGACAACTCACCCTTTTCAGTTCCATAGGAACATTATTCTGTGCAGCCGGAGTAAATATGTTAACAAGTGGAGCTACTCGTCGTAATGCATCATACTTATAGCGCCTACTGGCTAATATCTTGTTATCAGTAGGTTACCATATTGATGTCATGGTACAATATTTGATCTTGCGTTGTTTTCTTGACCTAATCAGGTTTCAACAAGGGCTCTGAGGTTCTGTGGAGAAACTGATTTCCAAGATCAAGTTACAAAGCAACAATCGAGCAAAACCGTAGGCTCAGGGGAGAGCAAAGTCAGCTGATGTCCTTCAGAATGATGTTTTTGATTTTATTGAAGCAATAGATAAAATACACACCACAAACTAAGCAGTTTAAGGTCGTTGGACAAAAAATTGGGCTGTTTTGAGTGAGACTAATATTTTACGGCAACGACAGTGGTATCAGGTGCTACTGCAATAGTTTTTCCACAGTTGCATTGCAAGCAAGTATTGATTTTCATCCAGCTATGCACATAAGGTAGACAAATGCTTTGGGTTTATATGAAATAACGTGAATAAAGCATATATGGTCATAAAAACTGTGTCGTTGTCAAGGCTAGTAAACATAGGCAACAAGTAACAAAAACATTAAAAGGTTTTGTGTTTTTGTCCACTTCATTGCGATTTTGGCTGATTCTCAACGCTCTGTTCTACTTTCATGCTCAGGAATACACTAACAGTGTAGATGTTAGCTTTATTTAGGGTTGTAGTTGTAATATATCTGTTCCAGGCGATAATAACTGGTTCCGAGTTATTGATATAACCTCCGGTTAAATATGTAGATTCCCAACGTAGACGATCTGCGTCGAATGATTGGTGCCCTACTCGAGTTAGATGGGAATAGTCTGATGAACCAGCTAGCTTCGAAATCACACCTCGCGGCCAGCACTAAGACGGATTACCACTTCGTCGAATCAAGGTACTATGACTGCTTTGAAAACCGTATAACACAAAGACGTTGTTATGGAAATGTATTACTAAGAGTGTGTACAAAGATAGTGCAACCACCACCATATGGGCCAAGTCATGGTGTACAGTTAACTGATGCGCGTTGGTTGTCCTTGAACTTGACAGAGATCGATGAACTGTTCAACATTCACTAACCCAACTGCCGGAAGATTTGGTTAGGGCTCAGTGACATTCCTTCGGCTATACAAATATATAAGCCACCAAATCGCTGTTTTTCAGGAAACAATTTTGTCTCATGTGCGAAAGGTACAGTTATGCGTAGCTTTCACCGGGGACTAAGCAAACATCTCACCGTTACTACCTGTACAGAGTTTCAGCTTTCAGGTTGCCAATATTCTTCCGAAGATAGCGAGCAGCAGAAACAAGAACCATTGAAAAATGATTTCGGGAACTCGTTGGGCTGTATGTATTTTAATTAAAATCGTTAAGTGCATTCACATTGACCCTTGTGAGAAATGGAATGGATTATGAATTTAGACCGATTATCAAAGACATGTCACAGTTGTATGAAATAATCTGAATTAAATCAAGGTGATTGCTCAATCATTGGAATTTCCAAGATTTCGGAATCAAATATTAGATTTATGCACACCGAATTCTCTATAATACAAGGAATCACAAAGAACAGATCAATCACGAAAATGAAAGTTGTGTACATTAATATACGTCACTCAGTTTTATGTATATGTTGATTGTACTAGTTTAACCGTTTATTTACTTTTTAAGCAAACTCTTGGCAATTCAGTGAAGTTGGTTTCCCTTATTAATCAAGCGAAAATAAGTGAAGTGTCGCGTTTAACGTGATCAGATATCCGGAGTCTGCACACTCAGTAAGACGTTTGTATTCATATCTTTGTAAGTAATTACCAACACAATGTAATGCGTTTTGCATGTGTTCTTTGCGTAGCTACGGGATGAGATGGCCAGCGACGAAACTATGTATGAAAATTCAACTTAGTGTTGTTTGTTTGAATCTTCCCATTGATGTTTAGGACTGCAACTGATCAGTCTCTAATTGGCATATATGCATACTATGCGTATTGCCTCGATGTAGCCTTAATTCACAGGCATGGTAGGCAAAGATGGATAGTGGCTAGCAGTGGAATCCAGGACGCACATTTCGCCCTATTTGGGACTCGTCAGCTGGATGTACCTGCATCTCAGAGTTGATGTTCACTCTGGGACTCGAACCCAGTACCTTTCGCTTCGAACGCCATCGCGTTATCCACTCGGCCACGGAGTCCTGATAGCCACTTGCTTGTGCGATGGGGTGAAGTTTAAATTCGACTTAGCATCGTTTGTTTGAATCTCTCCATCGATGTGTTAGGACTGAAACTGGTCAGTCAGCGAAAAGTACTGGGTTCGAGTCCCAGAGTGAAAATCAACTGTGAGATTCAGGTACATCCAGCTGACGAGTTCCAAATAGGACAAAACGCGCGCCCTGGATTCCACTGCTAGCCACTATCCATCTCTGCTTACTATGTCGGAAAATGTACGTCCATGTACTTACGTCTATGTTTTAACGTAAGTATCTCAGAAACAACTTGCGATCACTCACTTCTAATCACCGTTCGATGAACAAACATATTACAATTAAACAGCTAGTATATGACCCTTATCTATGCTAATGATCATAGGTGTGGGTACAGGTATGTGTCTGAGTGCTAGTTTTTTAAGTGAGGAAAAAATTATTTCAAACTCATTCCATGAAAATACCTGCAGATGTGAAGATGAAGAAAGAGTTGTTAGTTTATGATCGGCAAGCCATTAAGAGAGAAGAATAGATGAAGACTTTGATCTTCGACGAAAGAGCACAGATAAAAATCGCGAGTCAATGCTTTTTCCAATAATGAAGTCGAATACCCTGTAAGATCGTCAACGTTGATGATTTATGTTGAAGTGATTGGGGGCCTACTAGGGTTAGACGAGAATGGTGACGAACCAACGAACACTGAAGTCACACCTCGCGACCGGTCCTTACGTGGTTTGAACCATCGACGCATCAAAGGATCATGGACGCTATGGAGACTGTACAACACAAAGGACGTTATTACAAGAATATATTAGTTAAGGTACAACCACTAAAGTACAGAAGTGAAAGAACACCCATTGCCACATGGGCCAGTCCATGGCATACGATTTGATGCGCATTGACTATCCTTGACCTTGACAGGGATCGATGATCTGTTCGATATTCAGTGACATTTCACCGACCCTACAACCCACTCTTACTCGTGTATACCGAGACAAAAGCCTAGCAAAATTAGCTTAGTGATAGTAAAAGATAACTGTTGTGTGATTTCTAAGTAGTACGACAGCAGTGAATTTAACCCGATAGTTTAATTCAGCAATTTCAGGGTGGCAGTATTTGGTAAACAGTCTGAGTGACTAATCGCCTGGGCGCAAACCTGGTAATCGTTACACTTCAAAGTGGACCAACATGCATATTTTTCACAACCACACAGTACACTCACCCTGCCATAGAGCTGTAAGAACAAGTTGTTAGCCATACAACTGAATTTATCTAGAACCGAAAAACCACAACATCAAGCGTCTTGTTATCAAGAAGTAAAGCTATAGTCAGTGGGAACGATGGATTCTGACTATGTATCCTCTTCATTGCCACCGACGGAATTTATAACTTGTGTACATATGACTTCCGGTGCTTCAAATCATGAACTGATAAGTTAATTGACCATGGGTTCACAAAAAGCATGGATTGAGTGGTAGTTATTATTGAACTCAAGTAAATCTTAACTTCCTATAGAGCTTGACATGTTGTTTAACGCATGAAGGACCAAGTCAATTATGTAATTCCTCATCCACTCACCACTATGTTGAAATAAATCTATGATGATTATAGTGACCAAAAAATGCACGCTTGCCTCCACAAATTAGATCTTTGGAATGTGAGTACAAAATATGACCACATGGCAACATGTGGTCATTGAAACGCTCACAAGGACATCGACCACGTAAAGTATCAACAACATACATTATGCCCCTGCAGCAGCAGCGGATGAATTCTCCTGCTATTACTTCATATCTCATTCTTCTAACTCCTTTATAATTCGCAGCTACAACTTTGTCTGAGGAGGTTGTGTGCTCACTTAAAGGAGATTGGAGTGACCTTGGAACCTGAAATTGGTGATACATATAACTAAATTTCTTACCCTAAGTTTTGGGAAACGTTAAGAATCATTAATTGCTTCATATGGACGCAGACGTAGGTCAGTGCCTGTCTTACTCCGGACTTTCGAGAATCTCAACATAAGAGAGTCACCTCTTCCGAAACATTTTTATGTGCTTATGAGCACTATCCACACGATTGTTTGTGTGGTTTCCCAGGCTTATTGAATGTCGCTGGTGACAGCGAGCCTCCACTGAATTCCGGTCGATCCAGTGATCTTTCACGTAATCACAGACCCGTGGAAAAGGGATTCTCAGACACTCGTACTTCTGGGTAGATCTGAGTATAATGCATTCTAAGAAGCGAAGCTCACAGGTAAGATCACCTGACGTTTTACGGAATGTTCCAAGCATTTGAGAACATAGAAATTTCGGAACTATAGAAAGTAATTTATACAGTCAACCCTTACCTTCCTGAAAAATGCTTTTAAGACATAGAGAGAATACAGTATTATGTACTCTCCTTCTTTGTCTTGGTTGTGGTGGTGAGATAGGTGAATGCTCTTCAAAAGAATGTTGATCACCATCATTGTCTACATCCTGCAGACAATCATCTGATTCAGATGCACTGCGTTTACCTCCATAAGTGCAAACATATCTGGCAAAAAATACTTTGGAATTGGGTCATTTTTGTTTTTCTCACACACTGATATGACATACTTAGAGTGAGTATACTATACAAAAAAATCATCAATCACAAAAGTTCTATTACCCTATCTACTTCTTTCAAAAAGGTCTCAAAATTGTCCCAAGTGGTAAATCGTGGCGATAACAGTATCATTGAAGATTTGTGCTATATCATTCATCATCACGACTGTATCACTTATGTTACTTGAAGGATGAACGTTATCAGACATAGTGTGGCTGAACTCTAATCAAATCTAAAACTGTCTGGATTTGACTGCATCCGCAAAACCTTACGGATTGTCGGAGTGATGAACCAATCGTTTTACGACCTTCAAGTGCCAAGTGACCTCCGTCAGTGAACGATACCACTGGAGCGCGGCCCTTTTTTGCGGTCCCTTTTTGTTGTGCTATTTCCATTCTTCCCACAAGGTGTCATGAGGTATATTAAATTTGCTTACATTGTTTTGACTTCTTTCCATAACACTGAGTTATAAGTCTGTAATTCAATAACATGACTGCTTTACTTGAAGTTTCTTGCTTGGAGGTATCGGTGATCCACTGCTACTAGATACGGAAGCCCGTTAAGCGGAAGCTTCTATTCCGTTCACAACCATTCGAACATTTTTCGTTTGAAATTTTCTGGACTTTTGTGTTCAAATTTCAGTGACACGACTGCCTCGAAACTATCTCATTCAAATGACTGGGGAAATAAAGGCGACATTTTATGTGAAAATTTGCTGTGAAATAAAGAGAAAATACGGTTTTTTGTCGCATTCTTACCTACCCTGGGGATTTAGTAGCGTTTTTCGCATGGTTTGCTATGTAAATATATTCAGAAAACCAAGCAAACAAAAAAGGAGCAATGAAAGCGGACTTTGGAGAAATCTTGAGGAAAATCCCCATTATAAGTCAGTGTCGATATAGGCTACAATGCATCGAAATGTCTCTTTATTTCCTCAGCCTGTGGTAAATAGTGCGTATTTTCCCCAAATGTCCTCCTCAAGGGATAATGTCTTGAAATTAACACTTCCCCAAAATGTCTACTTTTCCTTAGGATTAACTCCCAATTGTCTAGCCTTTCACAGTTTCAACAGGGGAAATAGTTAATTAATGGCAGAACTTAACGTGCTAGTATACTGTATACTTCGGAAGTCAGCCTTTAGTTCTCCATGTCAAGCTAACTATACACTTATCTGACCATAATTAGCATAGTGGCTTATATGTGAACAATTTATTAGCAAATTTTTACATATGCAGTTGTCAGTAGCATTTACATAAGGGAAAGGGTAAAATGTCCACATCTTAAATGACAGAAAAAGTTGTCTTCAATCGTGATCTAAGAAAAATTGGCGAGAGGTTTACGTCCATATATAAAGCTGCGTTCAAACGAGATACTCATGGGTATCAACGTTTACTTGCTACATCTAGTTAGTTTCAACGTACTTGATACAAGTGGAAAGGGTAATGTAGGTCTAAGGAACATTTATTTCGCGAAAAATATTTACACAAAGGATAGCTCGTACAGTAATGTTCCCAGTGATAAGCAGCGTTTCCACCACTTAAATTCTAAAACAGAACGGCACTTGACAATTATGGATATTTTTTTTACTAATTACCTATTAAAAACGTGTTACCCAACACGCTAAAAATTACAGTGATATAGCAAAGAGTATATAACGGCATATAAAAAAACGAGAGGAAAGTGTTCACAGTCAAGATCGCACATACATCCTGGGCCTTAAGGCCTTTTGTATTTTTTCTGCGTATTACATTGTATGGCTTTGACATTTGAACGCTTAAAGACCTCTGATTTCACTTTTACAATACACGCTTTTACTAAAGCATCATAGTTGTTATTCTTTGCACTGTATCATCTTTTGGCCGTACTTCTTTCGCGAGTATAGAGAAAAACTTTTGTGTGGTTTGTACTTTGCAAAGAAAATGGTCCATTTGTGAAACATCTACCTCATTTTTTGTGAGTATGATATAAATTATTTTCGCTGTCGTGTTTTATCATTCTCGTATTTATCAAAAGACGTATTTTGTATCTAATTTCCTTTACTTTTTCGGTGTTTTCAGTGTTTTTATTGCGTTTCGATCCATCTATGTGTCGTAGAAAAAACATCGTTGTGGTAGACTCACACTCTCCTTTTCGGATGAGAATGAAGTGCGACATTATAACTTTAACAAGTGATACCATCGAACTCACTCCTTTATATAAGAGGTTTTGCAAGACAGTCGCTTTTTGTGTGCCAAATATGCTGTTACGCAAGATCTCTGTTGATACTCGGGACGATTGGGTTACGAAAACGATCTAGGAAGCTTCCCACAGGTCAACAACAAGCTTTAGTTAACATGGGTCAACTAACATCTCGAGGACGTAATGTTTAGTATCGTTAATTCAACTTAGTGTCTGAATACAACCATTTCGGTTTAACGCCGAGAAATGGTAGATGATGAACACACTGATGCACTCACAACTACATAAAAATATCAAAGATGCAAAAAGGAACAAATATATGTAGTTCTAAAAAGCGTGCGTTGCTGGATGCAGCCTCAGAACCTCACATCTATGCAGCAATGACCATGTCAGATCCTGGTCCGCACGTAATGGACGAAATTCAGTTAAGTCGAAAATTGGCCAAAAGTGGGATCTAGTAAACCAACTAAAAAAAACAGGAAATAAAGCATACGCACCTGTTACCCAACGGGACCGCAGAGGAAAAACACTTAAGCGAAGGAACCTTGAATCCTGCCAAGATATGTCCCTCAAAGAGGTCCGCGATCGTCCTCAGGGTAAACGTCTATTGAAAAGAACTGAAAAGCAAAGTTTTAACACGACCTAAGTTACATTAAGTCACCAGTATGTTAGACACCTCAATCAGTTTCAAAGTTAACTCACTCAGACTATACAGAATAGGACAGAAAGCGAATTTAGATTGTCTTCGGGTAAGGTATCTCTTAAAAGTCACTTTTGCTGTGATTGAGGAGCGAAATCTATCACGAAGTTCGCATAAATCACCGAGACCTGCAATGTATGTCCGCTCCGACCTTAGTTTGGGTGATTTTATTGAGACTGTCCAGAGAACCAGAAGTAAATAGGCGCCGTCGAAACGACTAGAAGAACCTTGTACTTAGATTCAGAGAAAAGCGATCCTTAAACCTATCCTACTGGTAAACAAAAGCAATCCACATAGCTAATGGATTGTCATCGAATTCTGGCAGCCTGAAAAGTAAAACGGTGAAGCATAGAAACGTAGACACAGAAAGCCCTAATGCTAATGCTACTTCAGAAACGTGGCTAATGTCAAAAGTAAATGACAACGAAATTAAATTGTTCAGTTTCCCACTTCATAGGTCAGTCAGTCAGCTACAACGTAGGACCAGGCACATATATTCATCGGTCCAAGTTGCCATACCTCATTAGCATAACAGGATGAATACCAAATTCATAGAAGCAGATGCTTCGATGACAGTAGTAAATGTAGATAAAGGTTGCATATATGAATATGATACAGGGAGAAAGAATTAGGTCGTAGAAAGAAAGGTATAAAGTGATTTTAATCTCACGGTTTAAAGGAAGACAAAGAGTATATACACCTACGCTATTGTGATCGATTCTGAGCCATGTCACTCAGAGTCTCCAACCATTGATTACGATAGTCACGCGGAACCCAACCAAGTAGTCTGCATCTACCAACATGACTCAAAGTAGAAGTTAGTAACTTCAAGGACTGATGCCACGTTTTGGTTTGGCCACCCCTAACTCTCTTCCTACCATCACCAATACTAGTCAGCATAGCGCGTCGTGGTAATTGGTGGTGGGGCATACGTAACACGTGACCTAACCATCTCAGTCGATGAAGATTCACGACCTCATCAACTGATTTATCATCATTCCCTAATACCTTGTGTCTAACCTCACTATTACTTACCCGGTGATCCCAGCAGATGCGAGCAATATTTCTAAAGGCATCTGGTGGTCAGATTACTAGTAACTTACGAGTATCTTCTACTCTTAATGACTATGTTCCTCAGCCGTAAAGTAGAACAGAGCGAACTACTGTTCAGTATACTCGTCCCTTAATTGATAGACGGATATCTCGTATTCAGCATAGGTGACGTAATTTGTCAAAAGCAAAACGAGCTTTCTGAATCCGTGCTGAGATTTTGTCAGACACCAACCCATTAGGGCTGATCAGACTTTCAAGATAAGTGAAATTGTTCACGCTTTGACTAATATATATATATATATATAAGGATTTGGTAAAATACACCTATTTTTCAATTGTTAGTGTACTTACACCAATCAAAAATATCGATGAACTTTTAAAGGAAGTCAAGATTCATGAAGGAAAAAGAATATTTATCTTGTTCTGTGGTACACCCCTGTCCGATGGCACCAACTGGTGTCCTGATTGTGTTAAAGGTTGGTATAATGATTGTCTTCATATTTGGTTTTCTATCTTATATGCATTAATGGTTATCCTTCCAGTCTAGCTGTAATGTATGAAAACCTAGGTACTCAGACTATTATAGGTCAACAATAATGCATTAGTTCATTTAACCTCTCTGTTATTGGTCTTTTTTGAACTCGACTAACACTCCTACAGTTACATCAGTACAAGAACTTCTTGACTGTTTCTAAAAGCTTATCACTTAACGTGGGTAGAACCTCTTACTAATTTTACAAAAAAACACTTTACTCATAGATGGAATAAAGTACATATTATACTTTTTTGGTGCCAATTATCTATTAGTAATGTGATTTAATTTATCCCCATGTTATCTCACGGCAACATTGGGAGGCCCTATTGATTTGAGTTAATGTGAGTAGTTTGAGTGTGACATTGGAAGTTCTTTCTAACAGACTTTCTTAAGGCACATACCTGTCGAAGAAATACGAGGTAGTCGTAGTTGAAAAGGAATACAGTTTGATCAGTGGCTAAACAATACCTGTTATGCTTATCACAACCCATTTTCGATGGAATTTTAATATTCACATTAAAATAACAGTCGGTCTTAAACAAATTGTTCAGAAGTGCTAATAGGTAGATCATTGGAATTCGGAGCGGTATGACATTCTAGTACTTAGGGTTGCTTATGAACTATTTTTGTAGATACTTAAGTATTCACCACCCATATAACATAGATCATTACGGCTTGGATTACTGATGCAGTGGGTTTATATAAACGTCTTTCAACTCTATATCCTCAATTTAAATTTGTTCAAAGATCGTTAGCCAATATAATATGTTTCACAAATCTTTTCTAGGATACCAGATTACTTGCTGCTGACACCTAAAGTAAGATGTAACAACTTCAAACAATTTCTATTTCCAACTTCTGTTTTCACACAAACCGATATGTATGTCGATTAAGTTCCATGGTTCTTACGTTGGTCTTGAAAAAGTTTTCATACTTTCAATTCACCAAAGTAAATTCACGATATATAAAAGGTGCACGAAAATGTTACAAGCTATCTATCCACTATTTGATTGGAACATACAGATCGCTCACACCAGGAGATATCAAATTTGTTTTAAAAGCCTCAATATTTTTAAGGGAGCGTATTTTTTTCTCTCAACTTAAGCTCAAAAGTAGGAAGCCTGAGTCAAAAAGAAAAGAATAATAACGGTATTTTCTAAATCCTTTCTGCACGGACTGTTCATAATGATCGATTGTTGCCACAGTGTTCATGCGAACTATTTATCTTGACCTCGTCAGCTTTATAATGGTCTCTTTCTGTAATAGAAGTCAAACAATTATACTTATGGCTAAGAGAGTTGTAGGAAGACATGTTTGGGGTGATTTTAACAGTTGTCGAACTCAAAATGGTAGTTCAAGGCTAGCCTACATCTGTGTATTGTAACAGTAGTGTGCCAAATATTGAGACAATGATCGTCTTGTATTTCATGTGCGTTAATTTGACTCTAATGTTTCGTTAACCAAGTCCTAACTACGATTTATGGATCTATATTGCATATAAAATCTGAAATCTATTTGAATGCTTACTAAGTGGTGAATGTACTGCATTGCTCTCCATTCTAATGTATAAAGACACCTATTATATATCGATAAGATGTACGTTCTACCTATATTTCGTTGGGTTTTTTAGAATCATTCATCTGTTTTATAGCGACCGTCATTGAAGGGGATTAGCGAGATAAAACACTTAATGGAGTTGTAAATTTGTGTTGACTGGAATGTATGTAGTGTGTCTATTTTGACTTACAACTCAGGGGGAAACGAGGTCACCTCAAGAAAAACCTCGGCACTTCTAAAACAGGAAATGTAGTCAATTAATTTAGTTTATGGCTTAATAAGAACTACTTTTAGATATACAGAGTTTCTTTTTGGAGTGGATAATGTCGTATTACTTGATGGGAATCAGCTTCATACCAAGTTTACCACTCTTGGGTACTGTGCTCTAGTTTTTCATTTCTTACACTTTGATGCTCAACAAATCTTTTCTTGTTTACCAGGCGAACCAATAGTAAAAGAAGCGCTTAAAAAATTACCAGAGAATGCAGTTTTTCTAAAAGTAGAAGTTGGAGATCGAACTACGTATGATAGTACATTACATTGTTTTTAGCATTCTAGTTGGCGTGATCCTAACAACGTGTTTCGAACGCACCCGAAATTTCGAATAAGTAGCATCCCTTCACTGATCGAGTTTAACACGGTAAGTGTCTTTATTGTATATTATTTTCAATGATATTTTTCAAAATTAGATGAAAAGATTATCAGACAAAGAAGTTGTACAACTTAATCTCGTCGAGCTCATGTTCGAAGATTAGTTACACGGAACCATTTGCTGTCGTTAATTTCTGATATTTTTCGAACATTTTAAAACCGTTTTTGTATTCTTTTCAATAAGTGAAATTCGTATAATAAAAGTGTGAAGTCCAAACGCGCGAAAATTTCTGCCACTGAATAATTTTCTAAACATATCCAAGTTTATTTCATACTAAATTCTACCAATGAAGAACTTTCGGTACTACTGCTATGATTAGATTTAAACACGATGGAGAGCGAAAACAAATCAGATCCATTGGAACCTTCAACATACGTACCCTATGTCCAATCGGCCAACAGGCCTCTTTGGCTAAGACCCTAGAATCTCGTTTCATTGATGTATGCTGTGTCTCCGAAATACATATACAGGATCCTAGTATGGTCATTCACTTGACCTCACCTAGTCGAAACAGGGAACCGATGGCGAATTCTCGCGAACTGGTGGATGTAGGCATAACACTAATTATGAGGGCAGAACAAGCACTTTTAGAATGGATCCCCGTTAACAGTCGCCTATATGCTGTTCGGCTAAACGGCTCCGTAAGAACTCGGAAGGATAAGGTCACACGTCGTTGCCTTTTCATCATTTCTGCCTACGCTACCACTGACTGCAGTCCGGATGAAGTGAAAGATGACTTTTACAGAAAGCTCTCTGAGCTTCTTCATAAAGCTAGACGCTCAGACATAGTGCTCGTAGCAGTGACTTTAATGTCGAAGTAGGTAGCTTAAACCGAAGAGAAAAACGTTTAGGTGAGTATTTTAGTATTCCAGCTCAGCGAACAGATAATCGTGATCGTCTGCTGCAACTATGCTCAGACAATCGTTTATTTTTAGCAAGCACTAATTCTAAGCAAAAGGAGAGACATCGTCCAACATAGTGACCCTCTGTACTAAACCAACGATGGACTTAAATAGACCATATTGTCATCAGTGGTCGTTGGAGAGGCTCGATAGAAGACTACCGCTGGTTCTGGAGTACATGATTAGACTCTGATCATGTTCTAATAAGAGTATGCATTTGCCGGCGCCTCACTCGACACTGAAAAGTCATATTAAGAAGACTCACTAGAGTTGAGCTCAGAGATGAGAAAGTCAAAGGGAATTCCAGGAACAACCTAAGTCATACTTAGACAATTTCGAAAACGAGGCTAAACCAGATGTTGCTTGGAAAGATATACAAACAGCTGTAAAAACAGCAGCGACATCTATTAGTGATTTGAAGGGTCACGAGAAACCAAGGGATTTCTGCGACATCTATTGCACTAATAGATTTTCGTAAACTTACCCATCAGGTTACGAACATGATGAAGTGCGAAAACAAATCAGATCTAGGTTAACCAAAAGTCTACGGAACAGTCATAAGCAGTGGTGGACAACGAAAGCAAAAGAGATGGAAAAGGCAAAGGCTGTAGGTAGCACCAGACAGCTTTTCAGACTAATAAAAGAAACTCGAATTAAGAAGTCATATGTAAATGAAACCATCTCGGAAAAGACAACACTCTTATCTGTTCTCAGCCCAGACGTTTAGAGTGGTGGATGGAACACTTTAAGGAGCAGTTCAGATGGTCTTCAGCTACTCTACAACTACCCACCATTTCCAAACAGCCTGAATGGAACATTGAAGTAGGTCCCCCGAATCTAGCTGAAGTTCAAAAGGCTATAGCTAATCTGAAACGAGGAAGAGCAACTGGTCCACTTGGATTGGCTCCAGATGTCTTTAAATTTGTTGGTTCAATTTTAACGATTAGGTTGCCTAATATTTTAGCTAAAATCTGGGAAACAGGTGTAATCCTATCTGACTGGTCGCAATCACTGATCGTCCTAATATATAAGAATGGGTCAAAGTCATCCTGTGATAACCATAGAGGGATTAGTTTGACGAATACCGCATCTAAAATACTAGCCTCAATAATTATCGGGCGCCTAACAAAGACTCGTGAACTGCAAATGCAGGAAAATCAGGCTGGCTTCAGAACTAGTGGTGGCTGCATCGACCACATATTCACAATTCGTCAGATTTTAGAACACAGGCATGCTTATCGGCGTCACACAATACTAGTTTTTCTTGACTTAAAAGCAGCATTTGACTCTGTAAACCGAGAGGTTCTGTGGCAGTGTCTGACATTGGAAGGTATACCTCAGAGGTTCATAAACCTTGTGAGGGCTCTTTACTCGAACACTACCAGTCGAGTCAGAGCTTATAACGAATTGTCATGTGATTTTGCAACCTCAAGTGGTGTCCGGATAAGCTGTCCACTATCTTTATTTTTGTTGAACTTCATCAGAGACCTACTACTGGAAATAACACTCTCGTCGACTGAATTTTCAGGGAGTTGATCTCCTACCAGGAGGTCCACTTATCGACTTAGAATACACAGATGACATAGTCCTGTTTGTTGAAGACGCTGACAAAATGCAGAGTCTTCTATTTGCATTGAGTAACAATGCAACGATGTTTGGGATGAGTTTCTCCTCCCTCTAAATGCAAGTTGTTGCTCCAGGACTGGCCTGCGTCAATACCTGAACTAAGCATAGGGAGTGAAGTAGTCGAAGCGTGAACAACTTCACTTATCTTGAAAGTCTGATCAGCCCTAATGGGTTGGTGTCTGACAAAATCTCAGCACGGATTCAGAAAGCTCGTTTTGCTTTTGACAAATTACGTCACCTATGCTGAATACGAGATATCCGTCTATCAATTAAGGGACGAGTATACTGAACAGTAGTTCGCTCTGTTCTACTTTACGGCTGAGGAACATAGTCATTAAGAGTAGAAGATACTCGTAAGTTACTAGTATCTGACCACAGATGCCTTAGAAATATTGCTCGCATCTGCTGGGATCACCGGGTAAGTAATAGTGAGGTTAGACACAGGGTATTAGGGAATGATGATAAATCAGTTGATGAGGTCGTGAATCTTCATCGACTGAGATGGTTAGGTCACGTGTTACGTATGCCCAACCACCAATTACCACGACGCGCTATGCTGACTAGTATTGGTGATGGTAGGAAGAGAGTTAGGGGTGGCCAAACCAAAACGTGGCATCAGTCCTTGAAGTTACTAACTTCTACTTTGAGTCATGTTGGTAGATGCAGACTACTTGGTTGGGTTCCGCGTGACTATCGTAATCAATGGTTGGAGACTCTGAGTGACATGGCTCAGAATCGATCACAATAGCGTAGGTGTATATACTCTTTGTCTTCCTTTAAACCGTGAGATTAAAATTGCTTCATATCCTCCCTTTTTTTCTGTACTATATCCTTATATACAACCTTTCTTTTATATATTGCCAACATAGGTTCAATTACTTCTATGAATTCAGTGCTCATCTTGTTATGCTAATGAGGTATGGCAACTTGGACCGATGCACATATGTGCCTGGTCCTTCGTTGTAGGTGACCGAGTGTTATGAATGTTAAATGATCTTAAGTGACTCGGCTTAAATTTATCCTACTTTAAATTCTTGTGATGCGGTAAGAATATTATAAGAACGTGAAAGTTGCTAGACTGTTTAAATCAATGATGTTCGCTGTAATCACATTAGTTTCATTCGAACTAATACGATATAGATGGATGGCTAGTGATGCTTCAGGTATTGTTTTTTAGAAAAATCACTCACTTCTATTTAAGAGGTAGTAAATGTTTTTAGCTACTGACTGGAGTTGCTCCTTTTATCTAAACAATTAGTAACAATATATCAGGTGTTAGTGAGACAATCTTTGATATAGATAGAGTATTGACTAACAGTTTTTAATGAAGCTCAGAACATGGCGTAAATTACTTCAAAGTATGTCTTAATTGTTCCACCTTAGTGGCTTCGAATCTACCATTTTACCTCGAGGCCATTTATTACTGACCCACCTAACGAAGTGAGAATCCTATTGTACTACGCCTTAACATAACTGTAATACAGAAGCATTACTGCATTATTTTGTGAAACCGTAAAAACTATCGGAGTCTGAATTAAACACTTAGCAATCGGCGTCATTAAGCATGACATGTACATTGCATCATCGAAGTGTAAAATAATTTCCAATGTTCAGTTGTTGTTTGTCTCTTTACGCATCATGCATGATAAACCTTTGAAAATTGTTGAAAGTTTGGTGTAACCACAGTGGTATAGTAATGTTGACCACTTTCAAGGCCATCATAATCTTGGTTAACATGACGAAACACTATTGAATGACGGACAGTTGTGATGTTAGCATCAGTTGTGACAATTCCTTTCCTGGTGGTATCCTAAATGTAGTAGATTTGAGGAAATTGTGACATAGATGTGTGTAGATCAAATTGGACATTGATATACGCACTTCATAAATCATAGAATGAAGTTTCAATGAAATAAGCTGTACATTGTGTTTTCACGTGAATACATTTCACTTCAATTTTTTTTATTGATGTATTGTTTTCCACCTCTTCACAAACACTTTCTCGTTTACATGTGAAACTGCCTATTCGCGCCCTTTTTGAAAAGCATTTTTGTATTATAAATAAAACAAATAATATCAACAATTTTCTAACTTTTTGTTGCTTTCTGTTGCTTGTTTGATGGTTTTGTAAAAAAAGTTTAAACTATTCCAGTTAGTTTTGTGGATAGACACACATTAAATTTAGTTAATTGAATATTTTCAATCAATATGATTACAGTAAGGTAAACATTTGCTTATGCTGTTTAATAAGGAGCGGAACGTTTAGAACACTAAGTTTAAGGAAGCAATTTAGAGTATTTGGGTAAGTTAATATTTGGTTAGAATTCTATTTTCGGTGGCTACTGCGATCATTATATTCTATTTTCCTCAAACGGTAGTCATTTATCCCATATGCTTAATTTCCTGAAGAAATTAATATTTCCAGACAAATCGTCTGTGCATCTTGGTATTGCACGTTAAATTAGTTGTGCTACTACGATAGTATATGTTTTCGATCCTCATTATAATTCACTTGGATTGCTTGGCTAAAATTTAGACTTTAGCTTTTAATTGTTTGCTATTATTTGTAAATAGTTCTGTAGACTTAATGTTTAGTTTCGGGTCTCATTTTTTGTTTCATAGTGACACAATTCAAATCAGATAGGATCTCAATTTCTTAATTATACAATAGCGATTGGAAGTCCATAGTAATAAAACATTTCCTTTTTATGATAGTTTTTCTCTACTCGTTATTTACAAAGCAGACTTAATTAGATCTAGGTGTTCACCTCTGGCTGCGTTTCTTCACGATTACAAAAGTTGCTTTTAGGTTAGTCCCATGACCTGTTCCTAATAGTTGTTCAAGAATATCTTTCGTATAATCAGGACATGCTTCTTTGTCTACGGAAAATAATCTGGAGATTCGAGAAAGCTTAGAGGAAATTTTTTATTTAGATGTTTTCAACAAACCAATATCCACTAGGAATCAATAGGTACCGATCAGCATTACAGACTCGATTCGGAAATCTTCATGTGTATTCATGCTAAACCCTTACTGAGATTGCATCCTGAATTCTGGGATCCATTTTTTTTAGTAGAGCTACACAACTGTACGGCCCTTAATTTCTAATAATTGCTTAATTCACTAGTTTGTAACCGTTTTGTTTTGACTTTAGTTGTAATTAATTTCAAACATAACACAGAATAAAATGTTTATAATTGTGTATGTTTCATAAACATTTCATAAATTTTCCCTGTTATACTTTAAATTAAAGTTTTAGGTAAATGATCTAGCATATGAAGTACATAAATTATGTAAAATAAAAATACGCTGATATTTTTCTTTAAGGTAAACCAGTTTCAAGACTTAAGATCCTCTCTTCTGATAGGGACTAGGTGGTCTTCTTTGTAAGTCCGCAAACGTAATATCTAACACTTTTCAACAATCATTTAAAAAAAAAGAAAGTGTTTATTGATTCCCTAAGGTAAATTAGTAATATTACAGAGCTTGTCATACATTTGATGATATCAAAGATATAATGTAAGCTCTTCTAAATAAATGCCTAATGCTTCACTCCATTATCATAAACGGGGGCATGGGGAGTGAACAGTGAAAATATTCATAAAATGTCCGATGTATTTTTAGTAAATTAAATGTTCTCATTTAGACATTAAAAGTACAGTTCATACAGAGAAATATTACTTTTAAATTCGCTTCCCATGATAGCTCAACATTATTATGTAGTTTTACATTTGAACATAAAACACCAATTAAGTGGTGGTGGATAAACTAACACAAAATGATAGTAATAATAATAAAGATGGGATGCAAATCGGTGGATTATTAAGACAATACATGAAAAGGAAGGTATAAACACACTTAAATGTAATTTTAGGTTTAAGAATCAGTTAATTATCTTCAACTATCGCATAGGAGTAAAGATTGAAAAATGTAAAATTAGGTTTACAAATCAGTTAGTTACTCAAATCAATTAAATAAAAATGATAAAGGAAAAGGAGTATAGGTGTAGGTTTAGAATTAATAGCCTGTTAATTATTAGAAATAATTACTTGGAAATAACTATGAAAAATTAAGGGGTAAGCTTAGATCTTATTTGATGGCTACGGCGTAGGAACAAGCTATACAAATGTTTTCTCAATAGAGAGGTTAGGTTTATTTAAATGAATTCCCATGGTTATGTCTTTATGTGGGAGGCGAAATCCAGAAACTTATTTTCACAAGACACTGACTCAACTGCTAGATTTCTAAGTTAGTATTAAATTGACTAACTTCCTATCGTTTCATTATCGCATAAACTATGTCATCTTAAACCAGTAATAGAAATTTCAATAACGAACACACCAATGTATTTTTGCTAGCTGATCTTGGTCTTTTCAACTAGAAAGTGAATCAAATAATTAGTTCATTCGATAATCATCATGTGAAGAACTAATTTTCATTGGTTAATTAGTGACATTTGAAAATTCATATATATATCAACTGAATTCTCGTTTTCTATATTATATTAACTAGAATTTCTATCAAGTGATCTCACTTCATCCTTGTATTCGGTTTTTGATCATAAGCTAATCAGTCATGTTGTGGAGTTTACTATCTTCATTTCACCGTAATCGGTTTCATTGCAATTTTGTTCAAACTTTATGTCATCAACATGATTTACTTGGGATTAGAGTAATGCCAAGTTGTTCACGCTTAAGAATGAGAAGTTTATCGAATGGATCAAATATCTTTAGTATAGATGAGAAACCGGAAGCTCCAGAAGCAGACTTCGTGCACCGACATATTGGTCCATCTGAGAAAGATATCAATCACATGCTCCAATTTTGTGGTTTTAATGTAAGCGTTTTGGTGATTTATTTTAACACATTTTTTCGCCTTTTATTTCAACTAGTGTTATATCATTATCAGATGGTTTACTTGTACTATGACTCAATGTGTCCTTATTTCTATTTTTGGTCGAAACAATTATGCTGGGATTCGGTAACGACTAGCCTATTCACACAGAATTTAAGAACCCAATGCGTTCATTGCAACACTTGTGTATATTTAGATTTATTGGTCTTTTATTACTACGTTTACACAAATTATGGTGATAAGAAAAACCAGTTAATTATGACAATACAAAAGCTAATTAAGTAACTCATTTATATGAATAATTTGAAGAGTTCCTCAATGCACATGTCAACCATATTACTGAATGGTTCAGATTATATTTACCTTGTTGACAAGATGGTGAAAATTTTAACTGTACAATTAATTTGATAAAGAAAACGCCCCTCACCTTCAGCGTAGTTATTTAAAATAACAGGACGCATAACAGTTTATACATATTCAAGTTTGTGTGTAGTGATTCTTCAGGTGTTAACTACTGTTGGTTAGAGAGCTTATATATGATGTTTTGCAAAGGATATGCTTACTCGCGGTAACTTTTAGATATTTCAAATGTTGAGTTTTTGAAATTCAAGTCTATTTATCGAATTGTAATTAAGAAAAAAGTATGTTTCAGCGAAGAGACGTTTCTCATAAAAAATTTCGTAAATTCTAAAGTTCATATATAATATCCTTCTACAGTTTGGGCAGTCGGGAAATGGCAACCGTCCTCATACATCTAACAGCATCCGAAATTATTTTGTTCACGTTAATGTAATAAGGTATAGCAAATATTTCAATGGGTTTTCGCATTCACATTGTTTATAAACGATTGTTAATGTTTTTAAAGGTTTATTGTAATGTTCATTCGTGCTGTGTTAATGAAATTAACAAAGGAAACTAGCCAACATCAAAAATCGAAGATTTGTTGCTCTGTGTATCTTTTTGCAACCGCTTATTTATAATCAGGTCAGTTAAAACATTAGGTGTTTTCATTAAAAAAAACTAGTGGATCAGTGTCAACTAATTAAGAAGTTATTATAAAAATGAAAATGGACTGGTTGTGAATGTGCAAAATAGGTTAGGTTCATAACTTTGATAGAAATAGAAAGCTATCGATTGAAAAAGTTCAAGCATGCTAAATCACTAAATCATCAAACAAATCTAATTTCTGGTCGTGGTAAATTTTATCTTTAAACAGAAGAATTAGAATGGACTGCAGATTAAGAAAATAGTTATGAAGCTTTTCAATGTTTCAAACTGTTGATCGCAAATAAACATGGTAAGGAAGTGTCGTAAACTAGTACGAACAATTCCAGATAAACGAACTGTCACTCGCTGAATGATTTAAATTGTGTCCAAATATCTTATTTACAATAAATGATTTTCATTTTACGTAATCAAATAACTTCTTACCAAACTATATAAGTGAAGCTCAACTAGTATTTTTAGTAAAATGAAACCAAGAATAACAAGCGTTAGGGAATAAGACTAGTTTATTTGTTTCATGGATTCTCATCAGCTGTTTGCAACGTATAAATAATAGTAATTTTTATTTACAACCAATGTACATACTTTGTATCATATTAACGAAGTTTAATGGATTAATAATAACTGTTGTGGAAGAAGTAACAGTCTGTTAATCTCTAATTTTGGGGTTGTTACTACATAACTTTGACATCAATTTTATTGCTCAAGAAACGTGTATCCTTGTGTTTAAAGGATTTTTTTTCTTTTAGATATTTTACTTTTAGTAGCATAAATATTCATTCATTGTACCATTTTATAATTCTTCCATACTTGTTGTCGTTATTCTACTAATTTTCATTAATATGGTATGAACTATGTACATTAGTTGTAAATAATTATTACTATTCTTCTAGGTTGTTAGCGGCTGACGAGAATCCACGAAATAAACAAATTCATCCTATTCTACTATGCTTGTTGTTCTTGCATTAGTCAAACTTACCAAAGGAAAAGTTGTGTGAAAATGAAATCCATCTCATAACGTTTTGCAAATAGATTACAGTAGCAATTGTGATTACAGTAGAAACAGCTTACCTCTAACAAACCTCAATAAAACTCTATCTCTTTTGAACAGGGAATTGACATTTTGATAAACATATCATATTAAAAGTACAAAAAACTAATTTATGCGGTTAGATAGTTATTATTAGAAATATATTTACTTGTTTAATGCTATCTTTCGTATCTTCTGTGTTTGCTCAAACGAATTTCGATACGAATTTATTAGTCCAAACGTAACTCAGTAGTATCGATCTTTTACAGTTTACAACTGTCGGTGACAAATATTAATCTTAAGAAAGCAATCTCAGACCTTCATTGAATACTTTATTTCTTGTGTTACGGTGTGATGTAGAAACACATGCTTTTAAAATATATTAAGATTCTAGACAAAAATCAGTTTGTTATAGACAGCTAAATTGTCACTAATTGCTGATTGTTTTTTTAAAAGTTATTTGAATTGTTTTAGGACTTAATTTCACATGTTTTATAAAAAGTCATGATTATACAGGTATGATGTAAACGTAGAGTATTTTTATGGAAGTTAATGAAGTGAGACTTATAAAGGGGGATTCGTCTTAAAAAAAATAAACTGATACATCTTTTAGATTGAACGCCACCTTGTTATATCTGGTCGTTGCTGATTATAATGTCGGAATCGCCTATCACTTATGCTCGAAAACGAGGAAACACTGCAATTTCCACGACACTAAAGTGAGAACACAAAGACTGATACAAGTGAAGATTTATTAACCTCAAAACACTAAGACAACCCTTGTCGAAAATACACTCATATATATTGATCGTACACTCATTTTGATTATTAATTAGAATAAAATCACATACATATGAAAAAATACTTTGAGTTATAACAAATCATATGCTACATGTCATGATGAGCATAGTTCATGTCAATTTTTAATACAAAAATATCATATGTCATATCGAATAAAATATCACATTGGAAAACAGAAACAAATACTACCCCGAATGATCATCATGTTGAATTAAAAACGGAAGTAATATTGAATCAAAAGTCATAATGAGTAAAAGAATGTAATTTTGACTTTTGATCCCGTTACATCCAGACATATAACTGTAATAAGTTAACTAATAAAATTTTAGTGTAAAGTCCATGTAATGCAAGTTGATATTCATTTCAAGTGAATATTTACCAGACGATAATCGAACATTAGAGGGTTCGAATCTCACGAGGTGGGATCGTGGATGCGCACTGCTGCAGAGTCCACAATAGGACGAAACGGCCGTCCAGTGCTTCCAGGTTTTCCATGGTAATCTAGCTTCAATTGACTCACGCTTTCAACTATGAAAATAATAAATCTCCACAAAACCCCTTCTGAGATCATCGGTGTTAAATATTTTGACATTCACTAGCAAGTTTTATGATAACGAAATTTCCATCCGTTCACTGTACGCCATTTAGACAAGATTAGTTAAAAATAAGTTTTAGTCTGGCCTGGTCAACGAGTAGACCAGAAGGAAGTAACTTTCTGATATAGCAAAAACATTATGTTATTGTGCTTTACTCACGTAAATATAGAAGTCATATCGGTGATTTCATTCCTTGATGTGAATTCTTGACAAATATTTCGGTTTCTTACTCCAGTCTTATCAGTGTAGATCCATCATTACGGCTATTCATTGCACTCTACTTCTGATAGCATATTGAATTTTATTTGTTTTGCCAAACAGTGCTTATATTCATTATTTGTTTTCTGTGCATATTAATTGACCAGATATTTAACCTAATAATTGTTCACAACCCGTACATGAGAAGTATTTCTATGATATACGATTCCTAGTTATCAGTGTTCTTGTTGAGCTTCAATGTACAAATTCATAATGACATATCCACACACAATCCCGAAAAGTCAGATATGAAACCCCGGGCGAACGTTTTGTTAAGTGTATTTGTAAAATGAATGTTGTGCACCAAACAAAACCAATTTTGTCTAATTCTCAGTTAAATATATTTTCGTTTCATATATAGCCGTTATTTTTATGGTAAGATGACATTAGTTTGACCATAAATAGCATATTCGGTAGTTTTGAGCTCATGATAATAATTAGAAAGTCGACAGTTAGATAACCTAAGTTTACTGAATTCTACACATGACTTAACGAAGCACCCCAGTTTTATTGAAGTAATAACACGACAGTATGGGTATTGTTGGCAAATTTTGAACTTGAATTCCTTTTCTTAAATCATTTTGAGTTGATGTAAGTGAAATTCAAGCGATAGGAGTTTTTGGCTTCTCGTTTTCTTGATGAGTCGTCCTTGTTTACAGTTGTTTTACAATTTCCACTGAGAAGTTCATTAAGCGATAACTTTGATCAGCTAAAGTACAAGAGAATTGTTTGAAGTGACCATTGGTAACTTATTGCTACTTCTGAATCGTACAGTTGTTTCTAAAAATCATTGACACACAGAGGCAAAGGGATTGAAACTATGCTTTTTTAACTTTATAGTATTTTAGACAAAACTTTGACTGGAAGCATCTTAAAGAAAAAGTCTCATTAAAAATCAAAGTAATTGGTATCAATACGTTATTCCCATGCAGTTTATTCTCTACATTTTCTCAATTAAATTACTGGTCTCACTAACAGTTACAACAAAATTAAGACTTATGGTTAGAATGGTTTGTTTCAAAAAACCACATCTTTCAGCTCTTTGGAGAAAGTTTTCGTTTTTCAGTATTTTTAATATTCTATTTCATCAAACAAACCTTCAGTCACGTGCTTTACTAATGTTGATCAAAAAGTGAGATCCTAATATAACATTGGCCTGCTCAAATGTTTGGGCATCTGTTTCCCAAGTTTATAAATGTTATCATAAATCTTCCTGTTTTAGATTTGTTTAAACTTAATTGTATGTACTCGCGCGATGTTGTGAAAGGATTGCATCCTACCGTGATGGTAAATATTAGAAATCTTAAATCAAACACTAACCTTGACAACATTCTCCACTTTGTCTAAATTTTGAAATAAAAGAGAAATATATTCAAATTCAGGAACCCAATATTTGATGGGCGGAAAATTGTTGTAGCTGATGGTAAGCTTTCGTCATTAAAGATAAGTTAAAGATACCTACTATTGGAAATACGGTTATGGAAAATAATTTTTGAATGATTACAATTCGAATGTATATTAAAGCGAAATTTATGGTAATATTGCACAATTGATGCTGAGGATTCCTCGCTGTAACAGAATTTTTATAGTAGTTAAAGCTATCATTGTTATAAATTAGGTATTTATTGAGAATTCCTACAGTTGAGTTATAAACAATAAACCCTACATGTCGCGTTTCATGATCTTTCGTTATTCCTAACATCTTAAGACTGTTGGATAAGTGGTCACATATTATTTACATATAAAGGAGTAGTACTTATGTCCAATTACTTATTAGTGGCAAAAAAATTGACAAGTAATTTAGAATTTATTACATATCCTTTAGTTATAGTCCTTGTACATATGAAAAACTGCTATGAGTCTCCAAAACACAGTGTGCTTGTTGTCTAATTCACATCTTAATTTCACAAATTTTCACACTGGTAATCACTGATTTCCATTGAACAAGTCAAGATATAGTTTAATTTCTAAATATTGGGATTATTTATATTTCTTGCTCCTGTTCACAATTATTTTTTATTTAAAAATTGTCTTTTTCGTTTTAATATCGGGCTGTACCAATTACTGCTTACTTTGTTTGCTTTTCTCTAGAAAATTGAAGATTTCATATCCAAAGTAATACCAGATAGTATATTATTACAAAGGGATTTGAAATTGGAAAATGAAACAAGTATGTATGGAGTATTTATTAAGGATAAATCAGTTATTTTGCTATCTATGAGTGAAACATGGAACTTGGGTTCTTAAAGAATACATTTGTAAATACAAATAGTAAAGTAAATTAAATACAACTCAGTAGATATATGTTGGCTCAAATTCTGAGTAGTTATTAATAAGTACTGTGTAAATAAATGTGTTGCTGTCTCAGGTGAAACTTAATTAGATTTAGTTTAAACTAATCTCTCAGTGATTTTGAGATGAATCCCTGAATCATTAACCCATTCATTTGCCGACCCACTTATCGAACTTAAACAATGTTTAGACAAAATTAGAAATGCTGATTTTCGGAGATTTTGTCCACATATTTTGTTGTTGAATAAAAATATTTCACTAGACGTATCTAGGATTGTTTTGGTTTACTTATAGTAATGTGACTAGTTTTCAGGATGATCACCGGCTGAAGAGGCCAATCCACGAAAGTTGAAGTAGCATTTAGGTAGTTTGTATTCTGTATGGGTTTCAGCCACATTACTATTAACAATTAGTAATCAGAATATAAACAAGTTTTGTTCTAGAATCCTTCACTGGTTGCCTCAATAGTATTCATATATCGTCACAAAACTCTTTAGCTCCGTATTAATTGTTGTTTCAATAATCAGATCATATTAATAAAAATCCACTGGTATAGCAGACGAAATTTAAAAAGAACATAAAACTTAGTGTACTTACTATTACTGCTGATTTTAAAAATGCTTTTAATTAATTCCGTTCATGTCACTCGTAACTATTATTTCATAAACTTAAGGTGAAGCAGAACTCATCAGGCGTTTAAAGTTGCTCATGAACAAGAATGAAGTTTGGCGTTCTTATATTGGGCAAGGATATTATGGTACTATAACACCATCTACAATACTACGTAACATATTTGAAAATCCCGGTTGGTATGTTAATATATTTTTGCTACTTTCAACCGCTATGTTGTTTTAATTTATTACTACCTTCCAATATGTTTTACAATATTTTTAACCTAAATATTCTATTGAAGAATATGTAGAATTTATTTCCAATATCTCAATTACTTTAAATCCGGAAATCTGTTCATTTGTTTGACCAGCTGGCAATTATACGATCAAGAGAATGATATTGCTTAGTCCTAATTAACAAGCTGAAGGCTCACTTGTGAATTAGGTTACATTTGTGTCGATTAATCATTGAGTATCAACCGATTAACGTTTGTCTAATCTTCAATTCTGATTGAATTCTATCTGTTAGTTTTAATGACTTGATATTGTTAGCACTGTTTTGACGTTAGGTGGTCGGAGGTAGAAAACTTTGTATATCAACTTGTACCTACAGCTTTGAGGGAACTAATGAGTACTGTGGGATTGGAGCCTATCTCAACCAGTTTCATAGTCTTGGACCATTATTCAGCGGCCTACTTGAATACCTGGGCTACCTGTTTCTATCACCTAGGTATTTCAACAAGTTATCTTTTTTATTTCCTTTTAACACATTATTATGTCTATTAATTGCATAACCTATTCAGGTGTGTATATGAAAAATTTACATTCTATCACTTTACAATGTACAAAAAAGTACAGTGAAAGACATTATGGTGGCTGCCAATATGTGCTGAAGAGAATAAACATTGAACAGATGTCGATTCCTGAACTGCTAAATTCTAACTGCCAACCACTAATTGGCAAGGTGAACTATCTTTAATTCCTACTAAATCTAAAAATGTATCGTAATTGCGATGTAATCATAATTCAAGAATCTTGGTTAAATAATCTAATTTAATATTACTACGAGATTTCAATATCTATCGTCAGGATTGATCAAGCAATAAGAATAGGTGTGGCGGCGGTATAGCTACGTTTGTAAGCGAGGACTGGTGTCGATCTACCTGTGCATGTTTCAAGTTTTCAAACGACTTAATCAACCGTTTAAACTTAACACCCCGTCCAAAACACTTAAATAAATACAATGTAGTCACTAGTCTTGGTTACATACCTTAATATTGTATACCTTAATGTTCGTCAACTGTCATGAAAGTCCAGAAGACACAGATGTCGTTCTAGTCTACACTCCTCAGAAAACTAATGCTTGTGGTAGCCTGCGGTTCTTGTGAGATCTGTACTAGTGTTACTCAATGTCA
>NC_031502.1:19087628-19164987 GCF_000237925.1 Schistosoma mansoni | reverse complement strand
GTGGTCTAGCTTCAATTGACTCATGATCTCAACTCTATAAATTACTAAAATCTCCACAAAACCCCTTCTGATAAATACAATTATGTTTATGTTATCAACATATACGTGACTCCAGACTGCACATCATCTGCACTGTCTGTTTTCGCTGACAAATTCACTGAATTTGCTATTACTAACTTCAGTGGTTTACTTTCAATTGTATGTGGTGATTTTAATTCATGTGACTTCATCCTTCTTTCATCACTAGGTCGCCAAAATGTAGTAGATTTCCCTACTCATTTGGGTGGCCATTTAGGCTTAGTTTTCATGAATAACGATGTGGGTGTAAATGTGACTTGTAAGCGTCCTCCATGGTCGTGTTCTGATCATTGTATAATCCGTGCTCTACCTAAAGTATATGATACGCTTGAAAAATAAGACTCTTACATCACTCAAAGAAAGTCAAATACAGGAATTACTCAGAAGAAAATGTCCAAAATCTGAAAAGCATGTTTCGTACGACAAACTGGGAATTATTTACAAGTAACTAATTGGAAAACACCGTTGATGTTGTCACTTGTTATCTTAAATTCTGTTCTAATACTTGTTGTCCCACTAAAATTATTATTCCGAGTTTTGATCGACTTACATCTCCACAAATAAAGTGATTACAGAGCGTAAAAGAAAGAATGTTCGAGGAGAAAAACCCCATTGAAGTTCTGTCATGTCCCGATATGAATGGTAACTTTGGGATCTATTTATGGACCAGTACTATGCGTATATTTTTATCGTATAATTGTTAAATAACTAAACTATTCAAATTCATGTCCCTGTTATTATGAGTTTTATTTCGACTTACGAACTATTATTACACGATCTACCATTCTTGAGTTATGGCCTGTCTATCGATTACTATCTCCCTTATTCACAGCCACATTTAGCTAAATCTTGTACAAATGTTTTTTCTTATTTCATGGTACGATGTAGTCCGTCTGTTTTGTATATAAACCCAGTATGCTTGAAATAAATGATTCATGCCACAGAGGCTGAGATTGGTGTTCTGGACTTAACTGGCTGGGCTAGGCAGAAATCAGGACCGATAAGTACTCTAGACTGCTCGTATGGGTTTTATGTGTCATTGATCCGATCGATAATTCACTGCTCTCTAATTGGCGGTATTATCACGTTATGCATTAACAGGGAATCCAGGTCACAAGTTTTAACAAGTTCAAAAGTTAAATGATCTAACAACAAATCAAGAGATGAGACGTCTGAACTCAATGTTTTCTCAGAAACTCCTATTTTGTAAAAACTCTTCAAGTATGTGGAAACTGTTTCAAGAACTTACAGGTGAGAGGCACATTAGAAGCGATAACCAGCTGAATGTTTGTGACTTAAATCAGTCTTTCGTACGTCAGTCATCTGATGTCATGCTCCCTATATCCACCCACGGGTTCGAAGAATAGTTGTGTTCCGATTTTCACTGAAAATGATGTCCGAAAATGTCTCCAGTCACTTAATTCATCCCAATGTTTGAGACCTGATGGCACCCTAAACCTCCTTTTTAAAAAATGTGCTGACGTTCTATGTTGTTCATTCACGGATATTTTAACGCATCCTTGTCAACTAACCTCATACCGAAAATATGGAGGGAGATAAAGATAATCCCTATACATAAGAAAGTATCTGATGATAAAAATGTGAAATATAGACCCATAGCAATAACTCCACCTTTCCTCAAAAGAATGGGAAAATTATTGATACTCCCACTTCAACCTGCATTAAAAGAGCACAGTGATCCGTATCAGTTTGCTTACAAACGCAAAAGAAGCACATTAGATGCCGTTGCTATTCTGCACCACAATATAGTGTTAGGCTTTGGAAAGGGTAAGAAATATATTCCATGTGCTTTTCTGGACTACGCTTCTGCCTTTGACTCTATCCCATAACACCTCCTACCTAACAAGTTGATCAGCGTCAACACTGACAGCTGGATAACCAATTGACTATGTCCCTACCTCTCTGGAAGAGAACAGTACACTGTATTTGGAGGAAATTGTTCGACGTCCCTACTGTCTCAGGAAGGTGTTCCACAAGGAGCTGTTCTTTCACCTCTCTTTCTCTCTTTTTCTGTATGATCTGCCATCTCTCACAGAAAACACTTTTGTGAAATAAACGGATGACCTCACTGTATGTATGCCAATTCGTACCTCTTTACACCTCATAGAAATGAACGAGTTTTTGTCTCGTATTGAATGGTGGTCTGTTATTAATAGTCTCGTACTTAATCCGGCAATCTGTTAACTTTAGCCTGAGACATGAACAGCACCTAAACGCCGTGTTAGAATCCCATGATGCTTGTACCATTGGATATTCTTTGATAGACACAATGATGAAAGTAAATTATCTTGGTGCCACCTTTTCCTCTGATCTCTCTTCATCTTCTCATGTTTTGCTGCTATCGAAGAAAGTTTTTCGTCTGACTTACCACATAAAGAGGCTGCATGCTATTAGGATTACTCGGCATTTATTCTTACAATTTGTCAATTCTTGCATATTACCTACTATTCTTTACTGTTTTCCATTATTTTTCCGGGATTTTGAGAAAAGACTTTGTTGTGTTGCAGAGAGTTCTGAAGGCAGTTAGCAGGGTGTGTGGCGAATCTTTTGAGGTTGTGGATATACATCTAAAGTCTAGCGAACTCCTGGAAGGTGTTATCTTATCAGGTATTAACTATCCACTCCAGTCACATCTGTTTCCTTGTATATCTTCTTGTCGAACGAGGCGTCAATACATTAGAATCCATGCACGCAAGAGAAAGTGTAATAGTTCTACATTACCTTATCAGCAAGTATATTGTGTGGCGAACAAGTTGTTAGAGTTGAACTAGTTAATAACTTGTATTTCTAAACATGTTTCTAATTAAAAAAAGTTGTACAGATTCAAATCTTAGAAAAAACATTTCATTTAATTCCGGGTGGTTTATCTACTTAAATAATTTGTATATATACGCAGTCATCAGTTTCTTTTACTTTTTTTCTTTCTGTTTGCAAAAGAAACTTGTTGAAATACCTTCTATATTGTAGCAAAAATATAATATTGAATAAAGCTGTCAATAATAATAATAAAAATAAGTAGATTCCGCTACTGATATCTCAGTTGAATAGCCAGGGCATAGACGTTTTGGGATTTGGAAATAGACGTTGCTGAGTAAAACGCGAAATACACTTTGGGAGTACTTCATTAAGCTAGTTAGAAGCTGTATTTATCTGGTGTTAGGCAGAAATCATGCGAACAGATCGGTAGGGAAAATTCATTATTTCTTTTTTAAAAATGCGAGAAAACTTATGGTGTAAATAATCTAGTTTGTAGATGTATGTTGATAAATATGATTATTGCTGAACATATTTTAGTCGACAAGATTGATATAGATTACTATGTGAATTCCAATACCGGCTTGTGTGATATGCTGTCAGGTAGTTAGTACTGACGGCCTTCATTTTCAAGGCGTGACTCAAGAACAACGACGTGAATCTGATTACTGATCAAAATTGTTTTTAACGATCATCGCAGAGGAAAAATGTGTAGGCCTAAAATTGAACATGATCGCGACAATAATTCTTCATACTACGTTTTTCGTTAAATTTCAATTTGGTATAGAAAATTCCTTTACAACTGTTAAAAACATATATCTGAGTTATAGAGTATAATTTGATCTTACTGGTAGCTTCTGTAAATCTTTGAGAAAATTTTACTCCTGGGTGTTATAAGTTAATAATCATTTGATTATATGTCGACAAGAACTTGACTTGAATAGATCTATGTTCAACAAACATCTGTTGAAATTTATTTATTTATAATGGCAACGGATAGAGTTAGATATCATACGTTAAACCATTAGCGTAACTCAGCTAATATGCTTCAATTTTCATCACTTAAATTTCTCTGTCCCGTTTTTATTTTTCACTGACTCCTTTCACATCAGGAGTTGTACCATTATGTAACATCAAAATAATACTGTCAATTTTCTAATCAACTTACCTGATAATTTTTCACAGAAGTTAGTCTCACTCCAACTCAACTACCGACCAATAGCTAATCCTCAAACCCCAAACTCAAATAAGAATTTTTTTTCTGTATCTTCACCCCTCAACAAACCTTCATTTTGCAGGTACACCTCATACACACCATACCAACCTGAAATTAGCCAAGGTCGTTTAGAATCACTATTTAATTATCAGACAATGATATCAGACTTAACGGGTTTGGCGAGAGCAAATGCATCTCTGTTGGATGAAGGTACAGCATCTGCAGAAGCTATGTGTTTGGCAGTCAGGTAGGTTCTTGTATTTTATACAAGATATTCCACATTATTAAGAAGCTAATAAAAAATTTTGTTTCTTTTAAATGTGAAATATGATTTACGTTTTAGGTAAATAAGTAAAAAAATATCACAGTTTAAATAGTATCGTTTTGTGTAATGTTGTTTGAAGTTCATCAACCAAGTTCGTAGTGTATCCTTAAATAACAACTCAGGTAATGTAAATCAAAGGACTCGAAACTTTTGCAATAGACAATAAAAATGTAAACCTTATTTCGATAGAGAAAATTTTCATGTATCCATTACTTTTAAGAATGACAAAAGTGTATGTTTAGCAGCAACTGTACTTATGTTACATTCAGTCTCTCTTGTGATTATTTTTGTTCCATAGATATACAAACAGGAAAAGGTTTCTCCTCGATAGGAGATGTCATCCACAAACTATTAATGTCGTCACATCTAGAGCAAAGTAAGTGGAACTTGAAACTAAAATTGTGAGTGGTTTTTTTGTCATACATAAATTTTATTCCCAATTTTCGCAAAATATGTTGATTAGCTTAGTAACAGCACCGTTTTTAGTGTTTCATAATTTGAGATATTCTCTAGTTAAAACATCTAAACTCTTCAAGACTTATGGCACATATACAAACATCTGAAATTTCATGTTTTGCAATGACAAATTATGTGACGCACCAAAATCTCAATTACAGTAAACATAATGTACTATAGTTAGTTAATACATTCCGTTGATAAGTTCTATTCTTTGAAGATGTAATTGCTCAACAAATTTTTTACGAGGAAATCAGAATATTTTGAAATTCCCCATCTATCAATCTGATCAACTTTGACTATTGGTATAAGTTGTATTATATACAAATTATATACACTGTAGTTTGAAATGAATAGATTTTTCACTACTAAATTAAGTGACACAGTGGTCGATCTCCCAGTGTGTACAAACTGGCTTGTTATCACACCAAATAGATATCATACTGTGAAAACTATCTGAACTAGCCATCAGGTATTCATTTATAGTCTTCCAAATATACAGTTCAGTCTTGTTCCAAACAATTCATAGTTGTTGCATCAGGATATATAAACAAAGTGGGTTCAAGCCCCAGGTAAGTAATGATATATACTAACAAAAGATTAGTTACAGGCTTTTAATGAAAAATCTATTTTTAACTCCAGGTGAAAAAAATATCTTCTTATTGCCTTTTATAATTCAGATATGAAAACCTTCAATTATTTTTTCAATATTTTATAATCATCGAAACTATCTAATTTTGTTTATTTAAAATGAAAACAAATAGTTACGCTAGGTTGGGTTGTAATTTTTTTTATATTTTGGTTATGAGATACCTAAAGTTAGTCAAATCAATGATACAGTACCGTTGATTATGAACTCTGTTCTGATTCACTCACAAATCATTTTATCTGGTAGTTTAAGTAAATGAAGCAGTTGTGCCACTATTCATCTTCAATATCATCCAGTCAGTTATCCACAACGTAAGACCAGGCACATGTGTGCATCGGTCCAAGTTTCCATACCTCATTAGCACAACAAGATGAACGCCCGGTCTCTGACCATTGGTTTCGATAGTCACGCGGAACCTAACCAAGTAGTCTGCATCTACCAACATGGCTCAGACTAGAGGTTAGTGACTCCAAGCACTGATGCCACGTTTTGGTTTGGCCACCCCTAACTCTCTTCCTACCATCACCAATACTAGTCAGCATAGCGCGTCGTGGTAATTGGTGGTTGGGCATACGTAACACGTGACCTAACCATCTCAGTCGATGAAGATTCACGACCTCATCAACTGATTTATCATCATTCCCTAATACCCTGTGTCTAACCTCACTATTACTTACCCGGTGATCCCAGCAGATGCGAGCAATATTTCTAAGGCATCTGTGGTCAGATACTAGTAACTTACGAGTATCTTCTACTCTTAATGACCATGTTCCTCAGCCGTAAAGTAGAACAGAGCGAACTACTGTTCAGTATACTCGTCCCTTAATTGATAGACGGATATCTCGTATTCAGCATAGGTGACGTAATTTGTCAAAAGCAAAACGAGCTTTCTGAATCCGTGCTGAGATTTTGTCAGACACCAACCCATTAGGGCTGATCAGACTTTCAAGATAAGTGAAGTTGTTCACGCTTCGGCTACTTCACTCCCTATGCTTAGTTCAGGTATTGACGCAGGCCAGTCCTGGAGCAACAACTTGCATTTAGAGGACAAGAAACGCATCCCAAACATCGTTGCATTGTTACTCATTACTAACAGAAAACTCTGCATTTTTTCAACGCATTGTCTGACGCCGATAAGCATGCCTATGTTCTAAAATCTGACGAATTGTGAATATGTGGTCGATGCAGCCACCACTAGTTCTGAAGCCAGCCTGATTTTCCTGCATTTGCAGTTCACGAGTCTTTGTTAGGCGCCCGATAATTATTGAGGCTAGTATTTTAGATGCGGTATTCGTCAAACTAATCCCTCTATGGTTATCACAGGATGACTTTGACCCATTCTTATATATTAGGACGATCAGTGATTGCGACCAGTCAGATAGGATTACACCTGTTTCCCAGATTTTAGCTAAAATATTAGGCAACCTAATCGTTAAAATTGAACCAACAAATTTAAAGACATCTGGAGCCAATCCAAGTGGACCAGTTGCTCTTCCTCGTTTCAGATTAGCTATAGCCTTTTGAACTTCAGCTAGATTCGGGGGACCTACTTCAATGTTCCATTCAGGCTGTTTGGAAATGGTGGGTAGTTGTAGAGTATCTGAAGACCATCTGAACTGCTCCTTAAAGTGTTCCACCCACCACTCTAAACGTCTGGGCTGAGAACGGATAAGAGTGTTGTCTTTTCCGAGATGGTTTCATTTACATATGACTTCTTAATTCGAGTTTCTTTTATTAGTCTGAAAAGCTGTCTGGTGCTACCTACAGCCCTGCACTCGAATCTACCATACATTAATATGTGTATAATATTGCACCCTATTGTTTATTTGGCTTCAGTTGAGAAACTAACGGCAGAACATTTGAAGTTGTGTAACGCAAGGATGAAGCATGTCCTAATTAACTTCTATTAAAATAACTCATTGTGTCATTGAATAAGAATAAAGAGAATTCAGCGGAGAAAATTTTTTTCTCGACAAAACCTTACTTAAGCTGTACATCCGTTTTTATAGTTAGATGAAAAATATGTGTCTATAGATGGATAGAAAAGATTGCATTATAAATTTACTCTAGATCTCATAATGCGATCACTTTCAAAACGCATGTCAGAACACTGTTCGGCATGGCTTTTAAAAGGAGAATGTAAAATAATTACTAGTTCTATACAGAAACATTCAATCAACTGTGAACACATCTCTCGAAAGAAGTCTTCTTTTAAAGTAATCTACATAGTCAAAGGAATTAGATCGAAGGGAATTCGAATCGATATTTTATGCACTGCTGAGGCATTGTCAATTCACGAACTCAAGCCCAAACTTTGCGTGCAAAAGCGGTTCTTCCAACCTCTCATCCTTCCTTGGACCTAATTTCCTTTTATTGGTATTTTTCAGTTTTTCTTCCTCTTTCTTCATTTTCATTTGATCACTATTGACTTCTTAAATTATTGTTTTGTAATTTTAAAATCTAATCAGTTAATATTATTATTATTATTGCCTTCTACATTTTTCTTGATTATTATTCAATCTTTATAATTATGACCTTTATTTTTGTCGTTTTTCTTCATATCTGTCAATGGGACTATCATCTGACCTATAACTGATTTTCAGCATTATATTCTTCTCTAACTCTCTGATTATTGCGTAACCTTATTTGATAATAAGAGTCTCGAATCAATTCTTCTATAGACACATATTTTTCATTTAACTATAAATATGAATGTACAGCTCAAGTAAATGATTCCGTCGAGATTTTCCTCGCTGAATTTTCTTTATTCTTATTAACTTTTGTTAGTGAATTTCTGTGGAAACATATGACCTGTCCGATTTTTTTTGAAATATTTAGATATATAATAGTTTATACCATGACATGGCTTATACTATAACTCGCAACACTACTCACTGTATATTATCAAACGTTGGTATTAGATAATTAAAGCTAGGGTAGCTTGGCGTAATTGTATGAGGTCATACTATTGAAGACTGGTGCATGATAGTCGGTAGAAGTCGATTGTCGATAATGTGCATATTTTGAATTTGTTTAATTTTTCATCTGGTACTTTAATAGTTTGAACTGTAAGCTTTGAAATTAAGTGACAGTATCGGGTTGTGGAGATTGTTGAATTTCGTCGAAGCTATAAAGCGATCAAAGTCAGACAATTGTTGGAACACCGGATTCAGTGGTCTAGAGGTCAAGCGTTAAAATCCTGGGTTCGGTTTCCGGCTAGTGGGTCGTAGATGGGCATTGTCGAGGAGTTCCATACTAAGACAAAACAGCCATCCAGTGCTTTCATGTTTTCAATGGTGGTCTAACTTTGATCGGCGATGACAGTCAAGATCTTTATTAACTCGTGTGTATAGTTCAGTAATGTGTTTTATGACTGGCAAATGGATAGTGAAAGCATAATTTTAACTTTTTAAAATTGCACATACTTGATAATGATATCTTAACTTTCCACAGTCTTCTAATCTTAAGTATGAAGAAGTCTCTTACGTCTTTTTCATGTAAATTAATAAAAATCGACTTATTAACATTAGAGCTTTTTATTTAGTAAGAGTCCTAATATTTTGTCTTGTAATTCAGAATCTAATTCTAGAAAAAAAATAATTACCGAATAACTTTTCACAAGTTCTTTTGGTAAATGTCTTTGTCGATAATTGGTGGTTTTAAACGTAGTTTATCTATTTATTCTTTAGGAATCTTAGTATTGAAATTGTAGTTATTTCCATAGACAATGTCGATCACGCAAAAGAAATTATTAGTACTGGACAGTTCTCTGGATATCTACTACAGTATCCAGATACAGAAGGCAATATATGGGATGATAAGATACGTGCAGTTGCTGAAGTAACGAAATCAAATAAGGTCAGATTTAAATCTTATTTACTCTTTTAATCATTCAAATAAAAACGTTTTAAGTAAAACTAATAAGGGAAACTAGCGACTATACTTAGGATTTTCCGAAGGAAAAGATTACACCATAGAATAGTGTTTACACAAAATGAATTCGTAATAGTATTTATCAGACTATACTAAGCGCGCAACTTACCAGCTTTCAGCTTTTGCTACCACTGGTCCTGTAATAACGGTCGAAGGAAAATGTAGCTTTCGTCATTGAAATTGTCTGTTTGTGATTGTTCGATTTTTATTACATCGCTCTCAGTCACTGGTAACAAGTCCGTTGAATTGTATTTTGAATCACTATGGGCAGTATCACAACCCTCACACAAATCAAATGAGATTTGTGTGGCGCATATGTATCTGGTGCCCCTTTGTACCAATATTTATATGTTCAAATAAATAATAAATAAATTCTTAAATAAAACGTTGATTGTTTATTTTGGCGTGCTAAGACTTTCTTGATAGGTTATTCCGTTTATAAATGATATACTATCACCGAGAATAATATGCACATGTGTAATTAGTTTGAATGAAGTGTAGGTTATGTATCCTAAACGAAAAGATTTTATTTATTATCTATTCTGTGAAAGTGAAATTTGTGATTTTGTAAAAACTGTGTTGTTTTTAATACTTGAATAGTTTTTTTAATAGACAATGAGAGTATCCTAGATCTGATTAATTTTGTCACTATCTCATCTATCACTTGATGAAAGTTGTTATTAATTTCAGACGCTTCTCATCACAGCGACCGACTTGTTAGCTCTTACACTTATTGAATCACCTGATAGTCTAGGTGCTGATATAGCTGTTGGATCTTCACAACGTTTTGGAATACCAATGGGTTTTGGAGGACCCCATGCAGCATTTATTTCGTCAACTGAAGCACTTACCAGATTATTACCAGGAAGAATAGTCGGTCTTTCTAAGTAAGTGACTCATAATTCAAAACGTAACTATCTAAAAGTAGTAATTGTTTCTTAACCTTACTTACTTACGCCTATTACCCTTAGTGGAGCAGCATAGGCCTCCCACCAGTATTCTCCATCGGACTCTGCCCTGGGCTATTCTCAGCTTTTTATCAAAATACACCCATAGTACCATGAATAGAACAGAAATATTTAGTATGTTTAGTGAATTTATTACAGTGGATCGATGGCTTACTTTTTCTTCTTTGATAGCAGTTTCTGTTTTCTATATCCGATTAATTTGTGCATACAAAGTTTTAAAATAAAAAAAGTTCATGTTTTTTATTACCAGAGAATGAGATGTGATTAAGATAAAACGATTAATTAAATCGTTTTGTAACATTTATTTAACGAATCAGTCCTGTAAACAATGTACTTCTCCGAAACATTTGATATTTAGTAAGATTATAGTTCTGTTCATATCATTGCTTTTCCATCAACTATAGTATATACAAAATGATTTGAAATTTACTCTTCTCTGAAGTTCATGAATATATTGTATTCCATTTAAATGAAGCTAACAATATTTTTTGAATAATGAAAATTAAATGCTTAATCTGATGAAAAATTAGAGATGTTTAAAGGTGTTTTTGTGGAGATTTCTGTATATTCTAAATCTAATATCCATCATCAGTCGACTTCATTTAGAGAACCTCTAAGAGCCAGAAAGTATCAGAAACTTGTTTCATCTTAGGGCTCCTTAGCAGTTCACACCCGAGATCTCATTTGAAATTCAGAAAAAATCCTTGAATTCTCGCTTTCATTATAATGTATTCAGATAACTAAGTTGAAATACGGTTATCCACGTTCTCGACATCAGTTATCTGTGATAAAAAGTGGACCTCACTCAATGTCATCAGTGTGTTACAATTTCAATTTCAACTTGATGGTCATTAGGATTTTGAAAGTTACCATTTTTCGTTCAATTGTCATCAAGTCGTAGTGAAAATTACGTTTAAAACTGTTTACATAAATATTATACAAATACGACATTTTAACAGTTGAAGATATTTTCTTGCTCAAAATATCAAGATGAGCAAAGTAAGCGAAATCTTTGTTTCATAAGTACATTACTACTAAAATCCTATCTATGGATCTAAATTATGCACTACAATATAAAATCTAATAGGAATATTAAATTGTCTTAATGTGTCATAGATGTCTGATGTGTTCCAAGAAATTTAGGGGGGTTTAAAAAAAAGCGCCATGTCATGTAGTCAGGGCGTAATAAAATCATCTATTATCTGAAATTCATATAATAGTTTTGCTACAGAAATAAAAATTAACGATCATTGACTAAACAACGGATGTCAGAACAGAATCAAATGATAGTATATAATTCAATTGAATCAAATAAGTGGTAAATGTATGATGAACAATTTCCGTATGATACTAAGAAGAAGTTCTTTAAACTAAAAGACCTTAGATCTACTTGAATAGATACTATGACTAATGTGCAATGATTCTTCTCATCTTATGTGTTAGATGGAGACATGAATGGAAGTTTATTCCCTTTTGCTAACTATGATTACATTTTCGAGTGTTATTTTATATGACTCAATCAATATCAGATAAAGTAATCAATCTTACATATTTTAATTACAGGGATGCGATGAACAAACCTGCGTATAGACTTGCCTTACAAACACGGGAACAGCATATTCGTAGAGATAAAGCCACAAGTAACATCTGCACAGCTCAAGCATTACTTGCTAATATGGCTGCTTTCTATGCTGTTTATCATGGTCCAGAAGGATTAAAACGAATAGCTTCACGTATCCATAGAAACACTTTACGTTTAGTATCAGCTCTAGAAAATGCCGGTTATAAGGTTAGTTGAAATTCCATGAGAGCCGTAAAAAGTACATCAGAAAGGTTTTAATTACTTTGAGTTATCGTTTCGCTCATGAGGACTTTGGAAATAAGCTTAAAATTTAATTGTAGATACAGATTAACGTTTCAAGAAAATTTGCTACATAGTTGTACTCTATTTCATTGAAGGTTTTCAATACCCAGCTCTTTGAAGTGCTTTCGAACAGTAGATGCTCATCCAAAACAGACTTTACGATGAAAGTTTATTGACAGCTTCTCAATTCCTTCTGAGCCACACCAAATTTGAATAATTATTTTCCTCGTGATCATTCATCTTAGAGAGTAGTCGTCGTTTTCTAATCATATTTATGGTTAATTAGTCTCCTTATTCAGTACAGCTTCATAATATTTCCTAACATGTTTGTAAGAAGATATGTGAAGATTGTATAGTATCGGCTTAGTTTTTGTGACGGGTTGACATCAGCACGAAAACACTGAAGTACTCAATTATGTTCCAAAAGTTTACATTTTAAACACCAGCCACTTCACGAAATTTTCTCCGCAAAGCGCATAGGCTGATATTGGGAGTTTGGACCTTTGGATCCTCAATTGCTTGATCGAACCGTGACACCCTCCCCTCAATAAAATACTGATGGTTCTGAGTCTGATCTCTGGCGACATTATAAGTGGTAACTTGTCGGAAGTCCAACTCTTACATGAAACAGTTATCCAGTGCTCACTAGTTTTCAATATTTCTCTATTTTATGTCAATTTATGATGTAAACTAACTTCATCCAATAAATTTGGTAACAACTTAGCGACCGAAAATAATAAGTATTTTTGTCTTCTAAACTTTTCCGGATGGTCGAAATGATATCTGTCCGCACAACTAAATTTTATGTAAAGGGAAACTTTTATCGTTGAATTTTAGTCAAGACTATTTTTCTATTAGACAATGTGAATATAAGAAAAGCCTTTTTATGATATTATATTAATGCGAATGTAAATAAATTACTCAGAAACAATTTATAGACTCTGAACCAGAGTCGAAGTTTTCTACATCCTAGACTATTCAAATATTTGCTAGTATAAATTTTTAACGTCATAAAACACTTAAACTTCAATTTATTCCTATAACTTATGACTAATTAACGGTTTTAGCAGAATAATAGAGGTTTCAGCAATTCTTCAATACCATTCGTTTCCCGTGGCATGTGACCACGATAATTATTTGTTGTCACTAGTGAATGCATCACATTTTCTTCTTAATTTTACTCATACAGACTGTAGTTAACAACAAGTGGTAAAGATACTTTTGATTGTATTTATCTACAGTGATATGCTATTATGGATCGACAGTGAAGCCTCTTTGTATTGCCATAACATTTATAGTTCTTAGTGAAATATAAAATTAAAGCACTTTCCAAACAGATAAATACATAAAAACAAAACAAATTCCTCAGTAAGTACGAAAATCGAATGATCAACTGTTTGGAATGATATATGGTTAAAAAGTTTCCCCATAGCATCACTGGTTACATATAACTTGAGATAGGAAATTAGCTAAAATCTTTAAAATTAAGCAATCAACACATTAATAAATTTAACAAGAAACTAGTATCAATCTTCATGTACTCCCCTATGTAACGGATGTATTTAGATCTACAATTATTAACCTGTTTATTTACTTTACACGTGAACCAATTCTAGATTGCCAATCAGACTGCAGTATTTGATACAATTAAAGTGTTACCGAATTCTAAACAAAATTGTCTTCAGTCTATTCAAAGAAAGGCATTCGAAAAACGAGTAAATCTCTTATACTATCCAGACGGTGGGGCAGTAAGTTGATTTCAGAATTAACTTTTATATACCTTATTTCCCTTATTTTTTAAGGCTACAAGCTACGAATTACAGTTGTACGCCTTCAGAACGTTCAAAATATAATAACTGGAAAAATCCTAGGAAATTGTTTGAGAGAAGTTCACTGATCGTTTTCATTTTATTATGAATAGAACTGCTTTTTTAGCATAACAAAATTTGTTACAGTAAAAATCTGTCACTGGACTCTGGCACATTCTTCTTTCAAATATATGCATATAATACTGTTCACATCAAAGGAATTAGCATCAAATAGTCGATTGGCATCAGTTGTAGAAAAAATTTCACTTTATAAATAAGTAAAACGAAAAAAAAGAGGTGACAAAGTAAATCATAAGGAACAGGTCCTGGTGATCGATTTTAAAATAACTAGGATGAATGTGAAAGTTCAGAAGATGATTACGAGAAGAAAGTTGATAATTTTCAGTTAAGAAAGTTTGGAGTGATAAAAAAAAATCTCAAATAGTTTCAAAAAGACTATAGATTGTTTTAGAAGAGATATTAAGCGGAGCTGGATATCCATAATAAAAATACCATTATAATATTGTATCTATATTCGAATTTGTTTTTATATGACTGCTTCCCAAGTTAAATTTTTCCATGTTTAATCATAACTTTTTAATAAAAAATCTCGTAACACTAATCTTCAAAAGTCTTGGAAGTATTAACAATGGTCATTCCGTTTTGTAAATCTGTGCTCATTTGTACCTTGTCAAGATATCGCGTATCCAGAATTAACCCTGTTATTTGTTTTTAAATGAAGTTCATAGGGCCTGGGATATATGTAAAATATGATTCACGATCTATCTAGTCTAGTCTACTTATCTTCTTTTAGTTTTAAGACTTGGTTTTCATCCTCATGTTTGTAAGTCTTGAAACAGAGATGCTTTCCATCTGGACAGCATCACTACACCCAATTTTGTCGTGTCTTATAACTAGGTCCATCAAAAAAGTGTTTGACCAGCGTGAATTTCGTGCTCGTAATTCATGTTTTGTGAAACATCTCAGCACATAACTCTTGTTTTAAATCGATGGCTTCACATGTATTGAATGCTAATTCATTGATTTAGTTTCATCATAGATTTTATGAAGTTTTCTTTTAAAAATCCAAAACACGCATACTGTATTCCCCTTTAGATTGTTGAACCAGTTAGATGATTTTATTTGTTTGATAGGATACAACTGACCTAACATGACAAGAAAAATGTCTTTTTTATTGCTAGAAACGTTCATCAATAATTTATTTCATGAATGATTACCCTGTATACTGTAGCCACTAACTGCCTTTTCGGTAGAACTGGTTTTCAATGTACTGTAAAAGCACTAAGCTGTCATTGTGAAGTGTAATTAAGATGGGTGTCAAATGGGTTTTGGTGTATATGGTAAGTTTACATAAAGTATCATCAATTTTAGGGATCTATAAATTATTATGATACACTAACGAGATTTTAATCGATGGTAATTTAAGCCCACCATACTTTTAAGTATTTAAAATATATTTAATTGACTCGAACCTTAATCCCAGACATAATTACCGTGTTTAATAAATTTCATTAAATTCCACTTGACTTCCCTTTCTAATTTACATAATCCATCAGAATCAACATCAGTCATAAATCTGCTTTCGTCACTGAAAATGGATACAATTTTTTTGTTGTAATCTGGCTTATTCATAACAACAAAAACTTATACTTTATCACGTTTAACCAGAATAATATCAGTATTATTTCGTGGTCTTTTTAATGATTTTTAATATGCTTCTGTGCTTTAGTCCAGGAATATGAAGTCGATATGCTATATCCACTAGTTTAACTCTACTCCAGCTCTGACTGTTTAAGGATGTAGGGGCTATAATACTCGGCCAATCACAGAAGTCTTCAGATTGGACATTAATTATGAATTTAAATATTTGTGTTGTAAGGACAGGAAAACTAAAATCCAGAGAAAAAGTCCCCTTTTTGTTAGTGAAAAATGTGATAAGGAAGAAATCAGTGACATGTCTAACAGGATTATTCGGAAATGATCTGACATGATAGTTAATATGACAGCAGGATTTTTCCAGCTTTTATCTGATCGCTTCTGGTTAAACTTGATAAAGTATAAGTTTTTGTTGTTATGAATAAGCCAGATTACAACAAAAAAATTGTATCCATTTTCAGTGACGAAAGCAGATTTATGATTGATGTTGATTCTGATGAATTATGTAAATTAGAAAGGGAAGTCAAGTGTAATTTAATAAAATCACCTAACACGAAATAAATTTTAATTAGGCTCAAAAACACATTACAAAGTTCAACAGCTGTCCAAACGACTTTTTGCACTGCATGTTTTTTTTCTTTCAGTCCTGGATGATAATCCTTTATTTACTAGGCTCCTGATTCATTTCAAATTGAAAGAGACTTGTTTTCAACTAGGTACATTTTATCGAATCAATTAAAATGGGTTTACTTATTTGGTGTTGAGACTACATCACTTATGTCTCAATTACCAAAACAATCAGTCGATTATACAATAACTGATTTATATGGGCTAGAAGGATTTATTTGCGTGATTTCCAACTCGCTTATTCTCGAATTTTTTTTCTCGCAACCGACACAATGCCATGAACCAGAGTTTTCTAATTATTGGTGCTCATCATAAAAAGTGTAGCTTTAACAACAAGAAAGCTTTTGGCTCTTCGTTAATCTAAAATAGTTAAAGGTATGTTCCGAAAAATTAAAACTGACCTGTTCAAAATGCATTTAACTTCATATACAGAACTAGATTGTGTGCCTGTTATTTGTTAGGTTTAATTATTTAGTGCTTCAAACAGATTCTAAACGGGCAAAATGAAGTATCAGACACTAAACTTTTTGTTTAATTTATTATTAACTATCTCGGTTTTTTTAATTAGGTGTTTACAAAAAGAAATAAAATGCATTCGAGTTGATCACTTTAAATTATACGTATATTTATTAAATAGTCTCTCTATTATTCAGGTTGGTTTATCGATAGATGAAACTCTAACTAGTGAAGATTTTAATGACCTAATGTACATTTTCGGAGCAACTCGAGTGAAGCCTAAGGTAACTTAATTTACTTAAGATTTTTCAAGATTGGTTTTAGAATCCCGACCAAATATAATTTATAATCACAAAGTTACTTTTGGATAATATGTATTCATATTTTAGTCAGGGCTAACCGTTTGATTTTACGGGTTACAAGTTTCAATTGTTAAGAGTTGCAGTTTGTTCATATGGATCAACCATATAATAATTATGATGAACATACATTTTTATTTAAAAGTTCATTAACTATAATATTGCAGTACACTTTTACTACATACTGAAGCTTTTGCCAGTCAAAATCTAATCTTTGTGTATGTTTACCCTCGAATTTTCGCCTGATGGTTTATTCGTAAAGAACTACTTTAAACTCTGCGTCTTTGTACCTGTAATTGACATTCATTTTCATTACACAATAACATTGTTCAATTTGTCTAAAACACGCTTTTCTACTCAAGTTTACGATGAAAAAACAAATGATGATAAGACATAGTCAGCTATTAGTCACTCATTCAATATTACAAGGATTCCATAGAATTGTCCTTATTTTTAAGTAATGGTTGTTTTTTGCCATTATACACTTAATTGCAAGAAAAATTGAGTTAAAACTGATTGTGTATCACTCTAAGTAACTATATGATAACGTTGCTATCACTCTAAAAAAAAAGATTACTTAGGCAGCACTAATTTGAAAAAGGTACTTATCAGAAAATCTAACAAAAGTCATTATAGCAAAATCATATTAATCGATCAATACTATAAATAGTTACAAAGATCATTATATTTTCATGATTTTCGCTATTCATTTTAAGAGAGCAATTTATTTAGAGGTACAATTTTTGTATAATTTATGGCATATCTGTTCATATCAATCCGATAATTAGCTCCTCAACACACACGTTTGAATTGGGTAATCAAAGCATTTTGTTGTGAAATTATCGCTTTATTCACAAGCCATTGGTGTGTTTTATATGTAGAATGGATAGTTTCTATTATCGCTGTTTTATTAAATGCACACATTTAAAGTCTTTAAAATTATGCACTTGGGTTCTTTTTTTTAGGAACATTCAATTTTCGCTATCAACAGATATACTAATTTAATGCGTAAACATAGCTATTTAACACATCCTGTATTCAATTCTTTTCACTCAGAGACTGAATTGTTACGGTATATGAAAAAACTCGAGAATAAAGATATTTCTTTAGCACATTCTATGATACCGTTAGGCTCTTGCACTATGAAACTAAATGGTACAACTGAACTACTTGTAAGTGAACAGGAAATATTCTGTCTATGATTATATGAAATTATTATACTTTCATTTTTTGAGTTTCTCCAATTTCATTTTGGATAACATTTATTAGATTAAAACATATCTTTAGCCAAGTAATTTTTGAGATGTAAGAGTGAAAATACCTAACACTTATAATACATGGACAATATCTATTTTCCTGCGATCTAAAAAACGGTACGATGATGCAGGTCGATTTAAATAGTCAGCCGAGCATTAATCAAAAACCTCGCAAAGAAACAGTCACAAGTTTAACATAACGATCATTTCATATAAAATTTAGTAGAGGCTGTTGAATTGCCCTCTAGACTCAATCCATTTAGAGAGAGAAACAAGATAAGTTGTGAAAGATGAATCAGAAAAATGTATAATAAAAAACAGTCGAAGATGGTTAGCATGGAACTGGAAGAATCTATCGAAATAAGAAATAGCTAAATCAAATTTAGCAGTCAAATTTTAATTTTCCTACAAGCCTTAACGGCCTGTATCTGCCACGTAATGCATCTCGATATGAAACAATAATCCTGAAATTTTAGATTATTGTTTGTGTATCTGAGAAATATGAAATACTCTCACAAGTTTTGGTGATGAAAATAGCTTATTAGACAGGGGCTTTTATAACATTTTAAAATTTACATTGAGAAGCAGCACAGAGTACAGATGAAATAACACGTTTTGACTATATGCTCTATATTGCGTTCACCGACAACTTATTTAATAATTCCCGTCTCATATTGGCAGTAGGCAAAAAGAAAACAGTAACATGTAGATAAGTCAGAAAATACTATATGAACTACATTGATATAATTTAAATGTGATATTTTTATTTATTTTTAAAGTATTTCTTTTCTAAAGTATTAGCTGAGCTTCACGAATATCTTTGATCTATTACTCTGGATAAAAATCTGCCTAGTAAATAAATATAAACACTTATCTAAATATCTGTATGGGGTCGTGGAGATTGTTTTTGATTGTTATCATGAATCAATGAATATCAAGCGTTCACGCACGAGACCGAATGTTCTGGGTCCGAATCCTGCGTGCATGCGCACTGCCTAAGAGTCCCATACTAGGACGAAACGGCCGTCCAGTGCTCCCAGGTTTTCAATAATGGTCTTACATCAATCGATTCATGATCTCAAACAAAAACCCATCTCAATCTTTTCCAGAAAAATACATGCTAATAATTAGTGATATTCGATTAATTCATGCAAAGAATATTTTAACCCTCTTATGTTTTGATACGACTCAAATAGTGTATTGTATCTAGTAAAAATTTTGGTATCGTTTGTCAATGAATCGATGTATTGACTTATGCTTGCGAAAGCTGTTAGCATTTACTATGCAAACAATCATATGTGTTCTTGATGAACTTAACTTACTTACCTCAGTAAATTCATATGGCCGAAACCAACATCCCTGTCTCATAATTGCCCGCTTTGTGCTTTCTAAATAAATTGTGTTAAATTGCAACTAAATAAAATTAACATTTTTATAACTGAAAAATCACTCTGAAGTCTCTCTTTAACCTAATAAGTATTAGCCTGGAAATCCAAGCATATTTTTAAAACTGTAATCTATGAAAATTGTGCGAATCGGAGTAGCTATAGAACTTAAAATACTATATAGTTGGTTAACTAGTGAAAAATGCAGGTAAAAGCCGCAGATTTGATAGGATTTTTGTCATTATCAGGTAACTATCAAGACTTTGTAGTGCAGACAGATAATTTTGATATGGTAACCATTTGAAAAATATTCAGAAAAATCAACTTTTCAAGAAACATACGTAACAGAACACATCGTGTGTTAAAGGATGCATATTGATTACTTTATCTATTTGCAACTAATAGGCTTGCTCATGGGATCATGTCAACAAACTGCATCCTTTTGTACCGAAAAAACAAGTTACTGGTTATTTGGAATTGATTGCACAACTGGAAAATGACATCAAAGAGATAACTGGCTATGATTATGTTTGTCTTGCACCGAATAGTGGAGCACAGGGTGAGTACGCTGGACTAAAAGCTATCAAAGGATATTTGGATAGGAAAGGTGAACACAAACGTACAGTGAGTGGTTATGGTTCTTATGTTCATTTTGAGCTGAGTTGGCTACAAGTATTATAAACATTTTTCGTAAAGGAGGCTGAACAAACCTTTTAATCGGATTACTTATTATCCAGTAATCAATTCGAAAGAGTTGTATGGAATTCGTTGTAATGACGGTTGTTAACTTTCACGCTGATTGATTTTCAGTAACTCTAGTTGACTCTTGTCATATGCTAACTAGGTAACCTCACGGAATCGAGAGGAACAAAGCACTATTAGACTTTTAGAGGGTTTCGAGCTTAAACAACCAACTGCTTATTTTTTAATCAAGTTCTTTAAGAACCATTTATAGTTAGGGACACATTTTTCATATTGTTACATGACTTGTTTCGTTACACCCTATGCCGTGTACAATTTAAAATACTCTATTAAATATATAGAGCTATCTCACTGTTTGATATAAGAATTATTTAATTCCTTAGACCCTTTGCAATTCGTTCATGCTCATTCAACTGTGTACAAATATTTTATCCAGATGTTAATACTATCACTGAGCAAAATGTATCCCGTCTGAACTGAGGAAACTGTATCTCTGTGTTGACGTAATTCTAGTGGGTGTATTCTTTACTTTTTTATTAGCTGTATTATACCATCAATGTGAATTGCAACCGTAACACCGTCCATCTTAAGAAATAAACTCAATTAAGCAAAGCTTGATCTAAATCCTGTTTATTTAATGTTAAGTTTATTTGTTTCGATTGGTAACAATATTATGAAATGTAATGAAATATCTTAGAAACAGAATTCATTGCTTAAAATAAATCTTTTCTTCAGATTTAATAAGTGGCTATTTCACATTTTCCTACTTCGATTTTATAGACTCCAACCGCCAACTAGTTACTAAATGCGTATTTTTATCTATTTGTTCAGTAATTCAAACAAATGATAAGTAAAAAACATAATATAACCATTTCTTTTCTGTTTGAAATACAGATTTGTTTAATCCCTACCTCAGCACATGGGACGAATCCTGCTAGTGCTCAAATGGCTGGAATGACTGTCAAACACGTGAAAACTACATCAACTGGTAGTCTAGACATGAACCATCTGGAAGAACAAACTTCTCTATATAAAGATCACTTGGCAGCCATTATGATCACCTATCCAAGTACATTTGGTGTGTTTGATAGTAATGTTCAAAAAGTGTGTGAAATCATTCACGAAGCTGGTGGACAGGTTTTTATGGATGGTGCCAATTTGAATGCACAGGTATTACCTCTATATTTTAATAACTATTAATGTTCATTTTTTCCAAATAACATATACCTTAATAAGTAGTGTGCAAAAAATTCCCCGATTTTGTGAGTGGTTTTTAACATGGTCTGTCTGGGTTTGTAAATGTGCTACCCTAAGAATTCTAAAACTAGAATAAAACAGCTGTTCATGGCTCCTTGATGTCCGACTGTAACAGAGAAATTCTTTACTCTAAAATTTTCAGAATCCCGCAGAAATACACAGCGCTTTGCTGTCATATGTCTGAAATCACTGGTTTTCGAATTTTGCGATATAATATTTTGCTCTTAATTGAATCATTTGCAACATGGTAATGTTGCGTAAATTGAGCATTGATAATAAGTAAGAAATTAAAATCAGGAGGAAACAATAAAAGTGTTACGGTTTTAGCAATACGATATTAGATCATTACACACCTTAAACGATTTCAGATTTCATGTTAATTAATATTATCAGATCTATTTATATCAAATTCGCTTTATTTTCTTCGATATTTGAATCAATACGCAAGTTTTATTATTCTAAAGAAATTTTGAGCAGGTTTGGAAATTTTCACACAAATTAAAACATGTCGATTTCCGTACGAAAATCTAAAGAATAAATGTCGTTGTAACGTCTTTATGTTCGAGAAATACATATCACTTTTTAAATCAGATCAAAATAAAAGTTGAGTGGGATTTGATTTGCCTACAGATGAATTTTCCACTTGAGTCCCTAATCGATTGAGGTTAACACCCTATCCCGATTTTTAATTCTGAAAGGTTATCATAACTACAAATCTCTGTTTCGGAAACGCTTTCCGATTTCACGTCAATGAAGTGTTCTACAAATATTGTTTACAGTGAACTTCGATAAACAGACAGAAATCTAAATATTTCAGTTCACCAAGAGAAGAAACGGTTTTTAAATATTCTGTGACACACTAATTTAATCACTGGAGGTATTTTATTGGTAAAATAGTTGTATAAGTTGGTGATGGCAGCCGGTTTTAATCTAAAATCATTAAGAGTTTACACACAGTCTAACAATAATCATTACATTGTGATTGACGAACTGAAATTCACTTTAATAAAACATTTTCATATATATACGACTGTACAGCTTGATAATAAATTCGTTGAAAAGAGATCCCTTCGCTGAACTCCGTGTTTTCATTTTAATGTTTAAATGGGAATTATATACCAATGAAATTCACTCGTCTCATGTGGCCTTATATCTGACTCCAATTAAATCGTTTTGATTGTTATCGAAATATACATCCCGGCTACCCTCGTATATAATCATCGACATAAATCATGTTAGTGAATAACGGAATTAAATAAGTCAAATATGAGAATGGATTTTGAATACGTATATTTCATACAATCGTCGATCTGAACGGACAATCAGAGAAACGCAATCGAGGTAGGGAAGCGACTAAAACAACATGCAGTGGAGAAGGCGAATGAGCAAACTCCATTTAACCAAGCGTGACTCGATATTTGTCGGTCAGTCACACCGTAGAACTTCGTACTTACGTACATCAGTTCGAGTTGCCATACCACATTAGCAGAGATGAAGTTGTCGATTCAAATCCCATATTGGTAGAAGTAGTAAGAGTATAAGCAGTAATCCGAAAGATTAGGGTTTGAAGATGTTATTGAAGGAGTATAATCCAGTGAAATAGATTTGGAGAGAAAAAAGATAGAGACATGAATTCAGAAGATTGGAATTCGGCTGAGCACAAAGAGTGGATGCACCTTCGCCATTGCAAACGATTCTGGGCCATGTCATTCAAGGTCTCTAACCATCGGTTGCTATCATCTCGCGAATCCCAACCAGGTAGTCTACACCTACCAACATGGCCCAGTCCACTTGTCAGTGACTTCATGGATTTGTGCCACGTTTTGGTCTGGCCGCCCATAGCTTTCTTCCAACCTACTCCTACACCATAAAACATTACACGTCAGGGCAGTCGGTGGTTGGGCATACGTAACACGTGTCCCAGCCATCTCAACTGATGAAGTTTCACTACTTCATCAATCGATTTGCCATCATTACCTAGTACCCGTTTCCTAACAACTGCATTACTTACTCGGTGGTCCCAGGATATACGAGCAATGCTTCGAAGACATCTATGATCGAATACTAGTAGCCTACGAATATCCTCTACTCTTAGCAGTCAGTCAGTCAATTACAACGTAGGACCAGGCACATTTATGCATCGGTCCAAGTTGCCGTACCTCATTAGCACAACAAGATGAACACCGTATTCATAGAAATAGTTAATTTAGTGGTAGTAATATTTAAAAGATAGGTTGTATATCAGGATATAGTATAGGAAGGAAGAACGTTATGAAGCAATTTTAATCTTAAGGTTTAAGGGAAGATAAAGAATGTATACACCTATATTAGTCAAAAGGATTCCTCTGTGATTGTCACAAGAGGACTTTCATTCTTTCCTATAGACTGGCACAATCAGTGATTGAGACCAGTCAGATGGAATTACGCCCAGTTCCCAAATTCTACCTAAGACCTCAGTCAATCTCGCTGCTAGTACTGGACCACCATCCTTAAAAATCTCAGGGGTAAACCTGTCAGGGCCTGCTGCTCTCCCTCGCTTTAGATTTCCTGTAGCTTTTTCAACCTCACAGAGGGTTGGAGGACTTACATCAATTCGCCATTCAGGACCACTGGGGATCGTGGGTAACTGAAGTGTGGCTGAAGGCCAGTTGAACTGATCCCTAAAGTGTTCTGCCCATCGATCCAATTTCCTGGATTGGGGATGAATGATATGTCCATCTTCATCTGAAATAGTTTCGCTGATAGTTGGGTTCCTAATACCGGTTTCTTTAACAAGTCTGAATAGTTGTCTGCTGTTACCTATTGCCGCTGCCTTTTCCATCTCTCTTGCTTTCGATACCCACCACTGTTCACGATCATTGCGTAGGCTTCTTATTAGCCTGCGCTTAAGCCGACTCCGCTCTTCGTTATGTTTAGAGCCAGATGGGATGAGTTTTCGAGCACCTATCAGTGCGGTAGACGCTGCCGAGATCCATTGTTTCTCTCTAACCTTATAGTTTACCGTACTAGCGGATATCACTGCTGTTTCCACAGCTTTTCGGATGTCATTCCACGCTGCCTCGGGGTGGGCACAACTTATATGTCTGCCTGTTTTCCTAGTTATTCCTGAAATATATTCTTAGCTTGCCTATCATTAGGTAGGGCCCTTAGAGGTTTCCCTGCAGTGTCTTTCCTACGTCTAGTGAGAGGCAGACAGATGCGTGCTCGCACTAGAGCATGATCTGAATCTGAACATGTGCTCCAGAATGAGCGGCAATCCTTTATCGAGCCCCTCCATCGGTGGCTGGTAGCGATGTGATCTAGTTGGGTCCAACGTTGGGACGAATTCGGGATTCGCCATGTCAAAAGATGTTTTTCTTTATGCTTAAAGTTAGTATTTGCAAGAAACAGGCGATTATCTGGGCATAGCTGCAACAGACGGTCACCATTATCTGTTCTTTCAGCCACGACACCATAAGATCAACTCAGGTGTCTTTCCCTTTCACTTAGTTTACCTACTTGAGCATTAAAGTCACCTGCCACTATTACTACATCAGAACGCCTAGCTTTTCGGAGAAGGTCAGAAAGTTTCCTGTAGAACTCATCTTTTATATCATCTGAGCTGCAGTCAGTGGGAGAGTAGGCAGAGACGACGAAGAGGCAACGACGAGTTTCCCTATCTTTCCGAGTCCTTACTGATCCGTTTAGTCGGACAGCGCATAGACGACTGTCTACTGGGATCCAGTCTAAAAGAGCTAGTTCTGCCCTAGAACCTAGTGCTGTACCTACGCCAGCGAGGCCACGGGAAGCAGCATCAGGGCTTCCAGATACACGAAGCGTGTATCGAGATGGTACTTTATTTTGATATGGTGAGGTCAAATGAATGACGCTACTCGGGTCTTGTATGCACGTTTCGGAGACGCAGCACACATCGATGGTACGAGATTCTAAAGTCCTAGCTAAGGAGGCCTGTTGTCCTATTTGGCACAATGTTCGAACATTAAAAGTTCCTAAATGTTGTTTAAAGCGTGGTTTCAGGAGACCAGGAATAACGTTCCATGTATTCGAATCGTTTGCCCTAGCGGTGTGAGGTGATAAAAGGACGTGGGAAGGGTTAGTCGTGGAGATAAGGGAGTTATTAGCAGGTGTAGGAAGGATTTGAATGTGACCAACTTGGTCTCGTGTGCAGTTACGGGTATGAGGGCTAATATCACTTCCCGGCTGCCCACACCGTGGAAGGGTATTTCTTGAGGGACCTGAAAAGAAAGTTGGATTAGTGTTGGTCTTAACGACCTGGGAGCGTGACCACAGTGCCCAAGGGACAACTGCCTGAGGCCGGTCATGCACGGCCTTATTGTGAGGGATTTTTGACGTGTTAGCTCCGTTCTTCAAAGGATCTTACCGCCGGAGACGGAAATCCGTAGTGAGACAAAATTAGGTTACGGATATATAGTGAGTAGGGTAAGGGATTGGCACACACATATAAAAACAGTCAAGGTTAATAAGCGAATAATCCACAAGGTCAAAACATGACTCAAGAAGAATGAGTAAATTGGTCTGTATGGAAGCTAGAATAACGTATATGTGCTTGACTTGGTACCAGCCTCTACATGCCAATTGATGTTTATTACAATTTTGTCCAACTATACACTTAAACTCTAATTAAAGAACTTTTAAATAAGGGATATCAGTACTCAAACGTGAATATTGTACAGATATTTATTTTAATAAAAATTGTCGTCATATCGGTTCACTGTTTGGTAATCCGCTAAAAATCAAGCAAGGCTGTATTTATAACCTAGATCTATAAGTTCCTATTATTATTACTATTATGGACAGAGCGAAATAGTTGTGGAATTCCTTCTTCGTACGTCGATTCATTAAAACATTCCCACAATGGCGTCTCAAAAAAGAAATAATTGATATTTATGATATGATTTTCCATGAGTTACAAAGCAGAATAGGAATCTGGAGACAGGAGAATCAGTGAGTAATAATGTGTTTTTAGTAATTTTGAGCTGGTTTGCCATTTCGCGAAATGATTGATATCAAACAAACGTCGAGGACAACGCGCTTGTGTCACCTTTGTTAGGGTGAATTATGCAAACGATTTGAGGAAGATAAGATCGCTTCCTTGTTGCTTACACTTAAATGTGAGCAGTGTTTCAGGTACGTCGTATCCTAAAAAACTACTGAATATATATACATATATATAATAGAGAACAGGGAAATGTTTTTCCTTCATCCTTCAAAATTATTTAGGTTGGTTTATGCCGCCCTGCTGATATTGGTTCAGATGTTTCGCACATAAATTTACACAAAACATTCAGTATTCCACACGGTGGAGGTGGACCTGGTTGTGGCCCTGTTTGCGTCAAGTCGCATTTAGCACCATTTCTTCCTCAACATTATTTATATGGTTATACTTGTGTGAGTCTTCCTGATCACAAAATGAACATTGAAAATAAATCTTCTGATCATTACGCAATTTGTTCGGCTCCATACGGTTCCGCAAGCTTATTACCAATATCATGGGCATATATGAGGTTGTTAGGCCCAAAAGGTAGATGATTTTACTCGAGTTTCTTCTTTATCTTCAAAATCCTACCTTTTGTTTTGTATTGTAATTCACTCTGTACAAAAACTTACGCCTGTTACCCCTCGTGGAGGAGCATAGGTCTCACACCAGTATTCTCCATCCAACCCTGTCCTGGGCAATACTTTCCAGTTGTTATTCATCTTTTTCATATCTGCTTCTATTTCCCGGTGTGATGTGTTCTTTGGCCTTCCTCTTTTCCGCTTCCCTTCTGGATTCCGAGTTAGGGCTTGCTTCGTGATGCAGTTTGGTGATTTCCTTAATGTATGTCCTATCCACTCCCAACGTCTTTTCCTAATTTCTTCAGATGGAAGTTGGTTTGTCCTCTCCCATAAAACGCTGTTGCTGATAGTATCCGGCCAATGAATGTTGAGTATTTTGCGTAGACAATTGTTTATAAATACTTGTATCTTCTTGACGATGATGGTAGTAGTTCTCCACGTTTCAGCTCCGTACAGTAAAACTAACTGTCTTGACGTCTGTATTGAAGATTCTCACTTTGAAGTGAGTTGACAGTTGTTTTGAGTTCCATATGTTCTTCAATCGTAGGAATGAGGTCGTTGCTTTGCCAATCCTCGCCTTTACATCTGAATCAGATCCTCTTTGTTCATCAATGATGCTTCCCAGGTACGTGAATGTTTCCACATCTTCCATAGTTTCTCCATCACGTGTGACTGGGTTGGTGTTCTCCATGTTGTATTTAGAATCTTGCTTTTTCCTTTGTGAATGTTGAGGCCTATTGATGCAGAGGTTACTTCAACATTTGTTGTTTTCGTCTGTATTTGTTCGTGTGTACTGCGAAGTCCAAATCATCCAATTGACTTTGAGATGTCAATTGTATTCCGTGCTTTCCCTCAGATTTCGGGGTCTTCATAATCCAGTCAACCACCGGAAGTAAAAGGAAGGGGGAAAGTAGACAACTTTGTTTGACACCGGTCCTCACTTGGAATGCATCTGTCCGTTGTCCTCCCTGCATGACTTTGCCATGTAGTCCGTCATCAGGATTCTGGATGATGTTGATGATCTAGTCAGGTACACCATAGTGTTGAAGAAGTAACCATAAGGTTCACCTATCCACACTGTCAAACACATTCTCACAGTCATGGAGTTTGATGCATAATGATAAGTTTCATTCAATTGATTGTTCATCAATGATCTGTAGTATCGTAATTTGGTCTGTGCACGACCGATCCTTATGGAATCCAGCCTGTTAATCTCGAAGTCGAGCGTCTACTGCGTCTTTCATTCGGTTGAGCAACAATCTGTTGAAAACTTTTCCTGGCACTGACAGCAAACTGATGCCTCTGTAGTTCTCACGTTTGCCCAGATCTTTTTTTGTTATCTTGATGAGGTAACCTTCTTTCCAATCCGTCGGCGCTTATTCTTCCTCCCAAATCTTCCTGAATAGAACGTGGAGCATGTTTACAGTTACTTCTATGTCTGACTTCAGTGCTTCAGCTTGTATGTTGTCTGGTCCATCTGCTTTCGCACCATTGCTTTGTCTGATGGCTACTCTGATTTCTTCGATTGCTGGTGGTGTAATATTTATAGGAAGGTTTGTGTGTGCTGCTCCGATTTCCGGTGGATTCAATGGAGCTTGTCTATTCAGCAGTTCCTCGAAGTATTCTGCCCATCTTTCCTCTGTTCTTGAATCTCCGTGATTGTCTTGCTTTCTTTGTCCTTGACTGGTCTCTTTGGTTTACTATATCTCCCTGCTATTTTCTTCGTTGTATCATATATTTGTTTCATATTCCCTTCTCTTGAAGCTTTTTCCGCCGTTGTTGCTAGTTCTCCCATGTATTTCTGCTTGTCGGTTTCAATGCTCTTCTTCACTTGCCTGTTTGCTTCTACGTACTCTGCTTGCGCCTTGACTTTCTCTGCTCGTGTTCGACTGTTGTTAATTGCTGTCTTCTTGTTCTTCCTTTCTTGAATCTTGTCCAGAGTTCCCATAGAGATCCATCATTCCTTATGATGATGCTTCTTGCGACTCAGAACCTCCTGACACGTTGAAGTTAGTGCTTCTTTGAACCATTTCCAGTTGTCCTCCATCGTAGTTTCTTGTTCTTTCAGTAGATCCTGTAAAGCTTGTAACCTGTTGTTGAGAGCTATCTTGAATTGGTTGAGTTTGTCAGTATCTCGAAGAAAGGTTATATTGAACCTTTGATCTATCTGGTTCTCTAAAATGTGATCCGATGAGACACATGTAGCTGGTTTTGTGTATGCGTTTGTGTGGAAATATTGTGCCGCCTATAACCAATTTGTTGAATGCGCATGGATTTGCAAATCTCTCTCCTAGTACATGTCGTCCAATTATATCTTCATATCCTGTGTTGTCCACTCCAAATTTAGCATTTAGATCTCCCATTAGGATGGTGAGGTCCTTTCGTGAGCACTTCGCTATAATTGATTGCAGTCTTTCATAGAACTGATCTTTATCATCGTCGTTGCTATCATTGGTCGGTGCATAACATTGGATAACGTTCATCGTGATTCCATCCTCCTTTGTTTTGAAAGATGCTTTGATGATCCTGGCTCCATGAGATTCCCATCCTACAAGTGCATTTTGTGCTTCTCTGGACAGCATCAGAGCAACTCCCTGAGTGTGTGGAGCATTTTCCTCTTCGTGACTGGAGTAGCAGCACCTCTCCCGTATCTAGCCTTTGCTGTCCAGCTTGTGTCCAATGGGTTTCACTGATTCCAAGTACTGCCAATTTGTATCTCCTTATTTCCATAGCTATTTGTTTGATCTTCCCGGTCTCCCACATTGTCCGGACGTTCCATGTACCTATAAAAATCGTTGCTCTGGTTGTTAGAAGAAGCATCGGCCTCGTGACTTCCGAAGGATCGCGGCTTTCATCCTGAGGAATCATAATTCTACCTTCAACTCCCAGGGCAGAGTTTAAACGGTTTGAATTATTTTTTCTGGTTAGCGTTTTTTAGCGAGTTAGTTTTCTACAGGATGGGGTCGCTAACCCTATGGCCAACCCTTCTCCTTTACCCGGGCTTGGGACCGGCAGTAACTCTAGAAGAGCTATAGGCAGCGTTTCTGTACGGAAAAGATGAAAGTAATTTCTTCTATATTTGATCAAAAAGATCATGAATTTTACGAGAGAACGTGAATCACTTATTGATTATAAATTAATAACTTGAAGGTGAGAAAGGAATTTAAGATCTCAAACGTAGAATTGGCCTCAGTAATATTGAAGTATGGGGCGTGCTAAACTATTCGTACATTGAAATTAAAGTGTTAATCACCTGAATAACGTTTTTTTTATTGATTCTTTTCAACTATGTAATAGCGAATGACTGGAACCCAAATGATTTACGTTAGAAAATATACAGTGATCCTATAGAAATTCATTAATACTATAGAATAAACAATATGATATTGGCAGCACTCCAAGACTTTGTTTGATTATTTAGTTGGAAATGATCTACCACAAACTGCAGAATTGTTGATCACAACATAAAGTTCGGTACACATAAATTGTATAGGAAGTAAAAAATGATATACATTTTGGTAATAATGAATTCTTACAACAGTTACTTTTTTTCTAGTTATTCAGGGCCTTTGCGATTTCATATTATGAATATTGGTAATTACTAGTCAAAACCACTTTCTTAGTTATTTCCAAAGAACGATCTAGCTGTGTCCTGACGTTTTCGGTCTGATTTTTTTTGAAAATAAGTGGCTGAATTTTTCATTATTATAGGCTCTTGAGATTTCAGACTCGGCTTTGATGGTTGCCCATGATGATGGATAGGAATGAATATTGCCAACTCTTTTGGAGAAAGTTTTTATCTGTGATGGTGATCAGGGTAGTGTAAGATGAAGGTTCTAGAAAGTGTGAATGTAACGGTTAGCACTTTACGAAGTAATATAACTTTCCTTTTAAATACAGTCAAATAATTAACTGTTATTGTCTTTACAGGTTTGAAGCGAGCGAGTCAGACGGCTTTGTTAAACGCTAATTATATGCTAAAGCGTCTCCGAGACTATTATAATATACACTATGTAAATAGCGCGGGGATGTGTGCACATGAATTTATAATAGATTGTTCACAATTCTCTAAACAGAATATCGATGTGATTGATATTGCAAAGCGATTAATGGATTATGGTATGTTTCATGAATTAGGCCTTGATTTTTTTTCTTACTTTAACCAGGATTAGAAATTGCTTTCAAATACGGAATTCGATATAATAACTAGGTCTTCGTTATGATAAAGTCGCTTCATGAATTTAGTGTCACCAATAGTAGCATTGTGACCTCATTGAGAGTAAATAGCGACAAGATGTCCAGCGTTTGGAGCTAGTTTGTTTTACTTTTATATAAGATTACGTGTTTTCAGATAAAGCCTGTTTTGTTCGCAATTTTGCAACGGTTTCTTGCACTTAGAATTCCACTTTAAACAATTCCTCACAGTAAAAGGTTGGAGTAGATTCAGAAATAGTCGGTAGCAAGAATAATTTCTGAAAGCACTTGTACCTGTCAAAATATTAGAAGTGTGTTGAAAGGAATACGGTAGGTGATTATTATAAGTTGCAGCCTATCGAGCGGTATATCTCTATTATATTTTAGTGACTTTATAATCTAGTAAAAATATTCATGAATCTCCTGGTTAGTAATTGAAAGCTCAGTGTTTCTAAAAAGCATTTTTATTAACTACAGTTGTTGAGTTTCTACAGAATACTAAAATTTCGACCACTTTTTATTTATATACCGAGTCTCACTAACTCCTAATAATCAGTAATCTGAAATTCCATCTTTCTATTGACTTATAATCAGGGCAATAATCTTGTAAATAATAATTGTCAGGATTAAAAGAAAATATTTGATATGCTCGTCTCAAAAACTTCGATTTTTAGGCAGATAAATACTGAAACAATACCAGTTTAATAACAAGTTGAAGATCTTCTGCTCCATTTTTATTATCTATTTCTACTGAAAAAGTCAGTGTATTTGCAAGTTAGCTGATCCCATTTTTATTACCAGAAAATTTTACAAATAAATTCACTGAACATAAATGAGGTTATGGCGATTCGACTGTGCAATTGCGAAAAACACCAACCATTTGGAACTAATTGAATCCCAATGATGAAATTTTAGCCTACCTAAAGTCCGTAGGAAGCTCATCACTGGATAATTAACTGTACAAAATTTGTAGATTCTATTTTACTTAGACCCCTCAGTTGCTATATCTCAATGTGATATCTTACTAAGAATCTAGTAATTTGATTGACTAATCTCATGAGTAGTATTCTTATGTCTATTATCTTCAATCAATATATATCAGACTTTCTACCTATTATTTCTGTAATTAATAGAAGTGGGAGGTCAACCGAAAACAGTTATGAGATAAAAATGGAAATTCAGTGCGGTATAACCGATCGTAAAATCTAAATTTTTACGAATTTCTTACTTTTTATGTGCCATAGTTTATTTCATGAATGGTAATTAAGTCAGCATACATAGATATTGATTTAGTATATGAACTTGGATGAAGATTAGGTAGTTGCTTTAAGCGACTCCACAATTTTTTCTTGTTGATCTCTTATTTCCGAGCATAAAGCAAGCAAATCATTGTAATGGTTAAAAAAGAAACCTAACTTGGAATATTTTTCGTTACGTAAATGGTTCTCAGTCCTGCTTCGATGTGTAAGTAAACATCATTACAACAAGTATTGCTTCGCTCGACTGCCCTACAAACTGAATATTATAACAATATTGTGAAATTTATGATAAACAAGTTATCATCTTTTTGTCCCATTACTTTTGAAACCAAACAAATGAAGGTTTCCACAGCCCAACTATGTCATGGCCTGTGACATCAAGCCTAATGATTGAACCCACGGAGAGTGAATCTAAAGCCGAGTGCGACCGTCTATGTGAAGCACTCATTTTGATCAGAGGAGAAATTGACAAGGTGACCAAAGGAGAATGGGATATCGAATGTAATCCATTGAAAATGGCTCCACATACTATGGAAGTAAGTATTTAAAATATCTTTTCGTCTAATTTTAAACGTACTATCGTGACAAACCTTTAAAAATCCACCCCAATGCACAAGCCAGTGGCTATCCGGAATCAGTAGCTAAGTGGATAACGCGATGACTTTTGAAGAGAACGGTACTGGGTCCGAGTCTCGAAGTAAATACCAACTGTGGGACGCAAGTACATCCAGCTGACGAGTCTCAGATAGAACGAATCGTGTGTCTAGGGTTCCACCGCTACCCATCATCCATCTGTGCGCAAAATATTGTGTTTAAAGCTTCTAAAACCAGCACCCTGTGTTCACTTTCAGGTGACTTCACATTAGTGATTATAGGAAATCATACGTTAGGTATTATGTACCCTACAACTTATGGTTGTAAAGATGGTATTAAATTTTTAGAACAGGATCAGTCTGTAGTTATCAAGTATTGGCCTGAGTCACTTAGAATGCACAGGTTTCGTCTGTGGGTTCACCATAAATCAAAGGTTTTAAACTGTAGGTGGCATGGGTAGTTACCAACAAAATCAAAATTCCAAACATCTCCATTCCCTCTTCATTTTCTATTTTTAAGGTTGCGAAATGACACAACCTATGCAATCTTTTGCTTAATAATTTTCATTAAGATGAGTCGGAGAATAATCCAGGATTCGATCTAGAATAATATATCTATGCATTTATCAGCATTTCATGTAAATACTTATTCGTACATCGAAAATTGATAAGGGGATTACAAATAAAAAGACCAAGATGTTCCTGTAAAAATTTAGATGAGCACCAACTACAAATAAGAGCTTGTGTATGGTATAGGCAGCTTATTCTGCTACGAAGGATCGGAATTTAAGGTGATCCTTAATTCTCCTAAAACACTCAGGTTGCTACTTCTGCAATAAAGGATAAAAATAGTTTAGAAATACATGTCGTGTAGCACCTTTTGTCCAAGTTTGAATTCATGGGTCAATGCCTGGAAGCGGTTTTTCCAATAATTTATTTATGCACTATTACCTATTTCAGACAGTAATGGATTCGAAATGGGACAGGCCATATACACGCCAAGTGGCAGCATTTCCAGCGCCATGGCAAAATATGAAAGATGAGTCAGTAAGTAAACGTTCGAAATTGTGGCCAACTGTGAGTCGGCTGGATGATGTATACGGTGATCAACACTTGATATGCACGTGCTCTTCACTTCTGGAAAATGAAACCAACTCCAAACTTTAATTTGAAATTGGCATTAGACTTTTAGTACAGAAACTTCAAGATAATTCTTGTCATGGAAATATCTCGCTTTTTTAAACCAATCGAATTTAAATCAGGGATTTACTATTTTTAATAGCTGGTTTTCTGTGTAGACAAATTTGTAGCTGAAAAATAAAATATTCCTTCTTAAAAATTTGGTTTCTACTACTACAGAACCCTAAAGATGACAACTAAAATTGGTAGCTCACCATATAAATCTCTAGGATTCAAGTCTCAATCTTATCGATCGACACTAAAACGTTTTCACTACAAATCCAGAGACTCGTGGTTTTTTCTGCATTTCACTTTAACACAGCATACTGTGAGCCACAGGTGATCATATGCACAAATAAATTACTGGTAACGTTCTATTCATTAAAATAAAGAATTCCTGTCGAAAGTACCTTGGAGGCTACGATGTTCTGCTGTTCCGAAACAAAATAATCCCAGATATACTGTGTGAATACGTAAATGCTACTAATTTTAGGCACGCAGACCTTAACGATTAGTTGGGACCATTAACACATATCAAAGTATGTGTAATTAAGCAGTATCGTCGACCACTGCATTGGTGAAATTATGAAAGCACTAGAAAACTGAAAATAACTACTGGGTTACGATATTAACGTTCACTTTTATGAGTACTAGTTGCAAGTCAGTACATAAGTGGAACGGTCAAACTAAAACGGAGCTTCAGTCCATGAAGTCATTGACTGTTGGACTGAGCCATATAAGTAGATGCAGATCGCCATGTTGGTTCCGCGCAACTTCCATAACCAATGGTTAAGCTTTTGGGATATGACTCAGGACTGTGCACAGTGCCGCAGGTGCATTCATCCTTTTACCTTTTTATTCCTTCTATACCTAGTCTTTTCTATTACTACTGACGTTATTACTGCTAATACTGCGGGATTTCTTTCGAATTAATCCCTTCTCTGTGCTAATATGGTGTGTCAATTTGAGCTGACGCAAGTGCTAGGTCCGATATCCCATATAAAATGACTGACCAGTAAGTGGACAATTATTCGACTAATTGAGATCTATCAGGTAGACAAATTACATTATTTACGGAGCACGGATTGCCCCCAAATGCCCTGGTACGGCCGAGAGTGGGGAAAGTCCGCTTTCCCTCTCGAAATGCTCTCATATGGCCAGCGAATATATAGCCTCTGCCAGGGAAGTCCTACTCACTGCCTTCTCGTGGCATTACTGTTGTTTACGAAATTGAGAGGACGAAAAGCGAATGTCCGGCGCTTTAACCGGGTTGGTGGACACGGAAAGTTTACCTAGGGGAGTTGAAAAACCCTGATTCCCAACCAGTGGTGCACATGGGCTCCAGTATCCTGAGGGAACAAATGGCGTACGAATCAACCGTTGATCACCGGCTACCATGGGACTGCATCTCCTCACGATGCTCCACTGCCTTGTGGATCAGACATTCAGGTCAAAGGCTCCGGGTGTGGCCCCTTAAGAAAACCACCTGCTTCAGTCTGGGCACCTGGGCAGTATCACAGCCCTCACACAAATCGAATGAAATTTGTGTGGCGCATATGTATCTGGTGCTTCCTTGTACCAATATTTATGTGTTTAAATAAATAAATTATTTACGCAAGCCATACTTTTTTGACTTCTGGAGGTGATTATTTGATATGTACAAAGCAGTTTTAAAACACTTTCGACCCAAAATGTACATCGCAAGAAATACTGTTATTCATCCTTAATAATTCCGGTTCATGTGAATTCGTGGGAAAAGATTAGTTACCCGATTCCAACAGATCCAGAAAGGGCTGCGAAATTTTTTTGCTTGGTGGCACGTTCTTTCTGTGTGTGTCTATCTAATTCCCATTAACTTCATGTCACCTTAACCATAGTAAGATAACCTTACTTAATAAGTATCAGTTTATGCATTCGACTTTCAGTAGTACTATTTTTTGAGAGCTACCGGTTATTCAAACTGAAGATAAGATAAAGTATGATCCCATCGATGTCAGTTGTTCATAACTTTGTATACTACTGAATAAAGTGGTAAGGACTGGATAAACATATTTTTAATGAATACGAAGCGAACTTTAGATTTTGAAAACGTGGTCAGATCTAGCTATCTTAATTTCAATGCCATGATGTTGTGGCCCATAGAAACCTAGCAGCAGTCAGAACAATTCGAGACCAGTAAGCCTTTTGAAATTTATTGTAAACAGCATTTTTCCAGAAAACATGTAAAATGCATGAGGGCAGTGTAAAAAAATCAAAAAATGAGATACATATAAAAACCAAACGATATCGATCAAGCAGTTATGCTCTGACATCATGTAAGTCCGGTGGATAACTTAAGAAAATGTAAGTGACGTTACATTGATGTAAGATAGACAAAAATTGACTTATAATCTCATCACTGAGGAAGTTGAAAAGGAGTTGAGAACCGCATAAAAACATAACCACGCTTCCAACTCCATAGAAAGACACAAGGTCCGAAAAGAGAACCGGATTATGATTATAAGACGAAAGCATGGAACCTAGGTCGTAATTGCTTGTCGAAGAATTCGGTAACACTTGATAAATACAATAGCTATCACAAAATGGAAAGTAGTGTGGGGAGGAAGTAAATCTAATGAAAAAAATAGTCACTTAATCGACTTAAATGGTTGTAAGTAGCAATTATAGAATAAGCTGAAGCAAATTTGATAAAAGTTAGATAAGAATAAGAAATGCCCATGTAGATTACTGCAAATCGGAAAGGTGAGCTATCCTCGAAAGACTTGTAAAGCTAAAAATGCAGTACGTTGTAATCAGCTGATAGCGAAATGTTTGCTGCAATGCAGTGTAAAATCAACGTACGGAAGTGAAAATGAACTAGAGCACAAAGTCGATTCGTATGGTTCGAAGATTGTGAACTGCAGGAATACTGAATTAAGGAAGACTAGGAAACTAAATCACTGATAAGTCTAACTACATGTAACAACCTGGATATCAATCATTTGAATAATCAATTCATATTTTGTTCATATAACAACGCATGTAGAAAGCCGACATCTGGGGAAACGATTTGATCATTACATAAGTCCTTGGGAGTCGAACCTTCACATACCTGAAGAACTACATACCAAGACATATATCCCACTTACCTTATCCATTTCCTCCGGTACATTTACTCTGAAATTGTCAAGGATACTCGTTCCTACCTCTGAAATGGAAGTTGTACCTAAACTTGAAATTCGAGATATTTGCATTTTTTCTTCATGCTTCTCTATGTGCTGTAGCAAATAAGAACGAGAAGCGTAGACTCGAGAACAGTAACAGCAGGTTAGGAGGCTTGGATCGGTGTGTAACAAAGCATGGTTCTTCAGCAAGTTAGAACGCGTGAACGTACGAGAACAAAATGAGCATCGGTATGGTGAGCATTTCGTGTGAATGATGCTGTGGCGCTCTAGTTCACTTTGGTGAGCAAAGTTTTTTTTGCACACTTTGCACGGCAGTAACTCTGAACCAAAATTATAGTGATAAAGGCCAACATACTTTTAGGACTAAGCTTACAATGCTGTAATAGGTGTTGTTGCAAACTGATAATAAACAGAAATCCGCGGTCGCAGGTTTTGCACACAAAAGGTTTTGGTGTTTCATCTAATTCAACATAGGCATGATGAGAGTCTAAATGCAATTTAAGATGACTTTTCTGAGCAAAATTAGCACTGCAAAGCTGGCAGTAGTATGGCATATGATCTACAAACATCAACTAAAGAAAATTACAAAACTTGCTTCGGTGCAATCTTTTATGAACAGCTAATGAATTGGTCGATGAGAAACCCTTCCCACAAACACTACAGGTGGGGCGATCAAAAACCTCGTGACGCCTGGAGACGTGACGCTGCAAATAAGAGGGCGATGAAAACGTAGCACGACAGTAAGGACAGGAATAGCTACCCTTGCATGTAAGTACATGAGAACCTATAGCATCCGATGCAAAGATCTGTTGACAAATTTTGCAAACAGCAGCCAAACGCTCTTTATGTTTTGTAGTTAGATGACATATTAGTCCAGATTGAGAAGCACAGGAATGAGGACAAACAGGACACTTATGACCTGACACTATTACACCAGGTTTACTATATTTTTCAGAAAACACCGTATTTCCAGTATCCATTACTACTCCTGATGTGGTCATAAATGAAAGACTGGAACCGATTAACAGCCACTTAAGTAGTATTGCGTGCCTAAAATCAAAAACATACACTTTAGTGGATGAGTGAGAAACTGGTTTGAAGGAATCTAACTTTTGGTCGCTAATACCTGCTTTATACTTATAATGAGATATCTTCTAAAACATTTTATCATTAATGAGACAGTAATTGATCGTAATCTTTATTAGAACCAAGTAAAGCATTTAGAGGTAATACACCGCACCTTGTGAACACAGGAACAAACAAAATAATTAAACAATTCAGTGACTCCATCTTATAAATTATATGAGATTTTGTTTGAACTGAGTGCAACCAGACAAGTAATCTTCACTTCAACCTAATCGACTTAAGTAGATTTTTTTGTTCGTTATTAATAGTTCTTGACAAAACGTATAAAAAATCGTCAGTGTTAGCTATAAAATTTTATAAGAACTTCAGCGTTCAGTAGTACGGATATTAGGTCGGTGGACATTGTTAATTCTTGGAGCTTGTTGGCCGGTGCATGTGCAGTTTCTCATCTAAAATATTCACTGATGTGACTGATACCACTTGTTCGGGCAAGACGTTTGAGCCAATGACTACTAGATGAGAAAAATGGAGCTCCACTCAGAGTTTATTCGGTTACGGTTTTTGAACCATATCGCCTCGGTGATAATTAGTTCTGAAGGGAGCAAATAGATAAGATACTAGCACCCAAATCAATATTAAACATATGCAACGCCAATATCAGGTCACCTTGCGTTCTAAGATACATAAAGTAAAAAACGCTCAGGAGTTTTAAGTGCTCATCGTAAGGGAGTTTGGAAAAACCCTTCAATAACTTTATCCTCAACGCCAAACACACTCAAGTGTGTCAACCTTCTCAATAAGATATGGACCAGCTGCTTGGACGTAGTACCCCAAGTGATGTCTTACATATATGGTGTAGAGTATTCGCTAATGACATTGCTACAGTGGTGTTCAAAAACGAAGTCCAGCAATAATGGTTCCAATCCAATGTGTCGGTTCTGTGGTACATTGTACAAGGGGCACTCAATGACAGTTGACAACAGACCTCCATCAAAATATTCACCCGAAGTTTCGGCTTATTGTAATCGCTAATTATGGGACAAATATCAGTTATACTCCAAGAACAAACATGAATTAAGACAAATTCGCCAGCACGACAACGTGGAATATGTTATTTTCCTCCTATATTCACTGACCAATGTCTAGATTTAGTTGTAGGACAAGCTACGCCATACACAACCCTATAGTGAACATCTGATGGGCTCTATTGTACACGAAAGTAATCCCTAACATATAATAATATGCTTCCTTGCGATTTATGACTCCAATACTTCTAATACAGATGTCCTGTATTGATTGGAAAACAGTCTATATCTACGATGAGGCACATTTCTTTGACAACAATTATATTGGGGGCGATTCATCCATCATCAGGCTTAGCTCAGAGGTTTTGTTTCCAAGACTAGGAACGTTTGTGTGACACACGTTTAAGGTGTTTTGGCAACCACTCTTTCTACCCACAGAGGTCTCGTGAGAATTCGCATTTATGACCCGATTGCCTAAAACCCTGAATCTTAAAATTCGTCTCTCCGCCCTGCTTTCGAGTTTTTAACTCAATAAGAGCATTTTCTCACTTGTATCCGTCGACTACGAATATTCGATTTTTTCACGACTTATATGGTAAAAAGTCTCTTTCCCAGTAACTTCTGAATACTATCTTCAAGATCCTTATTAGTTGCGTCTCGTCTCCAACCCACTTACAGAGTCTTCTTACTGAAGTAATATGTTCTCCGAAAACCTCTTCTGGCAGTCTTTCTGATGACAGACTTCGCTAACGCTGTCATGCGAATGAATTTTAACAGTCGTTTTCGTTTGACACCTCCAGATTCAAATGATTAAACCAGGAAGGGATATGACTTCCTTGGAAGTTGTGTTAACGGCTTTCTACTGTGTTATCATTTCCTTCCTGTTAACTACAGAAAGCTTTACTTTAGCTGTCCTTCTGGTTTTAACTTTCGGAAGAATTCATTCATTTATAGCATCTAACTTTTAAGTGAGTTTTTGCTCTCCGTACATTTATTTATTTATTTATTTAAACACATTAATATTGGTACAGAGACACCAGATACATATGCGCCACACAAATCTCATTTGATTTATGTGAGGGCTGTGATACTGCCCGGGTGCCCAAACCGAAGCAGGGCTTTCCGTACATTGTAAGGTTGCATTCATCCCATCGGTAGTACTTAGAGTAAGTGCACATCCGACAGATGGTATTTACCTTCTTCTGATGGTGAAGAAATAATTACAGTTACATATAAAAATGTTTTGGGTAGAGTTTGTTTCGTCTTTGAGTGTGTCGACAGTTAGTATTTCAGCTTGTCAACAACAGTAAAAGCTAAGTTTACGGTACTGGTTATGACACTTGCTGTTTCTTCGTCTGATTTCAGACTTACTGAGTGGGTATCGTTACTCAGCAACTTCACCAGGTTGAGACCCAGGTCTTTATTTAGTAGAATTGTCCTAGTAAGGCAATATTTTATGCATAATCACGGTGAGGCCGGTTTACAGCAACACATGCGTGACTGGCATCAAGAAACAAAAAAGCATTTAGTAGTGAAAGTCGGAGTATTCCGATGAATCTGGATCCAGTAGATATGTCTATATAACATCTACTTATCAACCTATAAAGGAAAAGTCAATAGGTTATGTGGACAAAGACAAATAAGTCAGATTGGTCAAAAACCATGGAAAACACGTACAGCTAAAAGATACGGAAACAACCATCGGAAGACATCAGTGGACACAAAATTCATACAAATGAAAAGCTAATGTGCAAAAAATAATAGTAAGATTTTTGAAACCAAACCATCTGATCCAGAGAACATGACACAACTAAAATACTGACATTAAAAGTATGTCAACCAACAGTATATAAGTCGGCGAGAAAGCCAGGCATAAAGTTCCGAATTATGTCAACAGAAAACAATACGAGGAAACCTAAACAACTGTGAACACCGATTTCTAGAGGATAATGCCCAGACAATATATACCATTAAAAGTCCCTACATTACACACTAAGGAATGAAAACTTATGCACTAACATTTATTGGAGCCAAAACACAACTTGTATTTTTTTCGAAACATAGAGAAAAAGCCCAACTGACCAGTGGAAATCTAGTGCAACTCATCCGCCATGCTACGAGCAGCCGTACAAAAAACCCACTAGCGCGCTAAAAGTATGCCACTCTATCAATTCACAAACGTGTATGGTAGGAAATGGAAAGCAGTGATATATTTATTAGAAACGGCCAACAGATGCCGAAATGGAATTCCTCAAGCTGTAAAAATGTATGATACGTACAGTGTTGAGTAGTTTTTAGTTAACTACTGCAATAGTATATATATATAAACACAGAGTGAAGTAGAGTAGGAATACTATCAATTACAGACCACGGAGAAGGAGGGTTAGTAGTAGAGCTTGTAGCTGTAAATAAATCCCCAAAATCAATAGCTCTGTAAGTTTTCGACATTGGATGCTGACCACATTAGTCTTAATTGACTCACCTAGCTGAAGGCGCTTGGTCATGCATCCGTACCAGATCACGTTTCAGAAGAGCGTGAGAAGCATCTCCTACGATCATTAGCCAGATTAGATCAGTCACTTCTCGATATATTGATAACCCATTCAATATATCTTCCAACCTCCTCGCTTCTGACTTTTGATTTTGCTGGGTGGGCGCGATTCGATTATAGAGGGCGTTACTGGTAAAGTGTTGTCAAACTGAAATACTGGTGGTATCTTCAAGCTAATCAAAGTAACCCCGTCGAATTATTTAAACTCTTTCATGTGATTTTCAGAGTCTCCTGATAAAAAGCGTATGACTTCTCATGAAAAAATTAAGATTCTTTTGAAGGCACGAGATCAAAAGTCCTTCTTAACTCCATGAGAGAATTCGTTTTTGGTGATTTGACAATATGGGAGACCAGGAGAGTCATTATAATAGCGGTTCTAACAAGAAGAACTAAAATCTCCCTGCTTGGAATTAGAGAGAGGAAAATACTTCAGTGAGGCTTATCCAATTCTATTCACTTAAGAATGATGGCAGTAGGAATGATAAGGACCAATTTTATCTGAGTTTGATTAACGCTTTAAAGAAACGTATACAGAAAGACCTGATCATATTAATATCAGAACTGAGAGCCAAGATAGGAATGGACAAACTTGAGTATCGACATAGCATGTAAACACCGTAGAAGCAAATAATTCCCCGAAATTAATAGCTCTGTAAGTGTTCGACTTTGGATGCTGACCACATTAGTTTTAATTGATTCACCTAGCTGAAGGCGCTCAGTCATACATCTGAACCAGATCACCAGTGGGAACGTCGTGCTCAACTTCTCCTGCGATCACTAGCCAGTTTAGATCATTCACTTCTCGATATATTGATAATCTATCAGATGTATCTTCCAATCCCCTTGCTTCTGACTTTTGATTTTACTGGGTGGGCACGATTCCATTATAGAGGGTGTTGTTAAACTCCGAATACCTATGACATCATCAACACGGACCTAGAGAAAGTAACAAGAATGTTAAAAGCACTTCAAATTCACAATACCTCAACAACATAGTCAAGTGCGGGATAATTTCACCTCCCAGATGCGTTTGTATCAATAAAGCATTCAGAAGGTCCATGAAATATGTGAGAACTGACAGAGGGGTCGACATAGCTTAGATCGTTGCCTGGTGATGTCCAAACGGAAACTGTGGCTAAAGAAGCATTGGACTTTTGAAAAAACAAAACTGGTGGAGTTTTATCGTGCCTTCCCTTAAAATGCTAGCAATCTCAACGAGTACAGAATAAGTCTTAGCAACAAGTCCTGGGTCTTACAAGATCAATTCAAAGAATAAAAAAATACTATGAAGAAAACTGGAAATGTATTAAAGAAGTAATAGCCTCAAGATGGTAGACAATGAGCCTTAAAAAGCGCTAGGATTAACAGTGAGTCTATGTAGACAGTCTGAGAAAGATCCAAGAAGCAAAACCAGAAAGTTCAAGTTGAACACTAGCTATATAAGGGCAGAAAAAGTCAAGGGTAAATAGACTAAAATAGTAATCACCAAACATTAAAATCATTACGTAATAAGAAGTATGTAAGTAGTTAGATAGTGAAGAATACAAACGGAAAGAGGCAGAAAACTACAAGCAAATGATAACAAAATTAAGATAATGAAAATAAAATTTACAAATAATAATAATAATGTCATTTGTTAAGTTATATCTGGCCATGGAAGGGATAGGGGGTTACGAATTTCTTCTGTAAACATAAATTGGGGTGGAATGTACGAATTCCTATGGCTTCTCCTATATGAAGGAGACGGGAGCGAACTCCGTTGGGAAATGATGGAGGTATACGATAGATCACTTGAAATGATTTCAATTAGATGTGCCAAGATAGAACAGCGTATTGTTTCTATTTGGCCCTTCCCAAACCATGCTAGTAGATGTTCACTCATTCGTCGGTTAAGTCGTTTAGTAGTACGCCCGATATAGCTATCACCTCAGGAGCAGCTGAACTTATAAATGCACATAGAGGAAGCCAACTCAGGTAACTTATCCTTCTTTTGAGTAGACATCACTGGTCGACTCGAGAAAATCAATGCCAGATAGGCTGCGTAGAATGTCCTACTAATTACTTTTGTTAACCTATCTTTCAGAGCATCACTAGCCACATCCCCGTTGAATTGTAATTTCATGTATAAAGGTTTCTTACGAACAGTTGAAATGTTTCTCATTTCTGTGTTGCTGCAGAAATGTGACTGCTTTTCTTTCCAGATCATTAGATATTGAGATAGAAAATTGTAGTCCTTACGAAATTTCTCACCTGAGCATTCGAACAAGTGTATCTTGGAGCAGTGAAGATATGTCTAGACCCTTTATCATTCAAACAGGTAGTAACAGCATCTGATGCAAGAAGTAGACACGTTGCCAGTCTCTATTACTATGAGGATTGAGAAGTCAGAATACGACGATGTTGTGGCAAAACCTCAATTCACTGACAACAAGTACATAATATCTGCCGAGAGGTGAGCCAGAGTAGTCTGCGGGACTTTTCTCGCAATTTTCAATCGATAATAGTTATGGAATTCATGTTAAAGTATGATTTTCCGACCTTGTTCAACAGCAATAAGTTTACATAAAACACGGGTTAACTTTCACGGGTTTACTTTCTTGCTCCCAAACTGCACTGGTACCCACGGCTGATGTCTCAGCAACAAGTACAGAATATGCCCTCTTAGAGTAAGTTCAAAGGACATCATTGCTCGGAACAAAATCTAGTAGATTTCAGGAACATATTTCTTGTACTTTACCTCATTTGTGTAGGTTGAGATTCAGGATTCGACAAAGCGTAATCAGAGCAAAAAGGAATATTAAGAACAAAATTAGAGAGCATCCACTAGTCAGCGTACTTTTGTGAGATTTTTCTGAGATAGTGAGTGCATTTATTAGTGGTACTAGTGATTCTATATCTGACTTAAATCCATCACCTTCAATAAGGTACTCGAGATATTCAAAACCAGATACATAAGATGAAGACGCATTTGGATTTACTGTACTATTCTTTTTATTGAAATAACGTAATACAGTAAGAAGTCTCTGATCAGGAGCTACTTAATAAGACCCATGAACTATAAGACGCCGGCAGGCGAACAATTTAAACCAAATGGGAGGTATATTTGAGTAGACAAAAATTAGTGTTAACCACTGTCAAAATATATGGAGATTGGTCAGTGGGAATTCGAAGATGAGCATCTTTTAAGTCAACTTCCGTGATCACTTAAGAACCATGAAGTCGACTGAGAATATATTCAGATTACAATGTCTTAAATGTTTGAATCAACAAACAGGATTCCGGTATTAATCTGTATTCACTAGATATTTTAGAGGTCTTGTCATTGAACTTCAAGGTCGTAGCCACGAAAGCACTCCATGCTGGAGACTAAATCGGCTCCATTGTTCTTTTCAAGCGCAAAGTATTCAATGTTTTATGGACTGTTTGTAGGATGCCATAAGGAATCATTTGTCCTTTAAGAGGAACTGAATAATCCTATGCTTGAAGTTCTGTCGGCTGAAATTTTATATCTCCACAGTACTAGACACACCCAGATATCAAACCTTTAAGTGAAGCATCAGAATCTACTTTAGAAGCTAATAAAACCAAATCTGCTCTAAACCCTTACGAATTTTTCAAGCTCAAATTCCACGATCATATTTCACTAATTGGAAACGCACGAAACTTTTATGAAAAATCATCAACTATGAGTAGAAATTCACAGCATCCTCATTTGGGCAGCTTGTGTCCAGCAGTTAACAGACTACAATGCGTAACGATAGTGAAGATACCAACAACCTCTTCTATAATTGAATCGTGCCCACCCAGTAAAATCAAAAGTCAGAAGCAAGGGGATTGGAAGATACATCTGATAGATTATCAATATATCGAGAAGTGAATGATCTAAACTGGCTAGTGATCGCAGGAGAAGTTGAGCACGACGTTCCCACTGGTGATCTGGTTCAGATGTATGACTGAGCGCCTTCAGCTAGGTGAATCAATTAAAACTAATGTGGTCAGCATCCAAAGTCGAACACTTACAGAGCTATTAATTTCGGGGAATTATTTGCCGCTACAATAGATCATGTTTCGCACAAATCAGGACGCTACGAATCATCGTTGGATAATCATTTGAAGGGGAGTCGACACCATACACCATCATCCGTTGTCTACGAGAAAGTATTGGAAAAAGTGGATAAGAAAGCTTATGGAATCCTCCTCCACAGGTTGGTGTACCTGAGAAGATCATTATTCTTTTGTGGAACGAATCGCAATGTTGTTTACGGAGGGTAAGTCACATATAAATTACAAGTAAAGAATGGAGTCGGTAAAAGAATCACACTCTCGCCTTTTTTTTCTCTCCAAGCTGTTGACTGGTTGGTTAAGACCTATATACATAAGGAAATACATACATGTATATATTTGAAGACGCAAGTATTCTGAGCTATGTTGGAGTTTGATCCAATCCACATGTCAAAATGTTGAGCAAATTAATTGTACCTCACCCAGATTTAAGACTATTTGACCTGAAGAAGAATACAAAGATAATGAGTAATCCAGAAAAATGGAGCGTATGAATGGTGAAAGCTATCAAGAAGAACTCCTACTCCTATTTTTGGCTAAAAGAAGCTCATATGGTCCTGGTAATACCTAGTCATCAATGCACCGACGACAAAAGGCCAACTGTATATGGAAAATTTAAATTATGTAATTGTTCAAATATAGAAGGAGAATGTTCGATAAAAGTACAATACAACTGTCATGTGGTCATACTGAGCGTCGAGTCGCAGTTTATTCTCATCACTACCACAGGAAAACTTCGTGCCAGCTACTAGTTTAGATCCATCCGAAGGCCGAATATCAGCAGGCGATTGAAGGTTGTAGTCAGATGTATTCGTTTGCGATTTCGTGGTATCATAACAATATCGAAATCGTGCCAGAATCCACAAGCGAGACTACTGAGCGTACAAGACTTCGTGTAAGGTCACAAGCAACGGAAGAGTGTCTTCTTGGTATACTTAAACAAACAGGTACAGTATAACAATCACTGATACAAGTGGTTATAATAATGATTGCTTCCATCATACCAATCGCGTTCTCATCAGAAAAGTAGGTCACTACATGAGCCCCCGCTAGAAAGGGGCCACACTCTCGATACGTAACGGTTTCGTCCGTGGGAATTATCAGCAAACGTACGATTGTAGAATGAAAGGGTTGACAAACAGGAAGAGATCGTTGGTCCTCGAGTTGTCATCAAGGGCGTTTTACGTGGAACGGTACCAGGAGTAAGATGTTATATTTGTTGCTTGAGTTAACGTACCACACCAGAGTGGCTTGTATTCAGAACCTGAGGGTCTCGTTCGTTGCGGTCCGAATCGGAAAACGCTGCAGACCTAGGGCGGAACCACATTGGGCCAGGAAGCTAGAAACGGACATAACAACCAAGTTCGATTTCATACATAAGCCAGGTATATTCGGGGCCATAACCTGGACTGCGTCTGTTGACAAGAGCGTGGGTGATCAGACCAGCGGAAATCGGCGGTACCAACAGGGCGATAATTGAAGACGTGGGCTCAGGACAAAAAATCAATGAAAAAGAGAAAGATGTGGCAAGCATGTAGTATAGGAATGGAGTCCCAAACCGTATCCGCTGTTGATTGAGAGGTTAGTCACGAGAGCGTACGAGTAGGCGTACATGGCGATCGGAATATAAGACGGTAATCTCATTCGTACCTCGTGAGACTGCAATCTCATCAAGAGTCAAGGGCGGCGTGGTCTGCTGATCAGGATGTGAGACTGAAGCCTTGTCCGCAGATGGTGCAGATAACACGTGCTGTTGACTGGGACGTGAGAATGAGGTCTCTGATATATTAAGTGGGGGTCAGAGGTAGATGTATGGATCCCACTAATAGGTTCAATGGGTCTAGCACTGGGTTTCGACTTATCAGTTGGGGAACTGTCATCGACGTGTGCTGACTATCTCGATGCGGCCATATCGAACGACCTTGAGAGTCTTCTCATGACGGGAAATCACGTGAAAACGTCATTCGTAAGGCTGTTGCAAAGGTTTGCGTGCCGAATTCACTCGTATAGAAACATGTGAACAGGTAGGTAACTATCGAAGGAAAGCGACCTGTCGATGCGGTATTCCTGTTGACACCGGAGGAAGTGTACGCATATATTCAGACAATCGTTGGACGTAGTTTGACTTACCGAAATTCTTACTGCTCCGTGGTATGAAAAATTGTTCAGGCAGACCCAATGTCGTGCCGTATACATGTTTGGTGGCGGAACATTGAATATCTGCCTTTAAGCTCGTTCTGATACCCAAGAGGACGAGCAGTAAGGTTTCGTACCAATTTTTGTGTTCGTGTGCTCGAAGTGCACCTTTAAGTTGAAGATGAAACCGTCCAACTAAACCATTTGATGCTGGGTGGTAGGCGGTATTGCGTATGCGTTCCGTACCGGGTCAACGAGGAGAATAACCCTTCTCAAATTGTTGTCCTCGGTCAGTCATGACAGTTGAAAGGCAAGCGCACAGCCCCGTCCATCGTTTTACGAATCAGTGAGCAACTGTCTCCACCGCTATAGACGTGGTGAGAATAGCTTCGGGTCATCTTGTGAAGCGATCAATGCATGTGAGTATGTGATCATACCCGTGCAATGTTGGCAATAGTCCCACAATGTCTATATGAACGTAATCGAAGCAAGTATCAGGCGTAGCGAACGTGCCAATGGGTGCATCTACGTGCCTGTGCACTTTTGACCGTTGATACTGTAAGCATTGCTTTACCCATAGACGAACATCTTTATTCACGGACGGCCAGACGTACCGTGCAGCGACGAGACCTAATGTGGCTGCGATACCTGGATGAGACAGTCCATGCAGGGCATCTAAGACGAGACGACAATTAGCAAAGGGTACGATGGGTTGGGAAATACCAGTAGAAGTATCACATAGGATAGTAACTGAGCTAGTAGCTAGGGGTAATTCTCTGCACTGAAGGGATGTAGAATGTTGTGCTTCTGTACAGAAGGGATCACTTGCCTGGGCGACGGCCATAGCAGGGAGATCAAGCATCGACAAAGCAACCGCATTCACTTGGATACGTGACAGAGCATCGGCAACATAGTTCGACTCGCCTTTAACGTAATGAAGGTCTGTCATGAACTGAGAGATATAGTCCAAATGTCTGCACTTTCATGGTGTGTAGCGGCTGTAGTCTGCTGGCAGTCCTTGACCAGAAGCGCTATATCTCGCCTCCGTGGTAGTGAGGCATTGTGAGAAATATTCGAGAGGTTGCCAACTTCCGGAGATGTTTTGTTGCATATCAGTTCCCATGGCAAAATCCGATGCATCAACCGCTATACAATGTGTGGCTGATGGGTCAGGATGAGCGAGGAGTGTGGCTTGAGCTAGAGCCGTTTTGATCTCTGAAAATCCAGTGCATGCAGCATCGTTCAATTCGAATTTGCGTGGATTAACGCGAAGTAAGTCGGTTGATGGTCGTAACTGTTCTGCCGCGTGTGGGATGAAACGTCGGTAGAAGTTAACCAGTTCGAGAAATGCTTCCAGTTGTTTGATTGTGGACGGTACGGTGTAGTCCATTATTGCACGTACTTCGTATAAGGTAAAATACCGTCTTGCTTGATAATGTGACCTAAGAACTTTTTTTCCGAAGTGCCAAGCTCACACTTGTCCGGGTTTACTATTATTCCATTATCCGGAAGGTGCTGGAGTAGAAGTTTGGTATGTTGATAATGTTCTTCTACGTCTGATGATGCGATTAGCAGATCGTCAATATAGAACTGAACAAAATATAAGTCTCGTACTATGCTATCGATAAACCTTTGGAAAGCTTGTGTAAAATCCAAAATAAGGTTTGGCTAGGGGATAACTGTCTCTGTAGTTAGATACGCCTTATACCCTTTTGAAATAAAAACAAGGTGATTGAGAGAAGAACGGTTTTAAATTTCATTATAAATAGAAATGTACATTATTACCTAAACAAATATTACAACTCAGTTATTCAACCAATAACTGTCCCCTCAACAATTTATCGAAATTACAATAAATAGACGAATTGATGAGGAATATAAGAAAATTACCAAGCGCACCAAAAAATAAGTGTTATTCTATCCTTTCTGGATAGATCAAGTAAAAATCCGTTAAAAAGATAACAGCTTGTTGCTTTATAACACAAGGTGTTTCCAATTCTGGAAAAGTGCTTCGATTCACAATCAAAATGCACAACCCGAGTCAAACCAAGCAACATAATCAAAGAGGGAACAATCAATATGGCTGCCGCCAAGATTAAATATCGACCGAAATAACACAAATACAGTTTAGGAAGAAACATAGAAACTCAGTGAAAGCGAAAGAAAAATGAAAAAACTATTGTAAAATGAAATATTACAATCTCAGTCGACTTCAAAAAGACTAACAAAATGTACAGCTAAAGAAACCAATGAGAAAAAGCTGCAAATACATGCATGAAGGGATTCTCACGCACAAACCCTTCGAAACGGATCTTACGGCTTGAGCAGCATTCCGTAATCCAAATGGCATTCACAGGAACTCAAACAGACCGAAAGTGGTCTTGATAGCAGTTTCCTCGACATCTTCAGTAGCCACTGGGATCTGATGATATGCTCGTACCAGATCGATCTTAGAAAAAATAGTCATGCCCTTGAGTGATGCCGTGATGTCGTGTATATGAGGGATGGGGTAGCTGTCGAATTGTGTAGCTAGTATAATGCTCGGTAGTCGCCGCATGGTGTCCAAATAACCCCATCCGTTTCTCGTACCATGTGGAGAGATGAGGCTCAGGGACTGTGAGAAGTACGAATAATACCAGTAGTTAGTAAAATGTCAAACTCACGTTTAGCAAAAGCTAATTTATCTGGGGCCAGTCTGAGAGGTTTTACCGTGACTGGGGATCCGCAGGTGACTATATGGTGCACCAGACGATTGGCCACCGATGGAACCTCCTCGAGTTAGTTGGGGGAATTTCTGGAATTTTGGTCACGTGGATGAAATATGCCTAAAATTCGGCATGTGCTTGCTTGAGCTTTAAAGCCCATGAATTTACTGTTCGATGAAATATCTATTAGCTGCAGCCTACGTGAATTAACTAGCAATTCATAGTGCTGTAGGAAATCGATACCGAGTATGACTGTGGGAACACTGGCAATGATGAATGTCCACAGGTACTGTCGTCGGTTGCTCACAATGACCGTAAGCTGTCGTGTGTCATAGATAGGAATGACTTAGCCATTCACAGCGCGTAGTCGAAGCATCGTAGCTTGAGAGTTACGACAAAAACTTGTGCACCTGTATCCACTAGGCATTTAGCGTTAGTGCTATAATCGTCCACATTATACAAACGACCGACCTGAGGTGAAGAGCTGGCGAGTACGGCCGCACTTACTCGTCAGTTCGGGAGTTTCCTGCCTTGTATGGGCAGGGGGATCAGAAACGGCGGGAACCTGACCAGAAGGCACGGTGGAGCTAGCATCAACCAGCACTCGCTTCCGAAACCGCCTTCTCGTGTGTCTGGGAAGATTCCTTGCAAAGGGTGAGTTGTCACGTCTTTACGGGAGCGTGACCTGGCTCGAGGGATGTAGGGTTCTGGTATATTTGATCGGTCTCAAAAACTGAGACTGGTATGAATATAGTTATCCCTATCACCATGAGCCGTAGGTTAACTAGCGTCGAGATCAATGTTCTAACGTGATGTCGAGGTAACTTTATGGTCGTCTCGGGTGCTAGCCCTTGCCAATATCTTATCTGCTATAAGAGCAACCTGGTTAAGTGGTGTATCCTCGAGCAGAGCCGTAATCGTGTTCTCTTCAAAGAAGTGGTTTAGTGTACATTCACGTTGAAATACAACGGAAACAATCATTATTATAACCACTTGTATCAGTGATTGTTATACTGTACCTGTTTGTTTAAGTATACCAAGAAGACACTCTTCCGTTGCTTGTGACCTTACACGAAGTCTTGTACGCTCAGTAGTCTCGCTTGTGGATTCTGGCACGATTTCGATATTGTTATGATACCACGAAATCGCAAACGAATACATCTGACTACAACCTTCAATCGCCTGCTGATATTCGGCCTTCGAATGGATCTAAACTAGTAGCTGGCACGAAGTTTTCCTGTGGTAGTGATGAGAATAAACCGCCATTTGACGCCTACTGCATCTAGTGAGCCCGACGTGGTACAAACACACAGCCTACTACAAATAAATAGATTATTTTCACATTTCATGCAAGGAAAACTCCTAAGGGGGAAATTTCGGGGTTGTCGTGATCTCTGAGCCGGATGATTTGGCTGTGAAGTCTTCATTGTTCTTGTGCACAGTGTCATTGGCACATGATTCAATGGGAAACGGATATTTGAATCTCTCCTCGATTGATCAGCAGTTTATTTTGTGGGCCTGAAATGTATCTAGTCGCTATTTATAAAGATTCCAACATTCTTATCGCGAACTAAAAATGTGGCAATCATTATGGTTTCTCCATTGAGAGTTGCATTTAACTTGGCTAAGAACATATTAACCAAATGATTACTTGATATATAGGACTTTGAAATTTCGTGCTTGAAGCCGAATAATTACACAGAGGAGAGCGTTCAAGTTGTGATTTACCACATACATTTCTCATCTTTATTTTCTAGCCCGTTCATGTATCATCCTAACGTGTAAACAGGATAGAGCAAGTAATTACACAAACAAAAGGCACACAGTGAATCTTTTATCAGGTTATTCATTATAATATCCAACATTTTTTTTCACGATAAACATCTTTAAGCCATAAAAAGATCTCTTACCTTTGAAGGTGAAGAAAAATATTTCGTAAAACACTCAGTAGTTCCTAATGTCATAAATTTTAAGCCAAATAAATTTTTTTCGAACATTTATAATTCGATTATATTATGGGAGAAATTGTTATCCATGGTTTGTATTTCATGTTGAGATCACCCTGCTGTATCAGAAATCACAATGTTAGGTTGAGCAATCGCTATATTGAGCACGTTAATAACCTACATGGGGCTACATTGATAGTGAGCTACTGTTAATGATCATTTCTTTATGGAGAAGTATATTGCACAAGACCTAATTCTAAAAAGATGACACTCATTTAGTGTTGTGATAAATAAGATTATATTTATATAAGCTTTTAACCCTTTAATTATTATTCTTTTCATTGAGATTCAGATCGGAAAACAATGCAACCTCATTCCTTGGTAAATATTATATTTTCACGTATTATAACATCGAAGCCATTAATTTTAAAGATGCCACAGGTATTCACAGTTTGACAACGCCTTTATGATCGAAGTATACCAACGCAGTCAAGTCAGAAGTGAGGGGGTTCGAAGAAATACTTTGAAAGCTATCAATATATCGAGAAGCGTTTGGTCTGAGGTCGCTAGCAGTTGCAAGGGGTGAGTAGAATGGCGTACCCACTAGTGATCTGGTTCGCATATGTGACCAAGCACCTTCAGCTACGTATGTTCAGTAATACTAATGAGGTCGGAACCAATGTTCGAGACTTACAGAAATATTTATTTTAAGGGTTTATCGACCACTAAAACTCGTTTACGAGGTTACTGGGTATGAGCCACACCCTAAATTTGAAGCTTTGATATGTAGAAGTCGTGAAATTCGGCTTACCAACTAGTAATTCCCAGTAATGTTCAATGTGTACTTTAGTAGTCACGAATGGACCAGTATCCAAATAAGAGAGAAAGCAGTCGGCAAACTCGAAGGTTTCGCTTTTGGGATTTGAATTAGGCGGTCAAGAATATCCAAACCATTTATCAATAATATACAAACATCACGAAAGCCTAATAATGCTACCCGGTTGTTCAAGCAGAAGTAGAGACGGGTTCAAACGTAATGCACTAAAGTGAGATGATATGATGAATACGGAATATTCCAGGTACTGGTAACCAGAAATGATCACCATACTTTTGTTTTGAACCAAGCGATTCCATGAAACGGCTCTATTCAAAAGTTTGGCTAGTGAGAAGTGCAGGAGGACATTTGTTGTGACGGGTATGTTGAATAAATTGACTAAATGGTACACGAGTGTAAAGTTTGACCTATTTTACTGATGGTGCTTAACCCCAAGGTATATGAAGACCATACGGCTGAAGTATTTATATAGATGATTATGAGGTAAAACAGTCACAACATGAGCATATTTCTTTATAATCAGAAGTTAGATATGGTAATCTATGACAGGAGTCCTAGTATTCAAAAACATTGGAGTGGATATTAAACAACTCTGGGGATTTCAGTTACTATAAAAGTTTAGAGATAGAACAATACGATCACTGTTGGTGATCGTTTTTTGTGACAAATCTAATTATCACATTTTCGTAGCCACAAATGAACTAGCATTAAGGCACAATAACCATTTTCACAGTAGTCAACACAGATCTCACCACAAAGTACGTAGACCAGTTAAATTAACAGGTATGAATTACGTGTATGTCATTTGGATAGGAGAATATATAACTCATCTAACGCCTGTTAGATTATCTACAAGTCTGACTAAGCAAACAACCAATCATTATCATCCTCGTCCACATATCAGTAAGTTAAGAAGTTCTAACGTGAATAACCCTCACATAATGATTAACCATTTCTGCCTACGGAAATAACCCCACTGATTGTTTAAGTTTAGAAGGTTTATGTGATGTAATAATCAATATAATCACATATTGTACAAATTCCTGGGATTATTGTGATTGGTTGGTTAACTAAGATAGCGATCGACTAAATGAGGTAAAAGCAATCAAGGATGAAAACATCATAGTTGCAAATAGTCTTTTATTTATTTAAACACATAAATATTTGTACAAAGGGGCACCAGATACATATGCGCCACACAAATCTCATTTGATTTGTGTGAGGACTGTGATACTGCCCAGGTTCCCAAACTGAAGTAGGTGGTTTTCTTAGGGAGCCACACCCGGAGCCTTCGACCTAAAGGTCTGATCCACAAAGCAGTGGAGCATCGTAAGGAGATGCGGTCCCATGGTAGCCAGTGACCAACGATTGATTCATACGCCATTTGTTCACTCAGAATACTGGAGCCCATGTGCACCATTTATTTAGAATCAGGGTTTTCCAACTCCCCTAGGTGGACTTTCCGTGTCCACCAACCCGGTTAAAGCGCCGGAAATTCGCTTTTCGTCCTCTCGATTTTGTAAACAACACCCCCGCCACGAGAAGACAGTGAGTAGGACTTCCGTGGCAGAGGCTATATACGCGTGACCATATGAGAGCATTTCGAGAGGGAGAGTTGACTCTCCCCACTCTAGGCCGTACCAAGGAATTTGGGGGCCATAAATCTAGTGTCAGCAGTGGGATTCGGACCCACGCCCACAGAGTGGACTGCAAATAGTCTAATTAGTTTTGGACAACTTCATTTACACAAACTTCAAATAAATAATCTTTAAAGCTTGAAAAGTAGGAAGATGATAAAAGTTAGAGCGATGCAGTACCATGTATTTAGTAATCCGTTTCCAAGGTCATTCAATAAGTTAGGATACTTTAATCAATAATTCAATAGCCATGACACAAAATGGCTCCGATTACCAACAAGAACAAAGTTTGTTAATAACCCTTAAGATTCGTGAGAATAATCCGGTTCGCTCTGTCATTTTTTATCAAATAATGACATCTTCCATTATATCCGGTGTAGTTTGTTGACTAGTCTAGTCACGAACAACTAACATAGAGTTCGATTTCTGTACACCTTTTTCGGCTATTATACTATACATTTAAACAGAACAAGAAAATTGCAAGTGTACACACTATCGACTAGTTTCTTACATCTTTGAACACATCTTCATTTAATCTGTTATGATAACTACCGTGAAAATAATAAGACTATTTTATTCGAAAACTATTTAAAATGAACGAGAGCATGTGACCTGAAATAATATGTAGTCAAGGACATTAACAACTTTTTCATAAAAATGATATAAAATTAAGCAGTTTTAATATTAAACTGAACAAAAAATAGATGTACGTTCACGAATGATAAAAAAGTAATACAGAATTAAAGTACTTTAAGAGGAGAGCAAAGACTCTCTATCTTAAAAAAAAACACTAGTAGGTACAACAATCAATAATTGTTACCGAGAATTAAGGGAAACAGATGAGCTGTCCGTGTATGATCCCCGAAAGACTAGTGAAAATCACAGCTATGCATAATGTGTTCATAAAAATTATTACTAATGAGTATGATTTATCTGTCACTTACACTTAAATAAAGGTTTGTTAAAAAATTTCAAGGGAAAACAGATACAATCAGTCAACTACGCTGGAAGGTAATAGATCGCTAAGGAAATCTATAGCCTTAGAATACCTGCTAACATACGAATAATAACGATGATAATGATGATTTTCATAAATGAAAAGACACGGATACAAAAAGTGAGTAGAAAAGACTTTCATAAAACAAATAAGATAAAAAAAACGTATTACTGATTAGGCTTGTAAAAAGTGTTTGTGGAAACAGCTGAAGATACTTTGAAGGGATGATCTGTTCGGAACTTTTCAAACAAACACCTAAAGCTCGGAATTCCAGATAGAATCTATATTGTTGAATGGATGGAAAACAACTTTTGCACACATTCCCACTAAATTTTGAGACAAAAAATCAAACTGCCTTTGATGCTTCACTTGCTAAGATACTTTTTCAGTTTAATTCTAGTTATGTCACAAAAGAGAGAGAGAGAGTGGAAAGTTATTTACATTCAACGTACCAGTGCAAAAAATATATGGTTCATAGAACGATTACATCAAGGTAACCCAAAAGAGTACAATACTAAACTGAAGAAATGGAATGAAATTGAACTGATGTCAAAGAATGATACTAATGGATGATACATATTTCAATCGAATGACAATGAAATTGAAGAATTTCACTCGCTGCAATGATAATGAGGGGAAAACACGACAACATTAAGAAGTATTTTTCAACTTTCGTATATAACCGGATGATTTCAAACTGTTTACGATATCATTATCATCCAAAGAGTTTGCTGATTCCGAAAGTAACTCTTGACGTAGGCAACTTACTGCTTCCAAAATTCGATCTGGAAAGTGATGACTTAACATTTTCGGATGGATTAAAATCGTCTGAAATTGTTGCGGGTGTGACCAGACACCAACTATCGTTTTTCTCAATTTACGAGGTTTGACACAACTAGAAGTATACCAAATGAAATAAGAAAACACAGGAGGAGCATATGAGATATTCCTAAGACAAGGCGTTAACGAAGAAACGGTTCATGTATACTTGAATATAGCTATAAGAATCTAAAACAAAAGTAGTGATCGTAGTATACACTTTGAAATAGTGAGAATTGATTTTTAGATGAATTCTGATTACATATAGTACAGCGTTGATTATATGTATGTCATTTTACTTATTAACAATATAAGCAAAAGTAAATAGATCTTGGTTTTACCTTTAATAGTCATTTGGTTGAGAGGTGGGGGATGGTTGTCAATCAGAAGTGATGGGTGGCACTCCATGAGTGAAGAATACATCCTCTCCAAATCTCAAAAAAATACACTCTGGTTCAACTTGCTAATGGACAGTCCAACAATTTCTTACAGCACATTATAATGCTTTTGTGAACCAAAAGTAGTGAACATCAAAATCGAGGATTTAATTCCATACATGACTTTAAGATATAGGACCTTTTAAGGATTCTTGACAATCGGTCAGACTAAGAACTAACGCCGATTTCCAAGATTGAGATGCAACTAAACGAAAATATATCTAATATTAAGACCTTGAATAAATCATTATTCTGTTGTCTGAAGAACTCATACTCAATTATTCTTTACATACAAATACTACCGTTACTAAGGGGGAAAATTTAGGCAAAGAATGGATACACGTAGGCCCTCAAAAGTTATATATATATATATAAGGATATCAGCTGTAAGTATTTACAGGCTGTTGTAGCATCGATGTTTACTAAACCAGATAATCTTAAAGATATACACAGATACTATAGAAAATTGCCAAGATGATGCAAATTAAATTCAGAGAAAATTCGAAAAGAATGTGGTATTAAAATTATCATATAAGAAAATGAATTTTAGTAAATAATTCAAATAAGAAGTTACCAGATGGTTGGTTATTTAGATAATCAATTCAACATGTTGCATATAAAACATTATTTTATGGACGAACCAACCAAATCTAAAATAGCAGGTCTTGAATTTTGGCGCAAAATTTGTGAGACGATATCATGGTGTCAGTCAGTCACGGCGTAGAACTTGTACGAATTTATATCGGTTCAAGTTGCCATACTCCGTTAGCACAGAGAGATGAAGTTGTCAGGTCAACTCTCGAAACAGCAGAGGTAGCAACTGTATCGGTGGTAATAGAATAGATTAGGCATCGAGGATACGACTGGGAATAGATATATATATTTCCCGACCGTAACTGCAACCTTAACGTAGTGGTCGGATTTGCTTATCGTGATAATTCGATCGAGCTTCATTGGCTGTAACAACTATTCCACCAGGCCCTATCATGCCAAGCAGGTCGGTAAGACTAAAAGGAGCAACTAGAAGCCCGAGGGCGAAGTCATACTGCTGACTGTAGAGGGGTGTGGAGGTAGTAAGGGGTTTCCCTCGGACAACTGGCATCTGCAGAGATGCTGCCTCCTTACAACGGGAGAAAAGGTTTAGAAAAGATCGACCCTAAAAATGTCACACTTAAACTTATTCTGCGGATTTCCGTCTACGGTGATAAGGCTTTTTGAAGAGAAGCTAACACACCCGAAACTACCCATAAAAAGCCCGTTCTCAACCGGCCTCAAGCAGTTATTCCTAGGGCTTTGCAGTCACGCTCCAAAGTCGTTAAGACCACCCACTAATTCGGCTTCTTTTTCAGGTCCCTCAAGAACACATATCTTTCCACTGTCTGGGTGACCAGGACGTGACATTTGCCCGCGTATATCTATTAGCACCTGAGATAATCTTGCTGAAGTCATTATGGTGTGAAAGAAAGCTGTACGGGACAAGGATCTGTTGGTCCTTCAGGACTCCCTAATTAGGGCCCTAAAGATAGCGGAACACAGTGACTTGATACCTTACCAGACATGACCCAGAACAGAATGCAGAAGCGATCCTGCTGTAATATTCGCTTACTCTCTTCATAAGAGTGAGACGAACTTCTTTGACCGAAGGATCCCTTCCTAGTTGTATTTTTCTTTACCGAACTGGCTCCCCCATTTTCTCTGCTGTCATTCACTATCTTTTATCCATTTTTGTCAGTCAGTCACAACGTAGAACTTTGTACGTACGTACATCAGTTCGAGTTGCCATACCACATTAGCAGAGATGAAGTTGTCGATTCAAATCCCATATTGGTAGAAGTAGTAAGAGTATAAGCAGTAATCCGAAAGATTAGGGTTTGAAGATGTTATTGAAGGAGTATAATCTAGTGAAATAAATTTGGAAAGAGAAAAAGGTAGAGACATGAGGAATTCTGAAGATTAGAAGTTGGTAGAACACAAAGAGTGGATGCACCTTCGCCATTGTAAACGATTTTCAGCCATATCATTCAAGGTCTCTAACCATCGATTGCTATCATCTCGCGAATCCCAACCAGGTAGTCTACACCTACCAACATGGCTCAGTCCAATTGTCAGTGACTTCATGGATTTGTGCCACGTTTTGGTCTGGCCACCCCTAGCTTTCTTTCAACCTACTCCTACACCATGAAACATTGCACGTCGGGGCAGTCGGTGGTTGGGCATACGTAACACGTGTCCTTCCTTCTCTTAGTATATTCACCTTTCTTTATCTATTTCTTCATAATCTGTTTTTTAAGTTGTGGAGTATATATATTTTGGTGTCCCTTTATACACATGCTTGTGTTTAAATAAATAAATAAATATGTTGAAAACAAACAGTATTATTATGATATGCTTTGTAGCAAGGACAAAAAAAAATATTTTAGGTTATCTTGGTTGAACTAATGTTATTCATCCCAGTGTTGCTTATCATGCTTACTTTTTATGACGTGGTAAGACTATACTGTATAGACGACCTTTAGGGATCAATTAAAATTAAGCAGACTGATGTGCGAATTTAAAACACTGCTGTCGATATCTTGCTTATAAAACTGGTGATTTTTATTATATTTCGAAAGGATTGAATTGTGATTACCTTATGGAATGAACTATCAAGGTCAGTTTGTTTGGGTTATGAGTGTAAAGGTTAGGTGTTGGTGTTTGGGAGCTTTAGGGTTAAGATCAAAAGGTAAGAAATTTTAGGATTAGGATCTGATACCTAGGAGTCACAGGGTTGTTAGAATTGAATTAACGTAGGGCTACGAATTAGAGTGTATCCTGACAACAGAACTATGATATCTAGCTTGAATTAGTGATATTTAGCGTTATTAAGTTTATTTATGATTTTAAAACTCTTAATCCTCTATAATCCTATAGTTTTCCTACATTCTGAAACTCAAACAGGAAAGCTGATTTTGATTGGCTACCCTCAGAGTCACTCATAAATTTGCTGAAGGTTTTCGGTATAGCATAATCTTGCCCAGATTTCACATAATATACCTATTAATGTTTTCTGCAACGTAATGTCGTTTAGATTCAAAAGAACAACGGCACATAAACTCATCCATAGGTTTTCCGTTTCCTAGAACCCTTAAAAGGAACCAAACAGATTGTTCCTAGTTGGGGTTAGGTGTTTAGGCTTTGCGTTTTTATCACAAACTGACACAACTATAATGTAAGATGCTATTTGGTCATGTAAACGACTGAATTTCACTCAAAAATACGAGAGGAGCTATCTGATTAGTTCTTCCATAAAATACAGCGCCATCACGTTAACGTCTGTTTCGAGATTAGGGGTTGACAGTTACAATTTGCCTGTCATACATGATTTAAACAGACAAAATTAAGTACTAACACTATATTTTTGCTCTATAATGGGGAAAAGTACTTTTTCGCTATCATTTAAAGAGTTTCGAGGAGTATAAAAAGGTATTTTTACTGCTTATTATACAAGATTACTGGATTTTGTGCGAAAATCTAAGGGCTACATTCTCAATTCTGATTGGCTTGTCCCTAAAGTAAACTATTACTGGTTTGTTTATCGAGACGTTAACCAGATGTTATGCGATAAACTGACGGTCTCCAGATTTATGAGTGGCGTATTCGAGCAACCTTGACTGAAATCAGCTAGTGAGAGGAGACAGACATACATTTAGTGTCGTATATGATTGACCAATTTTATGAAATATCGTGGGTCGTGGATGAGCACTGCAGAGGAATCGCATACTAGAACGAAACAGCCGTCCAGTGCTCCCAGGTTTTCAATAGAGGTTCAACGTTGATCGGTTCATGATCTCAATAAGAACTTGATACCAATATGCATTTAACCTTAATATTACGTTCGCTATGGCTGCTGGTCGGATAAATGTCTGTGGTCGCGTGATTTTTGCTATGCAAGCTATAAAATTGAGCTAAAAGAGATGACATAAAAGTTAAGGACTCAAAAGACGTACTTAACTTCTGCGAAAAACTTTTTTTCAATATTTCTTCTAGATCAGTTTTAGACTGAAAATCATTTTATTTTCTTCATAAAATGGAAATAATCATTTTCCATGTTTAAATAATTAATTTATCAATAGTTTAAAATAAAAAACTGCTTTATCATAGAAAAATTGTCTGATACATACAGTAAACATTGAAACTATCTACTTTCTAAAAGCGTTCATGATTTAGGATCCTTAGCATAAGAAACAACTGCAAATATTGGACCCATCATAGTAAAAAAACATATAGTAATGGATATTTGCAACCGTTCTATAAAAAATAGAAATCAAGTTTAGATAACGCAGGACACATGTTTACCTCCTACATGGGATGCATTGTTTTTGTAAAAGAACTGACTGACTATTGGGAATCGATAACAAGTGCACTAATTTTCTTGTAAACGATTACAACTGATAGTCGTATCATAGATAATGATGACTTTATTTAATTATAATCAGATATACAAGAGAAGTCATTTAAAAAACGTACCATGCACTCATTTTACCAGACTTTGCTGTAAATATCTTTTCTAATCTAGAACTACAGCTTGATGAAGTGCGTTCGATATCTCCTTGAGAATTATCTTCATCCATTACGAAACCAGTAGGACTGTCATCGACAACTGTATCAACAGTAACATCAACTAAATGAAGCACTAAACCACCAAACACACTGTTGGATAGATCATATGATTCAAGATCATACGACTGAATTTCATTAGAAGAGTATGGATTTATTTCAGTATTGCTATTGTTTGGGTATTGAACATGTGAAACAGGCATTTTAGATTGAGAACCTGTTGGAAGACTATTAGGATTGATCCAGCACAAAATTGAACGTGGACCAGGACGAAAACGACTGGATCGTGCAGTACGATAAGCACGTGTGGAACCTACAAAACACAGAATGGCATGAACAAGTGACTTGAATTATAAGATTTAATTAGATGGATATGAGTAAAACACTTGATATAAGCAACCATAAAGAGATCCTAAATCAAACAACATATTTCGGTGCATGTGTAAGGTATCAGCCATTCTATTTCACTATGATATGGATGATTCTGAAGCGCCCCGAAGAGTAAGCACACTTATCTAGTTTAATATAACCATCTAATTCATGACTGAACTAAGAACTCAGCTAGAAACATCTAGCATTATAGACAAGTTTTTTTCATCGAAACTCAAAGCTTGACAGTTAATGGAATAGTAAAAAACCTTAGGTTTCATAACTACGAAAGTATGTATTAACAGACAGTTGATTTGTCACTGGATGGGTTTTCATTAAAAATAGCCACCATAGAATAGTACAAATTCATTCCGTTACCTAATTTATTAATCTGTACAAGTTAGTCAACAGTGAGATATCTTACGCATAACTACAAAAATTATCTGTAGTTTTACACAACTAATTTTATCATACCACAGTAACATATACATAAAAACTAAAATTAATTTCTTACACGAACTTGTTGGTAGAATAATAAACAAAATACACCATTTTACTACTGTTTGCTAATAAAAGCTCTCAGGCTAGGTATGACAGTTTAATTCTTAGACTGAATAACACCATTTCAGTGTACAGTGAAGATTATACAGACCTCAATACATAACTCATGTTGTTAATAACTTCTTACATATAATCAATCATAGTAAAAGAATCAGAGAGTTAATTAATTTGATAATAATACCAAACTGTGGTTTATTATTCCAAAGAGAGTAATATTTTATATGAGCATCTAAGTAGCTACTGTTAATAAGTTCCCCTGTGTAAAGGTTTAGATTATATGACAGGCTTGATGAAGGTGTGCTAAAACGAAACGCCGAAAAAAACTGTATAATACTTTTATGACGCCTACTTTAAAATCATCTTTTTTAGGTTCACATAAATGAATAATCGCCGGGAAAAAAAGTAAAGTTTAACTTTATGGTATTATTCACCTGAATCGGAAGTATCGTCATCTACCGAGAAATGAATTCGCATTTCATCATCATCACACGGAAGTTGTGGAATGGAATAAATTAAACGCTCTTGAGTACTTGCATCCAGTAGTAGAGTGTCACTACCAACAGTTGTTGAAGATCCTGGTTGAAAACATTGAGGTAAACACCATTTAAACAAACAACGACGCATGCATACATATAATCCTCGACTTAAAAGACGATGCTTGGGTACTTTACAAGCAGATAGAGCATCAATTAGTCTCCACTTGAAATCCGATATCGTTGATTTATTCATACGTGCAAAAATGTCATAACCATAGATGATGGATAGTAGGAAAGGTTTACAGTAATCGGCTAGTTCTTGACTAAACGTTGGAAAAAAATTTACAAGATAAAAAGTGGAAAACGATTTAAAAAAATCCAGTAATCAGAAACTCTAGGATTCTATTGATAAATTTACGATAATCACACGTATATTTTCGAAAAATAATTAGAGTATGCACGCCAATGAAGTGATTGTTCGGTGAAAATCAAAAATGTACAGAAAACCATGGGTATTTATAGATGTGTTTGCTATGACATCCAGTCAATCCACAAGGAGGCAAGTTTAGCTACCATGCAATCGTAGGATGCCGCGTTGATATTCTAGAAAGTTCTATCAGGTTCTAAAATCGGTGGAAACTCTTCGGCTCCTTTAGGGCCTATGGAGGCTCAGTCGTGCTTCCCGGAAACCGTCCCAACACAAGTAAACCGAGCTAATCCATGTTAGTTTTCATAATTTTTTTTTATGAAGTAACCTATGTTATAGAATTTATTAGCTCTTATAAAAACAGAGTTCTATTCACCTGCAGACAGACCCGTGCCTACACTTTGATTTGCACTAGCTATAATGTTATTCAGATTAAGAAACATTTTGGTTTTAATACTTCCATAGTGAAAAACTAAGGAATGAAACATTTTAACTAAATTTTAGTTCAATCGGGCTGAGTAAATGGAAGATATAACTCATCATACAAATTTGAGATATTTATCAAAAAACAAAAACATACATCTAATTATAACAAAGTTTTCGAAATGATCTCACACAAACTCAAATGAATAACTCATTAGTAATCATAATTAAGAGTGATTGATTATTTTTGACCTCGATGTATAGAATAACAGTTTTCTTTTTTAGAAAAAAAGTGATTTTGAAAAGGTGGGTGGTGACTCACAGGTACATCGGCTCAAGTAATGCCAAATTCTATACACATAGAATTGAGTTTAGCGCTAAGATATGAGACAAAAGAAAACAGACTAGCATACAGCCAAAAGAAATGAAGTTAGTGGATGTGTAATTCACCACACATTGAAAACTGAACGAATACTTCGTATGGAGAGGGAACAATGATTAATCATAAAGTTAGTCGGAATCATAATTATCATTAGTAGCTTAATTCGATTTCATTTGCCACCTGACAAACTTTCGAAAAAGAATTTAACTTTTACGATAGAAACTATGTGTCGACTTTACACAAAATTGAACGCACTTGTCAAAACAGTTGTCATCGTACAAATATTTGCTTGAATTATCATCTTTGCAGTTATAATGTTCCTACTGTTTTGGCTACTTGTTGTTTATATAGATGATAGCCATAGTTTGCTAATAATATATTAGGTCAGTTGGACTATGACTATACATAATGTGATTAATTTAGGCGAAATGACGAGATTGGCCTCATAAGTCACCTTGATCGTATCGCTTATCAAGTTAGTAAGTAGTATAAAAAGTCAAGCGTGTATATACACCGATTACGGATTCCATTATTTCTTAACATTCACAAAGGTGGTAAAAAGAATTTACATTAATCTGAAATTAAAAAAGCTATACAGAATATTGGCTTCATTATGTCACGAAAAGGCTGTTGGTTTTTACAGAGACGATATATAGTAAGTAATCTACAGAGGTGACCGACGATTATTCCACTGTGGAGATTAATTAGCACGTGTAGAAATTGTATCTTTTTTGCGAAAACAACATAAACAATGATTAATGAGACTGGACTGATAGCGCTAATGACTACTTAAAAATAAATGGGATGGTATTAATGATACTTACTTCATCATACCCAAAGGTGCACTGAAAGCATAACCTTTCACATCAGGATATTTACAGTGTAGGATGACTGAAAGAAAAGATGCAATGCCAGCACCCAAACTATGACCACATACCACCAATTTATAATGTGGTTTTTTACTAAATGCTGTTTCAATTGATTTATCAGTTAGTAAACAATCATATAAATGTCTTGATCGTTCAACCATACCACGATGTCCAATAAAACATGGTCGTCTACCCGTTTTTGACTCGACAAAAGTTTCAACTTCACTCAATCGTACACCGTCGTACAGCAAGTCGACTATAGTGTCATCAAATGACAGTGTACCACGGATAGAGATAACAATACACTTACTAAAATCATCGACTGCTACAAAGTAAGGAGATTGGTAAACCTATGAAACATATTAGAAAAAAATTAAAAGGAATTGAAGTTGACAAGTCAATATAAAAACAATGTTATCGCTGTTAATATAGTATGAACGATATAGTTTAAAATCTCTTCTGATTACTAGAATTCCTCCATAGAAGCCTAACTCATGACTCAAATAATTGACAATAGAACATTACGACGTAGGGAGTTTCAAAAAAGGAATCGAGAGCAAATGCTAGTTTATTGATTCTTCTTTCTGATAAACGTTGACAGGTACGATAGATGGGTTAATATTTTGTTGATATTTGCTTGCAGAAACAAATTGAGATGAAAAGCAACATCTACAAACAGATATTACGTTCAATTTTATCGAAGATAAAACTTTTAATCAATATTTGACAGTATTCATTAGGTATTCAAGACATCTAAAAATAAAATTGCCAGAAAGGAATAGAAAGAAGATAGCAGATGGATAAACCAAGTAGTTTATTGGTTCTATTTCTTGTCACTAAAATTTAATAATTTAATGCCTGAACACTCAGAATTAAATAACTACAAATATTTTTCAGAAATTAGAGTTTTCACATAATATCAAGATTCTAAAACGATTTGATGACATCTCGCTGTTCAGGTATGGAATAAGTATATTTATTAATGTGTCGCTAATTTTCTTATTTTGTAGAGTAAAACTAGTTGAAAAAGCACATGAAAACAGTGCTTAAGTACAAAGGCCAAAATTTACAGTTTAACACTGCCCTCGCCATGAATTCCTGTCAGTTACTTAAAAACCTACATGATTCAGTTCTCAATGCACAGAACCAATATTTAAATACAAATAATGTTGAATAAAGTGTCATACAAGAGTCTATTTTCTTTTACAAGACTGACTCATCGATAGACAAACCAATCAATAAGACAAGTATTCTCTTTATCGGGAGGAAAGAATGCAATAGAGAAAAAGACAGTTTATGTATGAGGCATCTGAAAGATTACGCATTTAACTGCTTTAACATAAACTTCCAAAAATAAGGTTTAAACTTTAAAGTGGTGAACATAAAGTAGGATTTGTTTCCTATGAACAGGTCAAGTAATGGGGAACTAATAATTCAAAGGGAATAAGATTCAGTTTCGCACTACTTATGTTTGATTCGATCTACTTTCATTTGAGATGCCCAATTAAATGATTTCACTAGAAATTATTTGATTCGTTTTTCATTTGGAAGAGTGTGGTTGATGATAAAACACTGAATTTCCCAGTGATCCAGTAATAATAAGCCAACATCTTTTTATCACTGCATTCTTCCTAATAAGACGACCCACGATTCTCTGTGCGCTCGTGGATGAGAACTGCTAAGGTATTCCACACTAAAATGAAACATTTATCCAGTTCTACCTGGTTTTTGATAGATGTTTAACTTGTGTCGGCTATTGATATCAATAATGTTCAATAATCTCTACGAATCGCTATGTTGATAAAACAACATTGTTGTAATGATTAATGCATAGGTAGAATTTTTAAAATTTGTTTGATTATAAAACCAGTTATCTGCACTTCAATAATTTAATAAACCATACTTAAACGCATAAGAAAGAGTTAAAAACTGTTATTTAACAGACGGAAAAATGTATGTGTTCAACCATCACATTCATCTTTTAGCATGAGGTGATCAAAACATGGACCAATTTTCGATATTTTATAAGCGAATTCTCGTTTTTTTATGCAGAAAAAAGACCAACATCTAGTAACCAGCCACATTAGAATAGTTGTAGGCTGGAGAAAAGTCTCATTTTTTGTTTCAAATAATTCAGCAGATGAATTAATGAAATTATACAAGCTATTAAAAGTAATATTGTTAAATAATATGTAGAAACAATTCATTGTAATGACATACTGAATTATCATAAGATAGTTTGATAAACTGATCTTCCCTTAAACAAGTGAATTCGAGTATTGCTGCCAGATCACATGTGTATTTTGAGCATATACAACAACTAAGTTTTGTATTTCCAGATGATACAGGATTAAAAGAATTTCTTCATGGAAACAATAAACAGAAAATATATGTATAGATAATAATAATAATAATAATAATAATAATAATAATGGTGTTTATAAGGCTTTCTGATAACACTTATATGAGTAGTGTGAAACTATTTCAGTAATATAAAGTATTTCAGTATGTATAGTCAATTAGAAACTAACAGTTTCATACAAAATCAACTAAACAATTAAAGCATAACGACTAGGGTGAAATTGAGCTGATAGATAAAAGAGGATTATCGAAACAACATTACATTATTTGATGGCGAAATCGCTGTATATCAAACAAGATTTAAGTACACAGCAATAGTGATATTTGATCACCTAAATCCTTCGGGGATAGCTAGTAGTAGACAGGATGAAGAAATAATGTTAATAAATGAGTGTTATAAACTTACATTTACAGCATTATTTTATCTTTAATAGTAAACAAGACTAATAGATGTATATCTGTATCCTAACTAATTACAAATCATAAACCGTCTTGAGCTTTTTTACCACCTACTATGAAATGTTAATCGATGATTGCATCGAAACTCCTATTAAATTGAAAACAATTTTACTAACTTTCCAAGAAGCTATTTTCGGAAAGAAAATAAAACACTACTTTCTTCAGATAAATGAAGAAAACAGATATTTATATTTCAAAAACACAGCGCAATACTAATTAAAACGTACACTATGTCAATTAAGATGAGTCTTCTTTGACCCTATTTTATTTTAAGTTTAGTTTAATCATTTTGCGCAGAACACTAAAGTTTAGTTTGTTGGTAAAGTAATAGCAAGTCAACACAATCGAGATATTTAAATACTTGAATAGAAGAGTCATGGTTTTACATATAAACTGTTTGGTACAAGAAAATTTTGTAGTGCAACTGGAGAATTAAATTCTGACTAGTCTAATACCATCAAAACTTCGCAGTTGTTGAATGAGTGGAAAACTCTCCTTATATGGAAGTGAAGATTACAACGAACAGGAGTAAATAATCATTGAGTTAGTATACATTTATTTTCATCCATGATTATTCCATTTCTTGAATGATAAGTAGCATAACAATACAATACTTTTTTCGTGTAATTCGTACATAAGCGATACCTTTATTTCCGAACATAGATTCTCGGTTAGGAAAATTATCGACCCAATCGCTTCAGTCGTTTAACTGTTTTATTAAACCAACTGAAGGGTCTTAGAAACGACCGATTTTCGAAACTCAATGAGCATAGATTTCTATATGTTTATATTGTGAATGACTGAGAGTAACTTATAGCCTTAAGTTAACATTTCTTAGCATAAAAACCTACTGGAAAATCATAAGTGAAATATGCCTGGTTTTAGATTTTGAGTCATTTCGTTCTGATTTTGTCGTAAGTTATCATTCCTGTATGTTTGCGTCATTTCTTTCAAAATTAGATTTGTACATTCAAATTTGGGAATTATACTTTAAAATACTGTTGGTATAAAGTCTGTAGCCGAATTAAATTATACCAGTGCAACTTCCTATTTCTGAATAACTAATATTATAATCAAACTAAATACCTAATGGGCAAACACATTTTAACATCATTTCAGTTACAAAATGTTAAACAACAATGCTATGACCGGTACTAAAAGTTAGATTCCGTTTTGGGAGTTGCTTTAGTATTAAAATCTACTTAAAGCAAACATGTTAATCAGTAGATAAATTGTAAAATTATCATAAATATATACAGAATCATACATGTATGAGCATGATCAGTAGAGACTGATCAACTCTTCTTTAATATCAACCAAGAGAAATCCGAACCATTATAAATAACAAATCTGTTCACAACAAAGAGGTTTTGGCTACAAAAAAGCCATTAATTATCCCCCACTTTTCAGTACTTAAAACTTCATATCATAGAGCAACCAGATGAAAAACGGTATATTGAGGTGACGGTGACAGAGTTCATATGATAACTGGCGCACAATCCAATGGTTTATATAAAAAGCCTAGATATAAAGATATATATATATATATATATATATATATATATATAGAGAGAGAGAGAGAGAGAGAGAGATAACGGATGTTTTCCAAAACATATTTAGTAGCCGGAAGCAAAGAATAACACCCGATCTTTAGGATCCAAGTGTTTAGTTGAAGGTTTTAGGCCGAGGTTATTTAACTGGAAATTGTGATCATAAGGTGGCAGAACTGAATAACAAATTATTGATCAAAACTGAGCTTAAAATAAGGAACCAATTAATTTGTAGATTTATTATATTTATAACCAATAAAGTTTGTGTGTATGCAGCATTGAAGAAACACGTAAAAATATAGGATTTAAAGTAATACTAAATCTTCCCTCATTCATTTTCTTGTATTTCAACTTTCATATGATGTCCATGTAAACAAAATAATCGACTTTGCTAAAAACTTTATAACCTACTATACTGTTTTACACATTCATCCCTTATACGGATTTATACTTCAGCATACTTGTGGATTCATACCAAACTTGATGATAGAAAAGAAAATTAGATGGAATTCAGTTGATCAAAAAAAGATAGCTATTAGTGGATTCTATTGAATAGTTCCAACTCAACGTATTTGGTTAAAACTTTTGTTGTGAAATTCAAGAGTATTAAAATGCCATCAAATCTCACTGAAAGTAGAATGTAATTAATTACTCAACAATGATCTGGGATCCAAAGTTAATTTAACTAATTCGTATCTAACCGAAAGTTTTAAATCATTTTCGAACAAAAGTGTTTAAATGTTTATGCGCTTGAAGAAAATTTCGAGCCATCTTTTCAGAAATAAAGAAATGAGCACTCCTAAGTTTATGTTGAATCACAGATTACAGTTGCTGACTATAAAAACAACAAAACTTTCACTTAAAATGAAGCTCAATTTCCAAGATTTCATAGTTATATACACATATGCATAAAAAATAAGGACATTTTATTTCATTTGTTTTCCCTGACTTCTGAATCGACGTCAACTTATTTCGAATGATTCATCAAAGTGGTTGTAGCAGGAGAGTATGGGGTGAGAAGGATGACAACAACAACAATAACGAAACTGGTTAAAGTATAATATACTGACAGCCTTGAGCAAATCAATCAGAAATAAGATAGTGCAACTTAAAAGTCTGCGCGAAGTTGAAAGAGCGGTGCAAGATAGCTTATATGTTATTACAGAACAAAAATTATCAATAATCGGTTTATGAAACGCTTGAAACTGATGAAAATGTTTACCATGGACCAAAACAGTGAATATGATATGCTGCTTAAGCGATATCACAAGAAATATGTTTCTAGTGCTGATTGTGTGTGAATCAACTCATGGTTAAGGAGATTATAATATGCGGTGTCCGATATCTGATACTAATACACGAAGTGCTACGCGCTAACCCCCAAAATGAATACTTGGAAGATAATACAAAGGTGGGAGAACAAATCTATTGGACTATCGAATAATAAACATAAATACACATATATACATGTCTATACCTTAGAAAATCGACCTATTTCTTAGTCAACGATATGCATTTGACATTCACGGTCAGTTCTCGTTACCAAACGGCCCTCTCACTTGGCTACTTCTGATTGGCTCACAATATCAAAGGGTGTTTGTCTAGCTAGATAGTATTTGCCCAACCTATGTATCGAACCTAAGTAAAAACACAGTTGATGTCAGATTGTGTTGCAAACCCTAAGCCTAATACGTAATCCTGACGCATTACTTTAACTTAACTGGTATTAACTAACCTAAACCTTTATGTATTATTACTTACTTACGAAAAACTTAACCTAAAACCCTTTTAGGGCTACTGCCGGTCCGAAGCTCGGATAAAGGAGGAAGGTTGTGTATAGGATTAGTAACACCATCCTATAGAAAACAACCTTGTTAAAGATCGCCAAGCTGAAAAAACCATTTAAACTCTGGCCTGGGAGTTGAAGGATCTCCATTTAGAAGAGTTACGGGGCCTCATCGAGATTCTTCGGAAATCACGAGGCCGACATCCATTCTGACAACTAGAGCAACCATTAACATAGATATATGGAATGGCCGCACAATGCGGGGGTTCGAATGGACCATTCAGGTACTGAAGTCTGACTAAAGTAACTGCAAAAATGATCCACATTATATTCAGAAAAGTTATGGAGGGAAAAACAACTATCAACAGACTACTAGAAAGAAAACCTAATCGAAATATTAAAGAAAAGAGATACTGGTAAGTGTGAAGAATACAGAACCATCACGCTACTGAAAGGGAAAGAGGCGACCTATGCTCCATGAAGGCTAACAGATGTAAGTGAGTAATCACTAGAATTCCACAACCAACTACTTCCTGGGCTGTACTTTCGAGCTGTTTACCAGTGTCATGCATTCTCTAGATGTCAGCCTCCAATCCTCTTAGATCTGCCTCTTTTCCTTTTCTCATCAGGATTTCAAGTCAAGGCTTGAAAATCTACGCAATCTATGTCCTTTTCAACTCCAGCGTCTTCTTTTAATATCCTCTTTCGCTGGACATTAGTTTTTTTCTCTGTTACAGCAAGTAGTTTTTGATAGCGTCCAGCCAACAGATCTGGAGTATCTTGCGTAGACAATTGTTTATAAATACCTGTGTACTTTTGATGACGGTTGTAGAGTAGTCCTTTAAGTTACAGCTCTGTACAGCAGAACTGTCTAGGAGTTTCTATTGAAAATCCTTAGATGTTGGCTGACAATTGTTTTGAGTTCCATGTGCTCTTCAATTTTAGGCTTTGCTTTGCCAAACTGCGTCTTTACATCAACATCAGATCCTCCTTGTTGATTGATGATACTCTAGTACGTAAGTTTCTATATCTTTTAGTGTTATAACGGAACAGATATTGTAAAACAAGGGACTGTTCCTTTCGAATTGCCATTTATTATAACTCTGCGTATGATTATATATATTTGTCCTACATATATATTCTACCGGAACTGTAAACGCGATGCTGACGACCTAGAGTCCATGTGAGAGCTATAGTCAGAACAAGAACGATTTTGTTTTAAACTTTATTGGTTTCTAAGCGTAAAAAAACAATTCCATTGTAGTCATTAAGAGAAACGCACAAACACACCTACTAGTATTGTATCTTATTGAAATGAATAATAAAATATGAGTTGCAGTCACACCAATGCGTTAGGATAACGTCCTTCAATTGGCAGGTCACATAAAACAGGGATAGACCAGACACACAAGACTAGGTTGACGTGGTGGGTGTTCAAGTAGCGATTTGATAGGTTAGTTGTGGACATTAGTTATATATATATATATATATATATATATATATATATACCTTTTAGCATAAGCTTTTGGTCGACACATTAACTGCTTGTGTACGATCTACCACTCGTAATTTGTTGTCAGTTTGTTATTTAGTCTCCCCTATTCACAGGATCGTTCGGCTCATGTTTTTTTTCTTATTTTATGTTGTGGTGTGGTCTGATATGCCGGTGTATAAACTACATTTTGAAATACAGTAATTGTTGAGGTTAGTGATTGACTTCTGGATTGAATGTCAAGGTAGAGGAAGAAGCTACGGAATCGTGGGCCAATAAGGACTTAGCAATTGCTTAAGGTTACTAGTGCTGATTGAAGATGTAATTGGTAAAATCAGGGACAATAAGTCATGGAAATTGAGATTCTGATTGGTGACTTAGTCATGCGATATTAATCAGCGGTCACATGATATAACAAAAAGCTCCATCAAGTGTGACTGGGTTGGTGTCTCTATGTTGTGTTTCGGGATCTTGCTTCCTCGCTTATGTTGAGGCCTACTGCTGTAGAGGCTGTTGCTACATTGGCTATCTTCACTTGCATTTGTCGCTGTGCATGGTTTAGAAGAGGTAGGTCATCTGCAGTCTAAATTGTTTAGCTGCATCCAAGATGTCCTTTGCGTCCCGTGCTTTCCCTGAGATGTGGAGATCTTCATAATCTAATAGACCACCAGAAGAAAAAGTGAAGGCGAGAGTAATAAGCCTTGTCTAACACCGGTCCTTACTTGGAATACGTCTGTCAGCTGCCCTCCATGAACGACTTAACAATGTATTCCCTCGTATGATGGTGACAATCTTCGCAGGTACACCGTATTGTCGAAGAAGGTAGAGTAAGGTTCTCCTATCCACTCTGTAAAACGCTTTCTCATAGTCATAGGGGTTTATGTATAGTGACGAGTTCCATTTAAGAGATTGTTCAACGACGATCCGTAGTGTCGTGATTCGGTTGGTATACAATCGATCCTTACGGAATCTAGATAATTGATCTTGAGATTGGGCGCCTACTGAATCTTTTATTCGGTTCAATTGGTAACGAAAATCCTATATGATTATAGTCATATTTCACATCACTAATCGAACTAACAACAAGTAAAGCTGACATTTTCTCTTACCATAGTGGATAATTTAACATTTAAGGGCTAATAAGTTACATCAAAACCATTGAATCGTTATGATTTTAATGTTTTTTCACCGTTAATTACTACATGTCTAAGCGGTGGTACTTGACTATCTAAGTCTCGTACGGTCGCCAATATAGTAAATAAATAAACATTTGCTCACGTGAAATGAGCGAGAGAATCGGATTGATGATGGATTCAATAGATATAAAATCATTACTCATGGACTTAATCTAAAATTAGCCATGGTGTATATGACTTTGACAATTTTTTCTCACAACTCGTTTCTACGTATCACACTAAGTTATAGTAATCTCATCTTACCACAAAGTAAAAATGAAGTGTGTAGAATATGTTTGTATAAAATATTGGTTTACAGAGAGCGACTTTATAGCCAGTAATTTGCAATTGAGAGATTTTTGACTTGTTTGTGCTATTCAGTTTCATGGCATCCAACGGAGGCTACCTTCTAACTGATCGTTTACTTCTCAAATTAACATTTAGGAATTATGCTAGTGGAGTTAAAATCACTATCGTATATGTTGAGAATCCAATACCGATAGTTCATATTTTGTCTTTCAAAAAGCAAACTTGGATTGGACATCTTGTATATGGTTCATCACGAAGTAACCATAGCTGTACAGTCATGGTGAATTACATAAATGTTCATAAACCAAGTGAATATTCAGTGTTTGACTTAAAACTTACAAAATACAATGAATATATGTAAGTTTACTTAAACAATAAATATGGTGTACAGTTACAATAACTTACAAACAACAAGGTAAGTGACGAAGCAATCTACAAGTGGCACCTGGTTTACCAAGATTCATGCTATAATATAATAACTTTCCGTAGACTGCAGTCACTAATTCGGCAATTCGATATATTCTTTGAATATCTAGCCATGGATCCGGAATCTGTAAAATAATAATATAGATATTTTGATTATAATGCGCGTACATAACATATGACTTCAATTAAGATCTCATTATTAGTAATGACTAGAAGATAGAGACGAATATGGTTGGAAAATAAATAAGTGGTGTGTTCCAAGAGTTCGTTTTCTGACGCGTACAAAGTTTACAAAAAACCTCAACACATAATATAGATAACCTTTTGATCAGTAGTTGTGTATTTTATCTATTCATTTTATTACGTCCGTCGGTCAGCACTAAACAATCTAAGGTATAGCGCAAACATGTGCCACACTTACTATTGGCACATCATGAGGATAGTATTAGGGTGCAAACTGAAGAAGCCAAAATAAGTGGTAATAGTAGTAAAAACTACAATAAATAAGGCTCGAAAAGCAGAAGATAATGTAAAACCCAACACTTAATGAGAGCTAAAGAAAGAATACAAGTGAGAGACATTGAAACTAATTTTGAGCCATATTTTCAACCAGAGGTTTCAATGACCATGCACATCTGTACAAGGAAGCCTCTATACAGTTCATTTCATCGGTCATTAACTTTGTGAACTGATGATAAATCTTGGAGTGACCTTCCCTACCCTTTTCCCAATCTACTATTTTAGCCACCATATATATATCGGTGTTAGCGAGGGGTAAAAAAGCGTGAAATATGTTTTGATCGTCTAAGTTGACGAAATTGGCTGTTTCAAAATCTATTGAAAGGTAAAAATCTGGTCGACAAATTCTCAATCAACCTGTGATAACGTTCTATCTCCTTTAGTCAATCTTATGAAGAACTGTTAACAGTCTACGATTTATTAACTGAGACCACCATTGGAAAAATAGTGAACATATATATTAAGTTTAAAACTCATAGACCGATGTTCAGATCGACACAGCATAAAACTGCAAACAAAATTAATTATAAAATACTAGTGTATAATATGGGTCAAATATCGAGCTAATAGTGTACTGAAAACATGACTTGCATGATACCATACAAATGTTTAGATAGGTAAAAATCTGTGTAAGCACACTCTTAGGTAGTACTGAGATTTCAAATGGCAATCAAAGTACCAAGCACTCTCAGACTCCTGTCACAGGACGTGAATAAGATTCACCGCGTAAGAATAAATATTGTTTGAGAACAGATTGAGAACTAAGAACAATTAGTCGGTCGTACTCTAAGTAAAGCCTGAGACAAAGGTTTGTCGGTCCATATTACCACACCATATTAGCACAACGGAATGAAATTGGTAAGACGAGTCGCAGAGCAGTAGAAGTAGCAGCAGAACCATCACCAGTATAAAAGATTAGGCATGAGATACACTATTCTTCTCGTGGCGGGGGTGTTGTTTACGAAATTGAGAGGACGAAAAGCGAATGTCCGGCGCTTTAACCGGGTTGGTGGACACGGAGGGTCCACCTAGGGGAGTTGGAAAACCCTGATTCCAAACCAATGGTGCACATGGGCTCCAGTATCCTGATGGAACGAATGGCGGACGAACCTGTCATTGGTCAACGGCTACCATGGGACTGCATCTCCTCACGATGCTCCATTGCCTTGTGGATCAGACCTTTTGG
>NC_031502.1:19064789-19087428 GCF_000237925.1 Schistosoma mansoni | reverse complement strand
TTATCAATAACATGAATTTTGGACAGGATGTTATCAGAATGCTTGTGTCGTTTAATCCATTGTCTAATTTCCTCAAAGTCTTGCGCTTTTATGTATTTTAATAAGTCTCGGCATTATCCAATTCGTTAGGCGTAAAGGGTCCCCTTACGATCATTTTATTGTAGAGGTGACATTTGAATCTGATGAGCCAAGCTGTGCCTTGTTTGAATTTAATCCATGACGAAAAATGGGATATAAATTTATCAAGGGGAAAAACTGTAGTCATGGTGTCCAAGGTTGTGGCGTTCTTTAACTCTAGCTTGACTGGGAGTTTTAATATTTCTTCTCGTCTATACTCAGGCCACTTATCTTTCTCAGTCGTTAGGAATTCGCGACCTGAAGGCCAAGCTTTAATACGGTTAGGGTCATACTTACACATTCCTCTGGAAGCTAGATCAGCAGATTCAATGGATGATGCTACATACTTGAAACGTGACGTATTAAGTATATAATTTAATACATACTCCATTGCCTTGTGGATCAGACCTTTTGGTCAAAGGCTCGGGGTGTGGCCCCCTAAGAAAACCACCTGCTTCGGTTTGGGCACCCGGGCAGTATCACAGCCCACACACACAAATAGTGTGGCGCATATGTACCTGGTGCCCTTTTGTACCAATATATATGTGTTTAAATAAATAAATAAATAAAACACTATTCTAGTAGGGAATATCGATTCATGGAATGAGAAATGTTATATCTCGAACTTAGATTCTTAGTATGTCGCGTATAACTTGAGCGCTCGAACACTAGAACCTTCCCAAGTCGCAAAATCAGGAGACAAGTGGACGGAATGTTATTCCAAACAGTGTCAATTATGGTACAAAACTGGCAGCTATTTATAGTTTTTAGTAAAAACGAAATCATCATAATAGTTATCCAATCCGCACACAGGGGATTATTAGCATTTTTCCGATAGGGAAGCTACACGTAGTGATTCTAGAATGTTCTTACAAAAGCTGATTGGATGGAATATGTTCGGCTTCTTCTGAGCTTCCTCAAATTCACCTGTGGACCGTCCTCACAAGAAAAAACTCTAAGATAATAGAGAAACTTAGGATCCAGGAACAGATAAAGTGAATGCTTCTGAGTCATTGCAAACAGTTTTGAAACACGTCACTCAAAGCCTTTAACCACTGTTTAATATGATCGGGTTAAGCCCGGTCAGGTAGACTGCACCTACCTACATGACTCAACCCAACAGTCATTGTTTTCGTGGACTGATGCCAAGTCTTGGTCTGACCACTCCTGGCTTTTTTCCAACCTATCCTACACTGACCATCATCGCTCAACCATCTCAGATGATAAAGATTTACTGCTTCATTAATCGACTTGCCTAACCTCAGCATCACTCACTCAATAGTACCAACATACATGAGCAATGTTGCTAAGGCAGCTACGATCAAATAGTAGCATCCTCTATTTTTCAAGGTAATAAAGTAGAATAGAACGAACTCCTGTGTAGTAATCTCGTTCTTTGGCTGGGAGATAGATGCCTTTCTCACGTCACAAGTGGCGCGAGTTGCCAAAAATCAACCAGGCTTTCTGAATCAGCGTCAAGACTTTGTTATACGCTAAGCTAATAGAGATTATAAGACTTCTAAGATAAGTGAATTGATCGACACTTTCAAATACTTTACCCCTACCATCAGTTCAGGAGTTGATGAAGACCAATCCTGAGCTAATATTTCGCAGTTAGTGGGAAAGAAACGCATCACAAGCCTGCTTGTATTGTTGCTTAAAGTGATCACAAGATTGGATTTTGTCGGCATCTTAACCAAGCACAGACGAATCATATACGTAAGAGCAGGTGAACTTTTATTTGACTGTACATAACATTAATTACCAATATTTGGTTTAGAAGACAGAATTTTTTATCTTCCCAGTCATCCCTAATTAATGATCCAGGAAAAACATGAAGAATAAGAAAAGCTTATTTAAGTATATCTTGAAGATAAAAATGACAGAGATCTATTGACGAATAACCAACTAAAAGGTTAGTAAATCATGAAAACGATTTTAATTCAGAGGTAAACCGGCAAAATTTCCAGTGTTTTGAAGACAACAGTAATATCTGACGTTATTAAAACTTTTAGACAAATACTAACATCTGTATAATATTTACAAATTAACCTATTTCATAGTTTTAGATTCTTCTATCCTACCTTTGTCTTCGTCCCAAATAAATCTGTTATTCACAATGGTTTCTAGACATTCTCACATTTATTTATTTATTTAAACACATAAATATTGATACAAAGGGGCACCAGATATATATGAGCCGCACAAATCTCATTAGATTTGTGTGAGGGCTGTGATACTGCCCAGGTACCCAAACTGAAGCAGGGTTCCACTATCTTACAAGCCAAACTTGACTTATGATAAGGATTATAAAGGCAGCCGGCAAATGCCCTGATACGGCCGAGAGTGGGGAGAGTCAACTCTCCCTCTCGAAATGTTCTCACATGGCCAGCGAATATATAGCCTCTGCCAGGGAAGTCCTACTCACTGCCTTCTCGTGGTATTACTGTTGTTTACGAAATTGAGAGGACGAAAAGCGAATTTCCGGCGCTTTAACCGGGTTGGTGGACACGGAAAGTCCACCTAGGGGAGTTGGAAAACCCTGATTCCAAATAAATGGTGCACATGGGCTCCAATATCCTGAGGGAACAAATGGCGTATGAATCAATCGTTGATCACCGGCTACCATGGAACTGCATCTCCTCACGATGCTCCACTGCCTTGTGGATCAGATCTTTCGGTCAAAGGCTCCGGGTGTGGGCCATTAAGAAAACCACCTACTTCAGTTCGGGCACCTGGGCAGTATCACAGCCCTCAAGCAAATCGAATGAGGTTGGTGTGGCGCATATGTATCTGGTGCCCCTTTGTACAAATATTTATGCGTTTAAATAAATAAATAAATTATAAAAGCTCTCATTTGGAAAATTCTATTTTAATTTAAATGTATATTCATTTCAGCATCACAAACATTTCGACGACATACAAATAACTTGAAAAGCACACGTTCAATAGATGTTGTGACCGATTAAACTAAATTTTGCCAAGTTAGTGAACAATGCCGAGATACAGGTTATTAAATCGTAGCTCTACCATATCCCATTGACCTGAGTGACTTAGTAGCATGAGTAGGTATGTATCAAATAAATAGTGTTTCCATCTATTAGCATATCGAAGATTTGAACTAAAGGTTATGAGATTAGGAGTGAAGTCGGAACCCGTAATTCATATGGATGAACAATAAGAGAATAGTGCACTTGGAATGTAGAATAACAAATCCAAATTATAGTTCCTAACGAAAAAATCTCTCAGATTATTTCAAATATAATTTTCACACATGATGTCTTCTCTATACTCGGCGCCCAATCCTTGTCAAACTATTCGTTTTAATATTGACGAATATTCGTGTAAAAAAGTACTGTTACTAGAATCGAAAATACTGACTTGCAAGCTGATAATTAAAAAAGTTGGGATTCATCTGTTTATTTATTCGTAAAGGATTTATTGAGTATTCAATCATCTGTTTTGACATATTACAGGCTTTAAACTTTGTTTCGTTAACATTTCTTTGGACAAAAAGTGAGCATTGGACAAAACACTCGATTTTAACTTTAATCGACTATTGTCAGTTGGTTGAGATTACTGTTAACTTTTATCTTGTTAAAATTATCGTATGATTGTTAGGTTTAAACTTATTGTATGGATTAGGGGTTGATTACACAATTTAAGGATAGACAAGCCCTCTCCACTTCGTTGCTGAGCTACCTTATGGTAACGCTATTGATATGGATTGTATCGTTCATAAGAGTATTAGGTTATTATAGTTAGTCGTTTGGTGGTAACAATATTATTTTGTCCCCTTCATCCAAAACATTAAGTGATAAATTATAATCACTCATCTTTACAGCTATTCAATTTAACATATACTATATTGAGGAATCTTCTACTAGGATGAAACAATTGCCCTGTACTCCTTGTTTCTCATTAATTGTTTGGTTAAGGTCAGCCCATGACCCAAACGACCTTTAAATTGGATAGCTTCTCCAAATCTTTACTTCTAATTGAGTACAATGCTTTAACATAGTTTACAAAACCTATTCTAAGTTGTTTGCTTTTTCCAAGTCGAAATTTTTTATTTACTAACAGAGGAATTAGAGAGATTATTAATAAGTTTGTATTGCAGTGAAATTAGTTAATTTACGAAAAATATGTTCACACACAAAAGTTTTTTTGGAAATTATAATACAATCATAACAAGCACAAACTTGGGGTTTGAACTAACGAGGGTAGTTAAAGCATAAGTAAGTGATATTTATTATTAAAGAATGCTGTTGTAGTGAATTATTCAATAAATAATAGACTAGAACCCTGTAGTAGTTTTCAGAATATATCCATTTAAATGATTAAAAACCACAAAGGTAATAACTTAATCAATCAGGTCACAACTTACTGTTCGTAATCCACTTTTACACTTTAAATCTTTTGATGAGTTGTTGACCTTAACACTACCTTAGTCAGCTTCAGTGTTAACGGAAATTGGATGTATAATATTAAGTCAACATTACTTCAAAAAAACCAATACAATGATCCTGCAGAGAATTTCACTCAAATTACTTGTTTTGAAGATCGCAACAACTAGTAACTCTTGAAGTATGCTAAACTCTCAGTTACCGATCCGCTCCTATTTTATTAATCATATAACTAAATGTAGTTTCTATACCTTTATTTCGAAATGTTCATGGCGAAACAAAAGAAGCTACATAAAGGTAACTTCCAATGAGACATGAACAACTCAAGAACTTATACACATAGCTAATAAACTGATCAGAGGAATAATACACCACGATAGAAATTCTTTCTAAATAATAAGTAGCATGTAACAAATTTTATTTATGGTTTGCTGGTGAGGCACATGAAATCACTTTTCTTGCAATACCAATGAAAACGGGGAGAACGGGAAAATGGCGGAATAGAGCGAGTTAATAAGATCTTATTTTTTAAAGAACTAATATCCACCCAAAATACAGGTGTTATTTACAGTTTAAAAACAACTCGAAATAAATAGAAATGTGGAAAAAAGACTAGGGAGTTGTAAATCAAAAACTGAACCTCCTGATTAAAATATTATGTGACATGTTAGCACAGACTACCGTAAACGTAACTATTTATGGATATGTGATACTTACCTGATCACCTTTCACCGAGATATCAACGTTTAGATCCGAAGGAGAAGTATCTCGATGTATTAAGCTTAAAGGGATACGATGACCGGTACCAACCCACTGTTTAGTTTGCCATCGTAGAAGAAAGAGGCCTGCAACTATATCACTTGCGACTAAGTCTACATCCTTTATATGCAAGACATGGAAAAAGGATGAGATAGGAAATAAGAACATCAAAGTTTCTGTTAATAAAAATCTAAAACTATGTTATATGATCAAAAATACTTTTAAGAGTGAGTTTAAAAAAATTATCCACACCATCAACAGACAAAGAGTGACATCACCAGAAGTTGGATTGATTGACAGCAAGAGGTAGAATTTCCAAAAGTTGTTACAAATTAAACCCGATACCATAAACGATAACATTACAAAATATTAATACAAATCGTAAAAGTGAATAGAGACTGTAAAATAAACAATTATTAGTAGAACGATCAAAAATAATCTATAGACTAATCATGTACTGAATTGAGTAGCCGTAATACTACCAAAATGAATAAAAAACTTTCTAGTTTGTGGAACTGTTACGTTAAACTACTCTATTTGCATTCTGGTCACATTATAAACGTCATTTTTAAACTGAAAATATAGACACGTTCTGAAATTGGGCTTGAAAGTAAGGTCTCAGGAAATATCTACTATTCTTAAATGATAATTCGGTAGTATACTGATAATCTACTACCTTTTATCACCATCAAAGAATTAAACATCATACATTCGTTGTCGTTAAAAGTTTGGTTCAAAAGTTTCCCAGAGCTGCTAATAATTTAACGAAAAGAGACTTGATTGATAGACACATTTGTCATAGAGTGGTTAGTGAGGAATAACATTTCTACCATCATTCAAGATTCACAGGGGATAGATAACTGAGAAGTTTGTGTGCTTAATCAGTGTAGTTAGAATATAATGTACGTGTAGGTTATACAATAAATCCAAATTTAATTCGATGACTTGCACCAAATTTATGCGTCGAATCCAACTAGTAGATATAGAATATACAACTTAAAGCAATGTCTGTACACTCTAGTCTGCAAATAAACGGTATTTGAGAATAGTCAGTTTACAACTACCCTTGTATTAACCCATTCACTGTGAATGTGATTACTAATATTCGACTGTAGTTATGCTTTGAAGAAGCTGACTGGACGAGAAAACGAGACGTCAAAATTCACCTGAATTTCTCAACCAATTGTCGTATCAAGTATAATTGCATCATAGTATGAGGTCTTGGATTACTACCTGTTGTTTACATATAGCCTTTACGGACGGAGAACTAGAAGAGTACATTTAAATAGCATTTTGTCATAGACCCAATTAATTTTTTTTTCTTTTAGCTGTGATTAGCAAGAAAAGGTTGTGTTAAAAAGCTCCTTTATGTGGTTTTTTTAAAGATTTTAAAAGCATCTGAACACAAGCACCATATACCCCAATCTTAATTTCTACGTGTGCACGCATCATGCAAAATATGAGACAGTTAGTATATCGATAAGATTGCATTGATAGTCTATAACATAAAAAGGGAAATGTTCACAAATTTAAATGAACATATGATATACTTTGTATCAAAATGAGTCCTTTCAGACTGTCCACTATTGATTTCTTAGGTATGAGAGATGAACAATGTCAATGGTTGAACGACAATTAAAGAAATTGTCTAAAGTGACGTGGGTTCGGTTTCTTTTTTAGCGTGACCTGAGGCGACATATAGTTACCATCCTAGACGAAAAAATAATCTGGACTGAATAACTGTTATCCGGCTAACAGTACAAAGTAATATTGAAGTTCCATTAGTTTATTTTCAGTTTAATCGTCAAAAAATCGAAAGATAATTGGAAATGAGTGATTATGGAGAAAAAAGAACTTAGAGAACTGTTTTCAATTACTTGATAAGTTTGAACTTGGTATCCCAATCAAAGAGAAAACAGCGCATGTCACGAAGACAGATTGGTTAGCACTTGTTTATAGGATATTCCTGAACAGAAATAGGTAAGTATACGAGCGTTCAAGTGTTATTTGACACACAACATACACTCTGGTTATTGATAGAAAATAAAAACGCCTAAAGAAACCATAACGTCATAATCTAGGCAAAGACACCGTTTTTTTACATGAGAAATTACATTATGACACGATTCCCACGAAAAACTAAAAGCTCAAGTCAGTTAACATAGTTACGAAATACAAAGCTAATAAATTTTTATTTACTTTGCAATATTATGGTTTTTGTGTTGTCAACTAGTAGAAGTATTTGCTTTAAAAAGTTGACGTTAAATAATTAGCTATGGATAATAGTGATGACAAAAACTAGAACTGCCTGATTGAACGAAGACAATACTTTATGTCTTTAAAGTTTGTTAATATAATTACTTCCCTGGTACAGGAACAAGTAAACAACCTGAAACTCATTGTCTACATATTTCAATACAAGCGAGTTTCGAACGAACATGTATAAAATCCAGTGTAAAAATGGATATTCACGCAAAACAATTAATTTAAATAATACGTTGATCGATGTGTCTTACTACCTTATTTATTTATTTAAACACATAAATATTGGTACAAGGAAGCATCAGATACATATGCGCCATACAAATCTCATTCGATTTGCTTGAGGGCTGTGATACTGCCCAGGTGCCCGAACTGAAGTAGGTGGTTTTCTTAATGGCCCACACCCGGAGCCTTTGACCGAAAGATCTGATCCACAAGGCAGTGGAGCATCGTGAGGAGATGCAGTTCCATGGTAGCCGGTGATCAACGATTGATTCATACGCCATTTGTTCCCTCAGGATATTGGAGCCCATGTGCACCATTTATTTGGAATCAGGGTTTTCCAACTCCCCTAGGTGGACTTTCCGTGTCCACCAACCCGGTTAAAGCGCCGGAAATTCGCTTTTCGTCCTCTCAATTTCGTAAACAACAGTAATACCACGAGAAGGCAGTGAGTAGGACTTCCCTGGCAGAGGCTATATATTCGCTGGCCATGTGAGAACATTTCGAGAGGGAGAGTTGACTCTCCCCACTCTCGGCCGTACCAGAGCATTTGGGGGCGTCTTACTACCTAGTTGTTAGTGTAAGTTGCTTTTTCATTTAATCCAGAAATTACTTAGCTGAGAAGCAAAAATAACGTCAGAGAAATTAGTGTGTTGATTAGTGTCTATGATAATGGAAAAGTGAGGATTTAAAGGTATGTACGGACGTCAAATTGGGAGTATGTCTATTTATGGAGTGTTTCAGCCGTTACTGTGATCGCATTCAAAAAATAGTGTTTCTAAGTTGGGAGTTTTTCATCAAGAGCACTTTAACAACAATTTACTTAACAATGAAAAGTGTCTCTTATCGTTTTCGTATCACTATGGACAAAAAATTAGGTCCAAAACTTTATCCAGTGAGTAATGCTGCATCCCCGTAAGCCGTATCTAACGCTAATAATAGCAAGGGAATATATTTTAAAATTGGCCATGTTTTAGTCTGATGTATAAGTACCCTTTTGACTATGGCATATCTTTTTTAAAGCTTCTATTTTCTGTTCATAGTCCATGAATTTTCTTGTTGTTAGGGAAAGAAAAAAACCATCTCAATTCACCATTTCAAACTAAACGCATAAACATAGTATTGCCCAATCACCACATCTTTTTGAATCTCGTCATCAATTATATTTTGGAAACAAAACTGAGGAACATGAGTGGAAATAGTGTATATGGAGTAAAATTTTCCAATATGCAGACAGTATCGTCCTAATTACAAGATAGACAAATCTCAATCAGTCGACTAGTTTTGCCAATTATGTTATGAGCCTGGAGCTATAGTAAACGCAAAAGACTCACTGTCTAGTGTGATGTGCTACTGATTTCCACAGATATAAGGAGTATGTAGCATAAATCGAAAAGGAAATGCTTGGAGGCAAAAGGTTAAGAAGATCGGAGAAAAGAGAGCGAGGACAGAGAATGATTGCTGTAGAAGCGAAGAAAAAATGAAGTTTGAAACGATTGATTGACATTTTGCAAACGAAGTATTTACTATATGGTTTTCAGATTTTACTAAGACATTCTGTAATTTGTGTGGTCAGATACATTCGATTGTCCCCACTTGTGTTCTTGTTTCAAGTGCCTTTCTATTATGGACGAAGTTTTCATGATGAGTGTTTAATTGTAGTCGATAGCTGTGGAAACTGTAAAAAGTTCGACAGTAAGTTGTACGTCAGACTTTACCAAGCCTCAATATAAGCCTGCTTTTTCCTGATTATCACATATAAACAACATTTTAAGTAGATATGTTAACCATAATTAAGAACCTGATCACCGTTCGCCAAATTTTCACATTTCTATTTGCATTTATATTGGTATAACTTTTCCAAAAAATGATTGTTTCTAGTTAGAAACTAGAAAAGATTCATCTGATCTAAGCCTTAATTAAACCTGTACTTGGGTGTATCACCTACAGAAATACAAACAGAAACAGTACAATGTCACGGCACACCAACCCAGAGATAACATCTACGTTATTTTATCTGCCTAAGACTCAAAACCATACATCAGATAAAAGAAATGTAGGCAAATTTAAAAGTACGCGAAATTCACAACGAAATTCACTATGAACATACGTAAAATATATCTGAAAACAAAGCCGCGGCGGAAGTTATTATTGTTTCATCAGTTTGCATTTTTGATCGATCAGTTTTACAAAAAGGTAAACGACGAAACGCCCGTAAACTTTCCAACTTCCGTTGAACAGCCTTTCTTCGCTTAAGCATCACTAACTGCTTCGTGGAAAGATTAACATTTGGATTCAGACAACCCTGCTTGAATACAGTAGGGTCATTAGTCAATCGGCTCCAAAAGGCACCAGTCTTACGATAGTGTAACATTAGAAAAAAGTAGAAACCAATTACATGGGCTACCCCAATGGAATTTCCTGCTATATAACAATCAACAACCTGAAATTAAATGTATGAGCAAAAATATTTCGAAAGTTTACAAGCAATTAAACAAATAGATTTTTTGCAATATAGTGGGAGTAAAATAGGAAAGATAACTTTCCTTAATAATATGGACAAGCTAAATCTAGACTAATTTAAGGAACAGAAGCAAAACTTATATATCTAAAATACCTTATGGAACTACATTTAAAACCCTCAGGAAACGACCATCACTTAACACAATATAAGCTTACACCGTTTTGCTGTTTTATCGCTTTAATTATCCTACATTACGCTAATGCGAAAATCGAAGGTCATAAAGCAAAGGGTTCTCTAAGTCTGAGTAGACAGTGACAAACAAAATAAGTAAGGGAGTTAAGGAGAATGTATAAAGCTTAAATTGTAAAACCTACCAAGCACGTATAGAGTTTTTATTATGTATCCAACGCTAGTTAGACTTTTTTCTAAATAATTACCTCTTAATAGTCGTAAGAGAGTTGAATGTTGGTGAAAAAATTTGATTTATACGCTATCCATACACTAAGTCAAAGAAAATGTAGGACTAAGTGTGATAACAAGGTAAGATATGCCTCTGAAGCTTCGAAACTGATTGTATACAAATATTTGATTACGATAAAGACGGACTTTAATAGAGCACTTTTTATTGATGTCATACCAGTTAAATAGACATATTTCCTCTCACTTTCAAAGGTTTTTACGATTAATAACGATAGACACTAAGACAGCATTTTGAAACGAAAATAGTTGACTTTTACTTACCTAACAATCTTACATACCTATGATTTAATTTTGGATACTGTCCTAATCGATTCGAAGAGGAAAGTTAACGAGATAAATGGGTTAAAATTCAAGAGACTTAAGAACCCACGAGAATGTAAAGAATCTATCTGATGATGAAACATATTGATAACCAAACTTATTTCCTATAGCCTTGTATGACAACAAATAGTGAGCTAGGATCAAAAAAGACATTGTAAAGACCAAAAGATATCCTTTACTTATACACTGCTTAGGTCCTTCGGAAACACAAGAAACAGCACTTCTTGCCCCACTAACTTCTGGTTTCGGCAAAAGGATCTTAAAAATATGAATTAAACAACACGAAACTAAAAATAATATTTCTCGGAAAGGTAAATGGTCATTTCCATACAGTTTACCTTAGAGTCATGCGGTTGCGCCACCAAGCATGTAGGATTACTAGTAAGAGTTCTTTCTAGGCTCATTGGGAAAAACTTTCCAAGGTATGCTTATTGACATCCACCTCAAACACTCGGAATCAGTCGATTGCAATTGACATGACCACCAGCTACTCTCTATTTACCCACTGCACATTAACAAACTGTGTGGAAGAACATCTGATCTAAAAATCCTGGTGAAGTTGGTGTGATAATATGACTGGAGACAGAGAATAGAACTTAAGAGATTAATCCCATAGATTTTTAGGAACAATGGTAAGTTTAACTATTCAAACCTTTGTTATTAGCAAACACACTTCCTGAAGTATGGTTTTAGTAGTTTTCCGCTATCTAGTGATACAAATAGATAATATTGATCACATTTCATGGCTACGTTTACCTGTCCTTTGGAAACCACAGTTACCAAAAAGAGAGTATTGGAGATGTGGTAATTACCTCTAAAACGAACAACACAGTTTCAAAACTGATCTGTAGTGATATGAAGTCCCCAAGTAAGTAGGATAGTTGAAAACATTGACTTTGTGAGTATAGCTCTTGATTACAGTTGTAAGCTTAGTTGAGTTCCAAGCATATTGACTTCTGCAAATGGGTAGTACTAACACCACCTACAACCCAAAGAGTGGCTTAAATCTAAGTGTATGAGCCCATATATCATCAGAGAAGGAAGAGGTGTTTGCTTATTTACTGTATAGTCGTCTATATCCTATACTACAGCTAAGAAATAAAAACTCTTGATAATAAACACATGCGTAGTCTGCAAGAACTTGATTATAAATGAGTTTGAAGTATTGGTCATGTATGATCCTAGGAGTAAACTACTTAGTAAAGGATGTAATTCAGTGAATAGAATTCGAAATATGTATCCACTGTAGTTACAACACGTGTTGGGAAAACCTGACCATCAGTAATCAAAGCATGTGATAGGCTGGTCTGTGTAAAAGTAGGTTAGGAAGAGGTTATGAACTGTTAATAAAAGACATATCATTTAGTTTAATGTTGATGTCACAGTCGCTATCAGAGTACGAGAAATTTGTGTTTTAGGTCAAATACTTTCAGTCTTAGTAAACTTCGATACTGTATGGAATGAATACACCAACACTTCTCTTTTTTGTTCATCTTTTAGTACTTTTAATATGTGAACTTTGAAGCTGGACTAATTTACACCAGAGCAGGCAGCAAGTTAAGCTATGATAATAAACTGGATCAGGTTAAAAATTGATTTTGGGGTACATAATAGGCTCTAGGTAAGAGATATCAAAAGATCATACTAAAGAGTGTTTGTCCAAAACGGTTTGATTTTACTTATAACAGTTCACAGAATTTCAAAACTTTTATAACACAAAATAACTGAGTAGAGTTACGATTCATGCATTTTCAAATGTTTGAGATTGGATTAGTTGTTTGAGATCAAAGAACTTTCTAAAGACAGTTTTTTATTTACTTAAAACATAAGTATTGGTACAAAAAGTAACCAGAATGAATATGCGACACACGAATAAGACAATCAAACTTTAAAGAGACGTACAGAGCAGGAGTATATTCTGAATAAATCAATGAGAATAAAAATATAACTAGACGAAAATTGTTTATGATAGTTCTGTTGAGCAAAATACAACCCTTACATTCTAAGCTTCTGAATTCCTTATATCCTCTTGCAATATTGTATTCCCTGAATCACTCTGAGGTGCGTGACTACATTGTTTTTAAGATCTTCATAAGCATCTCAGGCACTTCCTTCCTCAGTAGACAATCGCAGGGCACAATAATGTCCAACAAAACAGCGCACAATGATTGTAAACCTGTAATAGGTATAGCGGTGCTCAGAAATTTCGCAAAGGGTGAAAATATGACCTGATAGAACAGAAAACAGAATACTTTTTGCGAGTCGGTTCTTAGAGGTTTTGTACAATCTGAAAAGTATTACAGAATCCAAAAGTTTGAACCGAGTTAGAAGTAGGTTTGTTTCTCTATAGTTGTTTCACACATTATACAGGACGAAATACAGTACTTTTATTTCATTCTTCATAAAAGGGAAAAGTATTCGTTTAACTGAAAGAATTCCTCCTGATAATTTTATTCTTATTCCAATAGTATGCCTTTAGTCGTGTTGAGGATAACAATGAGCTTTATGAGGACAGACAATCGACAAACAATTGTAGAATTTATTTGAGGAGTTATTTGGTTCATAAACTAAGACACTATAAGGAAATATAAGTTTTGTGACCAATTATATTCTATAATGGTCAAAATATGAGAGCGAGTTTCTAAATGACTACTATGTTATGGCTGACCCAAGGTCACTAAAACATAAAACAAGCTCGCTCGACTCCCTTTTGGAGATATTTGCTAAAGAGATTATTAAGTTAACGCCCATTTAAATGACCTTGGTTTTGAGAAATCTTGTGTCCACATTGTAAAAATGGGTTTTAAATGGTTGCGCGTAAGATAAGCCTTCGAAACTTTTAATTTGTATGATTGTATTTAGTAAGTCAGTAGATCTAAAAAACCACTCGACAAACCAACCACGGACTCTTTGCATTGACCACCACAGGTACGAAAAGAAATTTAACGATAACTTTGTTTTCGCAGCATGACAGGAAAATATTATAGATATTCACATGACGAAACTCAAGCCAGACAGTATGAACATATCACCCGGCACTCACCTGTTTGTCACATAATGTGTACCTATTGACAACTAAATACAAGTTAACACAATGAAGCACTGACGATATAAGGGAAAATACGCAAACGGCACTGAGATAAAAAGGGACAGGTGAACGTAAACTGGTTTCCATCACACCACCCTTGCTGCTTGAATATGATAACGCTGTGTCAAAAACCAGTAAAGCTCCCATTACAAGAAACATAAGCACACAGAAAACCTGCAGAGAAGATTAATATAAATCGATAAACGTTAGTACCTTGTCTATTACATTTGGAAGACAAACAGTTGGGTCGCTGGCTAACGTAAGAGGCATAACCATGATGAAAGCACTATATGAATCAAATATCAGACAGGTCACTTACCACAAAATCCTCAATAAAAAGTTAACAACACCAGTACAAACAAAGTCATCAGACGCAAAAGCCCACGTCCTACCCAAGAAAATCAACGCAGGCATGTCGACAAAAATATGCGAGATTTTCTAGATCAATTGTAAAGAGGTACAGTGATTAATATGGCATGGTGATTGGTAACGAAATGGTAACAACAGCTCCAAGGCAGGTGACCTAGACGAGCCAAACATTCCGCCCATAATTACGATTAATGGCCTTATTCAATAACATATTTTGGTACAATACAAAATTCTCAGGACGAGGTATTTCAACAAGATTTTTCACCAAAAAGCGAAAAAGAAATGAAAAATCTGAGTCTGTACAACTTATCGAATTCGAGACATGCTTATGAATTCAGGTTATTGACTAGGTTAACTAACAACCTGTTCACCACAGAGTATATTTGCTAGATAAGGTATCACAGAACTTTTAGAGTTTCACTTGCGTGCATGGATTCTAATTTATCGACGTCTCGTTCTACAAGAAGATATACAAGGAGAAATATATGAATGAAGTGGATGGTCAGTATCTGATAAGATAACACCTTCCAGGAGTTTGCAAGACTTAAGATGTCTATCCACAACCATACTAATAATGACCTCAAAAGATCAGAGGAAAAGGCGGCACCAAGATAATTGACTTTCATCATTGTGTCTATCAAAGAATATCCAATGGTACAAGCATCATGGGATTCTAACACGGTGTTTAGGTGCTGTTCATGTCTCAGGCTAAAGTTAACAGATTGCCGGATTAAGTACGAGACTATTAATAACAGACCACCATTCAATACGAGACAAAAACTCGTTCATTTCTATGAGGTGTAAAGAGGTACGAATTGGCATACATACAGTGAGGTCATCCGTTTATTTCACAAAAGTGTTTTCTGTGAGATGGCAGATCATACAGAAAAAGAGAGAAAGAGAGGTGAAAGAACAGCTCCTTGTGGAACACCTTCCTGAGACAGTAGGGACGTCGAACAATTTCCTCCAAATACAGTGTACTGTTCTCTTCCAGAGAGGTAGGGACATAGTCAATTGGTTATCCAGCTGTCAGTGTTGACGCTGATCAACTTGTTAGGTAGGAGGTGTTATGGGATAGAGTCAAAGGCAGAAGCGTAGTCCAGAAAAGCACATGGAATATATTTCTTACCCTTTCCAAAGCCTAACACTATATTGTGGTGCAGAATAGCAACGGCATCTAAGGTGCTTCTTTTGCGTTTGTAAGCAAACTGATACGAATCACTGAGCCTTTTAATGCAGGTTGAAGTGGGAGTATCAATAATTTTCCCATTCTTTTGAGGAAAGGTGGGGTTATTGCTATGGATCAATATTTCACATTTTTATCATCAGATACTTTCTTATGTATAGGGATTATCTTTATCTCCCTCCATATTTTCGGTATGAGGTTAGTTGACAAGGATGCGTTAAAATATCCGTGAATGAACAACATAGAACGTCAGCACATTTTTTAAAAAGGAGGTTTAGGGTGCCATCAGGTCTCAAACATTGGGATGAATTAAGTGACTGGAGACATTTTCGGACATCATTTTCAGTGAAAATCGGAACACAACTATTCTTCGAACCCGTGGGTGGATATAGGGAGCATGACATCAGATGACTGACGTACGAAAGACTGATTTAAGTCACAAACATTCAGCTGGTTATCGCTTCTAATGTGCCTCTCACCTGTAAGTTCTTGAAACAGTTTCCACATACTTGAAGAGTTTTTACAAAATAGGAGTTTCTGAGAAAACATTGAGTTCAGACGTCTCATCTCTTGATTTGTTGTTAGATCATTTAACTTTTGAACTTGTTAAAACTTGTGACCTGGATTCCCTGTTAATGCATAACGTGATAATACCGCCAATTAGAGAGCAGTGAATTATCGATCGGATCAATGACACATAAAACCCATACGAGCAGTCTAGAGTACTTATCGGTCTTGATTTCTGCCTAGCCCAGCCAGTTAAGTCCAGAACACCAATCTCAGCCTCTGTGGAATGAATCATTTATTTCAAGCATACTGGGTTTATATACAAAACAGACGGACTACATCGTACCATGAAATAAGAAAAAACATTTGTACAAGATTTAGCTAAATGTGGCTGTGAATAAGGGAGATAGTAATCGATAGACAGGCCATAACTCAAGAATGGTAGATCGTATAATAATAAGAGGGACATGAATTTGAATAGATTAGTTATTTAGCAATTTTTACGATAAAAATATACACATAGTATTGGTCCAGAAATAGATCCCAAAGTTACCATTCATTATTCATATCGGGACATAAAAGAACTTCAATGAGGGTTTTCTCCTCGAACATTCTTTCTTTTACGCTCTGTAATCACTTTATTTGTGGAGATGTAAGTCGATCAAAACTTAGAATAGTAATTTCAGGGGTACATCAAGTATCAGAACAGAATTTAAGATAATGTGACGACATCAACTAGTTACTTGTAAACATGCTTTTCAGATTTTGGACATTTTCTTCAGAGTAATTTCTGTATTTGACTTTCTTTGAATGATGTATGAGTTTAATTTTTTCAAGTTTGTCATTTAATTTAGGTAGAGCACAGATTATACAATGATCAGAACACGACAATGAAGGACGTTTACGAGTCAGTAGACAGATATTAGTGTTTCCTTCTAATTTAACAACATTTATTAGTGAAAAAAATACTTTATTTCTGATAGGGCTCTATTAATTTGACACCCCATCCTGTGACTCAACGTAGTACATTAAGCTCACTATCTCGCACGCTGTCCACCTCTCCTCGTTCACTAACGTTAATATATTAGCTATTAGCAAATATTGATCTGACTCTACCATAGAACTTTACACATCTAGTAAGTAAAGATATAACAGTCGCTGCTCACCCAATACAAAATTTATATTTACATTACTCCTAATAATGTCCAGGTCATCTAAAAAACACATAATCTCTCCTGATGCTCATAGCACGTGCAAAAGATCTAAATTCACCACTCACGCGAATAATGTGAAGCTTTCTAAACACACTGATCAGTCTGCATCATACTCTGATCTTCCTACAGCTACACTAGACGTGCACCATGTACTTGGGCATGACCTGTCACTACCTTGCATCTCGCTTGTAGATATAAATAAGAGTAATCACATACCGCCTAGCCAGACATCATTTGACAGCCCACTCATCACACGTTGTGAGCGGTATTTAGACAGTGCGGTTGACCCCATACACACAATAAATCCACAATCGGTCATCCTGTGTAGCGGCCAACAGAGTGCACATAAGCCCACCTACAGTAGCCAGCCTAATAATGTAGATCTCGACTACTCACCCAAACATATACCTTATCCCCCAACTAAGTACGCCCAAGATGACCACCCGGTAGACACTTGCAACAAATGTCTATGCAACCAAATAGGCCATAATAATATTGATATAAACTCTAATAATCTCACCAGTGATAGTTCTAAAAGCAGTCAAATAAAATCTAGCCTCACCCAAACTATTCAAGACCTATTACCGTATAAATACCTAATCAGTGTTCCGGAAAATCCTGATCTCGAAATTATAAAAAACACTGAAAAAATAATTGACCACATATCAGCTGAAGTGCTGAAAAGACTTCAGTGTATGCACAATGTCATTGAGTATAATATACCTGATAGTACGAACCTAAAGCTTGCTAAAAATACTCTACTACAAGAATGTGGACTGCCGCAATCTTGGTGTGTAGCAAGAAGATTACGTAAAGCACAGATTAAAACCTCTTGTCCCATTCTATTTCAGTTTGGTAGTATCATAGAAGCCAATCACCTCCTTAAAGGTCAGTCTTTACTGAGGCGTATTCCAACCATTAAGAAAGTTAGAATCACCCATGACAAGACTGCTATCCAACGTTGAAACTCCAGTGAAGTGCAAAACAATCAACCCAGCCTACGTGGTAGCGGCAGTTACAACGTTGGCCATAGCGCTATCCCTAAAACACCATACCCCACCCCTCTCAAAAACGGAGGCACGTCGCATACTGCTACTAGTCCTAAAAACAAGACTAAACACCAGGCAGCTGTAACCATTCGCCCTAAGCCCAAACACCCAACTACATCAAAATGCCCACCCATCTATGCCTCTACAGTTTCAAAGCACTGTTCTTGTGGCTCCGATAAAAAGCCAAAACCCAACCCTCACACCAATCGCTCTAATAGCTATAACCGCCCAAACACTGTAATGCGAAATAATACTAAATTCTCTCTAAACACCCATAAGTACTCCAGCACTCTCAATACACAACATGCACCTACTCATAGTAGTCGAATGCACTACCACAAGCATAGTGAACTGGCAGTACCCCCTTATCCCTACGTGAGGTTACGCCCGACAAAAACACACTTACACAGGATGCCAAATAGCCATATAGCTTGAACATGCAAGTTACAGGAATCAGCACAGCCCACACAACAGGAACACCACCCCCGGCAACAATGTCAGACAATCATGCAATAATTATTTGAAACATACAACTCCCCTAACTACTCGTAACAGGAGTAGAACACCCCACTGCACACAAGGCAACCATAATGTTGACCTGCTTGAGGACCCACCTATCGATTCTAAATACTACCAGAGCCAAACCATCCTTTATAACTCTCTGATCTCCCCTAATTTGGCACACACACTACCTCATCCTTTTTATCTCTCTCCCCCTCAACAGTATTGCTATGGGGTCTCCAAATGTTGAGGGCCACAATTCCACTATTCTGAGACCACCTTCTATATACTCCGACCTGATGGGGAGTGACACATCTTTCTCACCGTCGATAACTGTCTCTAGTCTTAAAAGCTCCTTGACGGAACATGATCACCCCCCGAATACACCGCCTATCCATTTAACTCATCCGCTTCTACCCAACACTCCTGAACATACTTCTTTCGCCAAACTAACCTCCGACCACCTTTCTCCCGTTAACTATGCTGGTACTAAACTAAACAAACAAGAACGTAGAGCCAATACTCCCACTTTTTCCTCTTCTCATAGCAAAAGCGACAAACCACAGGGTTTACAGCACACCATTTTACTAGACAAACACTCATCCTTCCTGACACTAATGTTAATCAATGCCCGATCTATTCAGAGTAAGATGACTCAACTACGCGCCCTATTACTTTTACACAACCCCTCACTTGTTTTGATAACGGAAAGTTGGTTGTCCTCCGATATCACAGACACATACCTCCAAATAGGCACGTATGAGCTCTTCCGCTGTGATCGAGTCACCAAGAAGGGTGGCGGTTGTCTCATATATGCATCAAAAAACATGAGGGCGGAAATCTTTAGTGATCATATCCTCAGTAAAGTACCAGATTCGATATGGCTTACTGCACACACCCTTGAATGTAAGATACTAATCGGATGTATATCTCGAGCTCCGAATACCCCCAGTTTGACTGACACCATTATAAGTGAGTCATTTGCTAAGGCTGCCTCGCTTGACTTCGCCTACAAAATTGTCTGTGGTGATTTCAACCTTCCAACCATCAACTGGAAGACACATCCTGGCCCACCGTGCTACGAAGGAATACTAAGGTCCTTAGACATACACGGTTGGCAGCAACATGTTAACCTGCCTACCCGAAATCACAACATTCTTGACTTGATATTCTGTCACAATGTCACACCAACATCAATGGTGGTTGGCGAGAAGTTCCATAACAGTGATCATAAAATAGTCTTCTGCACCCTTCCGATTCTTGCCAAGCGCAAAAAATTAAAGACATTAAATACGTTTCCAATATAGAGACTATGCAAACGCCGACTGGAGTAACTTTCGGTTTCTTATGAGGCATTCTGACTGGAACACTTTCTTCACCAGTGATAACCTTTTAGAAACACTGGAAATATTCAATACTACCACCAAATCTGCACTAGACACTACCATCCCTTCTAAAATTGCTTTCAAAACAATTGCTCCTTACATCAACCAAAAGGCTAAGTCTAAGCTACGAAAACTAAGAAAGACGTACTTTATATCAAAAGACTTTAATGCACTGCACCAGGTATACTCTGTACTTGAAGGAGCTGCATCTAAAGTCCAAAACTTATGTCGGCTCCTTGCAAAACGTATGAGAAAGAAAGAAGATCACAACATTCACTCTTTACTGCACGATGGCGTGACGTACTATGACCAAACCGTCATATGCGAACTGCTAAGTGAATGGTTTTCACAAAACGGGAATACATCTAATGCCCCAGATGTAAACATAAAATGCACAAGCAAAAGCTATATTAGCACCATAAACTTTGACATTAGGAGTATACATACCTCCATCAAAACCCTTAAGCCGAATGCGAGCTCTGGTGCCGATGATATACCATCAATTCTCTATAAAATGTCGGGGCCGGATATACATACGTTATTGCTCAAAATATACACTATATTTAGAGGCGGGTACATATCCTGTAGCCTGGAAGGTAACGTATGTTCTTCCCAAACACAAATCAGGACCGAGAAACCTGGTCGGAAACTACAGACCTATAAATTTCACCCCAGTTATTTCGCGCATAATGGAAAAAGTGATACAAAGTCAACTATCAGATCACCTACTTAAGGAAGAACTAATAGACCCATCACAACATGGTTTCATTAGAACAAGATCATGTAGTACATGTCTGATAGACCTCTTTAACGAGGTTACTCGCATACGTGACCAGAAAAAGCTAGCAATTATACTTTATTTCGATATAAAGAAATCCTTTGATAAAGTACCTGTAGTGACCGGCCAGTCTCGATAAGAACACGATTGGAATAATAGACACAATTATTATTATTGTAACCAATTGTACCAGAGATTGTTTTACTGTATTTGTTTAACTGTATCCGTTTCTCTTCTTGTTCCATATACCGCCTGGTTTGGTTCGAGCTTGCTCACGCACTGCTTGTTCGCTTGTACTCTTTGGCACGTCTCGGTATTATTTCGATACCACGAGATCGCCAATAAATATACTTGATCTGGACTAGTAAAGCCTTCTGGTTTACGGGCTATCAAGGGAACCAAGTCATATTTGTACGCGTAATCGAATAGTAGTGGTGATCATAGTCCGTCCACGACTCGACATCCACTACAAACTGGTGAGCCGTTGTTGGAACACGCAATACAGCTGGTAACCCAATCCATCGAGCACAAGTCAAACTTGGCCAATTCTCCAAACCAGATCAATCCGGTGAGTCTATTTATCTATCCACATCTGTTGCATATATTCGTATTGATTTTTTTCAGTATATAATATTTTGGCAACTTAATATGGTAGATAACGATAAGAATAACATAAATATGATAGACTCTGAGATACAGGTTATCAGTTTCCGACCGGTTCCTTTCATCCCCCATGATCCAGAAGTCTGGTTCGCGGCACTGGAATCTCAATTTGAGATCCGCCGCATAACCAATCAAAGGCAGAAGTACGCCTACGCTTTGGAATCATTGCCCGGGGATCACCTAACCGCTGTCCGTGAGGTTGTCCTCAATCCCAACGTTCCAAACGTTTATGACCGTCTTAAGGATGCCATCCTTCGACATTTCCTCCCATCAAGAGAGGAAAGATTGGGGACGCTTTTAGCACGTCACCCTATGGGTGATGCTAAGCCGAGCCACCACCTCACGCGCCTGCAATCCCTTGCAGGAAACATGACAGCTGACTCTGAGATAGTCAAAGAGTTGTGGTTCGAAGCCTTACCAGTCAGTATCCAGCCAACCCTTACGGCTCTGCTCGAGGACACCCCGCTCAACAAGGTGGCCCTCATAGCAGATAAGATTCTGGCACGAGTTAACACCAAAGGCGACCATTTAGTTGCTAGTTTTTCCCGTTCTAACGTTGATCTCGATGCTAGACGACCTCCGGCTCATGGGGATAGGGACAGATGTATCCATACTCGTCTCAGTTTCCGAGACCGCGCAAATGTGCCAGCCCCCTACGTCCCCCGACCCAGGTCACAATCTCGAAAAGCCGTAACGACTCGCCCCAAGCGGGCATCTTCCAAGCCACGCCAGAAGGCGGTTTCGGAAGCGAGTCCAGGTTGGTGCTGGTTTCACCGTGCTTTCGGAGCCGGTGCCCGCCATTGTCGAGCTCCCTACCCATACAAAGCGGGAAACTGCCCCGCCCCCGCCGCCAGCCGGACGGGCTCGC
>NC_031502.1:19053015-19064589 GCF_000237925.1 Schistosoma mansoni | reverse complement strand
CACCTCAACCAATAACCAGTGGTGTTGTGCAGGGTAGTGTCTTGGGTCCATTGCTCTTTATAATTTATATCAACAATATATGCAAGTGCTTTACCACAGGTAAGACCTACCTCTACGCTGATGACTTAAAAGTCATCTATAAAACTGACATTGGTGATGTACGTAGTACTATGCAAACGATCCAACATGAACTCAACAAAGTAGACGACTGGTGCAAACGCTGGGGGTTAGAGCTCAACACAGAGAAATGCGATTGGCTATGTATTGGAAACACGTCACTTAAACTAAAACTAGCACTTAACAAAAACCCACTGCCCCGACTGACATCAGTAACTGACCTTGGGGTACATTACTCTGACAGTCTTAACTTCTCTGAACATATCTCAACTAAAGCATCTCAAATGCGGAGATTGCTTGGCTTCATCCTTCGTAATTTCTTTCAAAACGAAACTAAAATCATCCTGTATAAAGCCTGCGTAAGACCCATCGTCGAATACTGCTCGTACTTATTTTCCAACCTACGCCTATCTGATATACTTAAGGTGGAAGGAATACAGCGAGACTTCACTCGCAAAATACTTAAGAACGACCAACTCACTGACTACAAATCCAGATGCCATATCTTAGGACTAGAACCCCTCTGGAAAAGAAGGCTTAGGTCTAACTTAATTCTTTATTTCAAACTCCTTAAAAAAACTTACTACCAAGACTCACATGGATACAACCTTCGAGACAAAGTATCCACTGTCAAAACTGAAAAACACAGATCAGAAACACATGAAAACTTCTTCCTTATCAAATACGCATTGATATGGAACAGTCTGCCTTCTGAAATACGCATGGCAGACAAATTACATACGTTTGCAAGACTCATTGATCAAGCCCTCACCTGCATAGATCTGGTGCAAACGAACACATCCACGTCCCACACAGACATCATAGGCTCTCTACATATATAGACTGAACCGCCTTATTTCCCTACCTTGTAGTTGTATTAGATACTTTCCCCTCACTAATTCTTTTCAATTGAAGTAGACAGGCAACTCACTGGACCTATCAATACTCGGTCGCTAAACGACGCTTATAATTACCCTAAAACACCAGAAGAAACGCACAATCGACTGACTACTGCCAGTGGTCGTACAACCACAGAACTGTCACCCATCAACCGGTTAGCATAGAACAAAACAACCTCAGCGCGAATTTAGTGTGAGTTACTTCTTGTCTATTTATCAGCTTTTTACTCATCTGTACACTATGTTGCCTTGCCACTAATATTATTTCACCACTCGTTATCTTACCTTATCTGTAACTAATATAAATCTCCACTTTTCCGCCTACTATGGTAAACAAATATTCTACACTATACCTTTCCTAATGCCTATACTCTGATTCGTAACCTACACTTTACTATATAGTCAATAAAAACATTGCATCGAAGCCTTACCCACAGTCCATAATTTGTAACTATCTGATAAGCTTGTAACATGGTACTTATAGAAATAGTGTTTTCCAACAGGATGTGAAACACGAGCATTGTGTGAGGTATGATATGTATCCAAAAAATAAGCGTAAATGAGCCTAACATCACAAAAGGAGGGAGGGTGGAGTTACTGACTAGCAAGCACTGATGGTGAGGGCGATGATTTCAATCCACCCGTGTTTGTGGGGCAGAACATTTTGTTTGTATCAGGCTCTTTATGGATGAGAACAAGTCAATAGATCTGTGATATTGAGATTGTTCTCCTACACTCACCATTCAGACTCATGTTTCTAATTTTTGTGCTGGATTAACTATTCTACTAAGACAACCTTTAACATTCTAACTCGGACTTTTACATGAAAACTGTGTGGCAGGCGTCGAATGATGAAAAAAAACAGACTGTAAAGGATATGGTTGCTATTTTACTTAACACTCTACTCTCTATATGCACTCTGTTCTTCCTGATTCCAACCTTGACTTCCCTCCTTCATTGGAACCTACTCCACCTTGATAAATATCACAACTCACTGTTCTTTATTACTGCATTCTCTCCTCTGGAGCCCCTAATCACACTTCACTCTTGCAACATGAGCTAGTATCAATTTAATCTAATAATTTATCATACCTCCATCCGTTCCACTAATAAATGTCAAGCATTGATTATCGCTCATATCCAAATGCCTTGCTACTCCTCGGTTTCTTTTTTTTCTTCTCTTCAGAATCTTGCTCTGAGGGTGAAGCTATGTAACTTCTGACATCTGGAACAAGCTCGGCGAACGCGCTTTCCCAAGGTCATAGTTCGAACCAGGCGCTCCACAAGCCTACTTTATAACAACCATAAACTTAAAAAGCTGCATTACATAAATACTTAGCACGACCGAAACCCTAATACATTTTTTGTCGAGATTGGATCTGGTATGTAACATGGACGCCATGCTTCTTATGGAAACTATTCTTATGAAAACACATTATATCTGAACGAATGAACTGCTATCAACTTTTATAGATTATAATTACTAAACAAGCTTGCTTGGGATGCATACTGTGAACCAGTATATGTTGTAAATTGTAGATCATGCCTGTAAAAATGACGTGTACCTGCTATTGCAGAAATATATTATTATTATTATTATAACTCACTAATCTTATGGATTCTGATCAACTTAGGCAGATCAAAAGAAGCTCAAATGTCCTAAATTATTGTGAGTTACTCATTGTTTTACTTTTCTTACCCTGAAAATTTTACAATCTTCTTTTTTATATCCTTTGATATGCCATTAGTTCTTACTATCTCTTAACCACATATAATCTGACCTGTCTCTTATAGCCTATATCATATATAATATATATATATATCATCATATATATATCTTCACAGCCGTATGATATAATGAATGAATGTCTAACCCATAATACAAACGCTTTAGCCGTCTGATTTGCTTGTAACATGGAACAAGTAGAGACAGTGTATTCCAACTGTGGGCCTTGATTAAAGCAATATTCATACATACCACAAAGGTGCGAGAGCCTAACATCACAAAAGGAGGGAGGGTGGCGTTACTGATCAGCAAACATGACGGTGGGGAGATAACTTCAATCCACCCGTGTCTTTAGGGCAGAACATGTCAAATTACGGCTCCTTATATCAAGTGGAATTTCACGAACCAACGGTATTGATGCTGACTTATTTATGCAAAATACCATCTTCAATCGTGTTTAAAACGCTAAATTGGCTCCACTTCCTACCAAGTAATCATTTTACAAGCAAACTAGGCAATTCGATAAAAACGAAGCCTGCTTAAGACCCTTTAAATTCCAAAAATGGCTCAAATAGCTTCGACAAAGAAGGGAGAAAGCCATTTATTTATCAGAATACTGTTTTCAGCACTATATTTTATAACTACACATAATCCCATACTTTCATGCTTCTTTCGGAACCACCTTTATTTACATAGTTCCTTATCCACCCATAACTTGTTTACACTTATTTTCTTTAACATATTAGAATGCTGTTGATTAGTAAGTACCTTGATACTCGGGAAATAGACTAAGCAGTTATGCCTTAACTATTCTTCCATGAACATTGTCTACTCTGCTTCTCGACCTTTCTTTTTCTTACACCATTTTCAGCCCCCTTGAGATACGCCAGCGAAAACAGATATGGAACAGGTTCCTTCGTCCCGCACCATCATTAATGCCTCAGATATTCAAGAGGGATATATGGTTGCGGTTGGTAGAAAGAGGTTTATAAGAATAATGTCCCTTTACGTCCTATACTTGATATGAACAACTCCCCATATCACTCTAGTGCTAAATGGTTAGTTGACATTTTACAACCTGTTAAAAATCATATCAATAAATACAATTCTCTTGACTCCTTTGAATTTGTCGACTCAATTAGAAATATCAACATAATTGGTAATAAAATGTTTTCATTAGTTCTCTCTTCGCTGTTTACAAATGTTCCTCTCACAGAAACTATTTGTTTTTTATGTGACTATATTGAAAACAATAATCTTGATATGTGTATCCCAAAACATTATCTTAAAGAACTACTTCTACGATGTACGCTCAACGTGCAATTTAAATTTAATGATGTTTTCTATAGACAAACAGATGGGGTTGCAATGAGATCGCCATTGGGTCCTCTCCTGGCTGATTGTTTCATGGCCAATCTAGAAAATCCTGTACTTCGACCAACAATTGAGAGCTATCATTTATATAAGAGATATATGGATGATACTTTCATTATTTGTGAAGAAGACATGAACCTAAATGAAATCTTAAATATTTTCAATAATTGTCACCCGTCAATACAATTCACCTTAGGAGCAGAAGCGAACCATGAGTTTTATTTTCTTGATGTCCGTTTGAAAAGAATGCCTGATGGTTATTTACAAAGATCTATATATAGAAAGCTTACTTGGAATTGATAATACATGGATTTCCATAGTTGGGTTCCACTGAGTCGAAAGAGAAATTTAATTCACTTCTTATCCTCTAGGATCAAGCGAATCTGTTCTAATGGCACAATAAATGAAGAACTACTTCATCTTCGACAGACCCTCATCAAAACGGTCACCCACCTAGGTTCATCGATAGCAACTTGACACCTAGACTTCATCAGGAAAAGCTTTGACAGAGCAGAAGAAAACTGTTTATGAATATGGAATTCAAAGGAGATACGGCTGCTGAAATCCTGAGTAAAATGATTTCAAAATCGTTGGATAAAACCTTCTACACAGCTAAGCTTCGAATCGTTTTCTCTAGCCGGCCTACCATTCTGGGGTGTGTTAGGGATAAACTTTCGCTTTGGGCCACATCAATGTGTATCTATAAATTTACTTGCTCATGTGGGGCACGTTACATAGGCCTCACAAAGCGATCACTTTCCAAAAGCATCTCGGAACACTTTCCGTCTTGACTCCTAAAAAGAGAATCTAAAAAGATAACCAGTTCGATACAAGAGCACTTAATTAACTATGGACACGTCGCTCCAAAAGACTCGTCTTTCAAAGTAATCTATAGAGTCAAGGGCGCCGGATCGAAGGGGGGTGGAACCAATATTTTATGCACTGATGAGGCATTGGCACTCCATGAACTCAAGCCTGAACTTTGAGTGCGGAAACGACTTGTCACTATTATTACCTTATACAAGTTTTCTTGATCGTTATTCGGTCTATTATTATGACCTTTGTGTTTGTCGCTTTTCTTCATATTTGTCAATTGGACTATCTGACCCACAACTTATTTTCTTTTTCACCCCTCGATTAGTACACAACCTCATTTGTTATTTATTGTCGAATCAATTTATTATGCAATCTTTCCTAGCCTCCTATAGACATATATGTTCCATATAACTATATAGACGAATATACACAATCTAATTACTCAATAGTTAAACAATAAGAATATATACAGAATAATCGTCCATTGATAGGTCCCGGAAGTTACCCGTACTTATATCCTTGCTAGGATACAACATATACAAATTAGGGAGAAGAAATAAATATACGGCAGTGCCGTACAATAAAGTGATCTTGAAGGATTTTCAGTGTCATCTCCGTTCAAATATTTAGGAGGATCCACAATGGGTACGTGTTAACCGGTAATGACCTTTATGATCTACCTTTCCGGTGTATAATAAACTTTTCAAATTGGAGACAAATTAACCGATTAGCTTGATTTGCTACTAAAGCGTATTTTTGGCAAGACTATAATTTGTGGACGAGCCAATCAGGAGCATTTGAGAGGTTTCAAGGTCATGACGCCAAATTTAGTACCTGACGCTCATGTACGTTCGGTTCACATGGGATTTTAGAGAAAACTTGACAATTAAGCCGCCACACCAAATGAAACTACTAAGAATTTACTGTATTTGTTATTGCGGTAATTAAGTGGCTTGTAGATCTTGTGCAGACTACTGTGATGTTGTCCATCGATGTAATATACGTTGAAGGAAAACGTTTGCTAGGATAGGAACCTTTATCGCTGGATTCAGATTGAGACTAAGGCATATTATAATTATTGCCGCGAACTGTATAATAAACACACCAGTAACATTGGCTGCAATAATCGCAGATGTTACTGAAGCTTCGACTGTTCATTGGTATGAGTATTGCAGGGACATATCCATAATAAAAATGGTAAACTTACACAACCGGAGTACACACAAACAATAATGAAGCCATGTGGTCGAGGCTGAGAGGGTTTTTAAAACCTTATCACGGCTCCAGAGGCCAATTATTATAGAGCCATATGGATGATTTCCTCTACCTTACGCATTACGATTTTGGAACCTTTGAACCTTTTTCTAGCCTTGACGAGTTTTTGAACCATATAGAAGAAGTGTATCCACTTTAATTATTTGGTTTTGTATAATATATTTTTTGCTCTGTCATAATTGTTTTCTAATTGGCTAATATTCCTCAAAGGTCGTCCATAAACTATAGTCTTACCGTATTTTCTTGTAACACCTTCATGAATCGGTTTTGACACAAAACTTCCAGGACGTTGGAATCGGAGTATCTTACACCAAATACTAAAACGGTTCGATTATTTCTGTGCTCATAAATCATTCGGCGTCTTATGTACCGCTTCTCGAAGACCGTAAGGGATTATTCGTCTTTTAAGGAAGACTGAATTACCTTGTATTTGAAGTTTTATAGGCCGGATTATCATCCATTAACTGCATGAAGCGCTGAAACCTTTGAATAAAGCATTAGAAACTTCTCCGGAAGCTAATAAACACAATCCCGCTTCGAATCTTTCCAGAGTTTTTAGACTTATGACTGACAGTCTTAGGTCACTTGCTAAAACCTCATAGGCCAAGCGTGAAGAACCGTCATCTCTTATCAGCACTTCACATCATCGTGTAGGCAATTTGTGCCCATTAATTCCCTGCACTGATGCTTTATCAAGTATTACTGCAGCATAATAATCCACAGATTTACGGAACGTGTGCTCACCTTTGTATACTGCTTTAAAATCCTTTGGTAACTTACTTTCCACGTTTTCACAAAACAAAAATAAACGTTAATTAAGCGCCTTGTAGCTGTGTGTTACTCATTTACAGCGGTGAAATAGATACATAAACTGTTAAATATTAAGACCCTTACGATCCCAACACTTTTCAGCCTGTTAATAACGAAGCCTAGTTCTTCTAAACAGAAGCTGACTTCCATGAGCACGGTGTGTTAGACACACGTGTGAAATTCCTTGGAGTAGTGAAGTTACAGCCACGCGATTTTAACAAGCAAATGGCACCTGGTTTGTTTACTAGTAATCTTTCCGAACTTTATCACACCTTAGGGAAGCCCATCCTTAAACGGAGAGGCCTAACCGACCGTCAAAAGTTAAACCGGCTCAGTAACAGAACGTTTGACAAGTATGCAGTAGGTAAACAAACTCTCTTCGAGTTTTACGACTTTACCAGACGATTTGCTACGTTTATGACACTTCTTAACATATATATACGGTCACCTAGACTCTCCATATATATTTCATATAAACCACTTCCAAAACCGTTTTTTCATGATTTGATAGCTTCAAATGACAACAGAATACCATGAGAAAGTGTATTGCTTTTAGGAAATTCAATACCGATTTGATGTATATTTGTTCTGATTATCGTTGTCGCATGTTTATGAATGTTACTAAACTGACTACGGCAACTTCATGAAAATTCCATATTCTCCTTGTTGTACTCCCAACAGTATCTATTAGTCATGTCTTAGATTTTATACTCTGTCGTCAAGTTTTCTTATATGCAAACTTTATATCAACTTACACCTTGACCAAGCTTACACATAAATGATACTCTGTACGCCATTTTTTCGTTTAAGCCAATGTTTGCACTACCCCAAAAATTTACTACTCAACCCATTATAGTCATGATCGTTATATGCCTTTGGGTTTGTGAATTCAGCCATCAAATTATTTGTCTGGCAAGACGTTCAAATAATAAAGATACCACATCAAAATATTATCTTAATGCGCTGATAATTACCGAAATTTAACGCAGTTTATTACGCAGTTGTTAGTGGAGCAAGCGTTCAAAATAAAGATCGTTAACCCTGCTTTTGAAATGAATGATAGGTGAATGGATATTTGTGGTTCACGATTTGTAATATAATCAGGCAACCCAGACTTCTTACCGCTACAAACTTTTAATATTTTCAAACCTCTCGATGTGGAGATATTTGGAACCATCAAAACTGTTAAACATCTGAAAAAACAATGCTCACTTACCACTAACTAATCCCTGATCAACACGATCAATATTTATTCGTAATAGTTACTCAACGTCGTCATAAAGCATTAGCACAACTTAACAATCACACTATACGATTGATAGACGGAGAAACTGTCAACAAAAATATCCGTCGATAAGATGATTGATAACTGTCATTTAATAGTATTGTTTCCCTGTGTTCATCTTTATCTAACGCAGAGAATTTCAGTGAATTTTCTTGTTAAATGACTATTTGGTAAACAAAATGGGATCTTGTTACTGTAATTAGGGGTTTGACGACACAGTCATTCGTGCAAAACAGCAGTATAAGCAGTCAAACAAATCTCCTACAAGCTGTAAATATCACAGCACTCCCCTGATTACAACTTATGCTCTCCCTGATAATCACATGAGCTGAGCTCATTGTTTATTATCTTGTATTGACCTATATAGCTGGAACATTGTACAGCACCATATCACATATTTTTGGGGTACATAAGCTTAGTCGATTTCAACAGCTTATAATAGCTTTATTTCAAATAAGTCAACCACTTTATCATTTTAAACTTCATACCCTCAACTAACTTATATGCACCATCAGCCGATAAACATGAGTATAAATGATCAGTCTATTGCACATCAAAGCATTGGGAGTAGAGTATGTCTCTCGTGAATAACGAGGTTGAGGAAACCTCCTGCAACTAAATTAGCTGTACTAAAATCAACAAACCCCAATCCACATATTATGAGGAAATTCTTGAGGACTGTAAGATTTTCCCGAATAGTCTTGGAAAATTTTGGAGAATGACTGGGTAAAACCCAAAGTTTCCGCAAAACTGATAAAATGTCTCTTAAAATGGAGGTATTGAAACCAAGGGCTACACTAATTGGGGTTCTCCCTCTCCGCAGTTATATTTACATTCCCTCAGCTAGCCTACTAATAGAGACGTAGTTGGAAATCAACACATATGGATAGCATAACGACGTGAAAACTAACCGACTTTCTATTTCGAACCAAAGATTTTACTTATATTAACATCTCTGCGATATTGATTGTTTTTCTGTTTGTATGCACAAAGTACTTGTATTGCTCATAATTTTGGCTATTAACAAAGGGTTAGTGCCATTCATCCCAGTGTGACTTGTTAAAATATATCTATACTAAACCATCCTTAATTATTGTTATCCAACTTTGTCTAACTTAAATAACCTTCACGTAGATTCTCATTTTGAGCGTGTTGAGAAATAAACCAGACATTTCTTCTATCTCTATGTTCTTAGTTTCTTCCTTCCCTTCTTTAAATTCAACTCAATATTCTTCTAAATTACACAGAACCTGATTTATTATCACTTTTTATCAATATTTTCCCTTTTTCTTTCTTTTCACTTCTTAAAATATGGCAAATGTAATGCTGACATTATTGAAACCTGTGCATTATTGCATTTTTTAAGAAACCCGAAATGGCTCCTTCACAACACTTATGCATCCATAAGATGTTTGGGAATGATGATAATAATAATTACATATATTTCACAATCACTTGCTGCTTCCTTCGTTTCGACTTATATTTCAGACTGTTAATAACCAGAAGATTTACAATACCCTCTTGGTAATCTCCAGTGTACGATAAGCACCCTTGATTCAGTACCTAACCAACGTCACGTTGATTATGGTGAGAGATTAGTGCAGTGGGGTTGGTTCCCAACCACACGATCTTTGAAGCTGAACACATAGATACTGAGAGAATTTACGTTCAACATGTAACACTTAGAGAAGGTCAAAAACAGTGAACTCTGGAAAACAAAATCCAAACGACATCTCTCGACCGTGCGAGCTTCGTCACTGTGTAACTTATTCCTTTTCATATCAAATATGTCATATCCCCTGTTGGATCCATTTTGCAAGTGAAAATCCCTCCATGCATACACTTGTGATTTCTTCCTTACGTTTTCTTTATTTGTATATGCTGTTAACATTTATTATGCTAATTAAGACTGTAACGTTCAATTTTCTTGGTTTTACTATCGTTTTTTATTGAGTCTCCATGTTCTTTACTGAGCTGTATATAGTTTGTTTTAATTGCTATTATTCTGGTATCTGCCATATTGGCCGCTCGCTTTTTGATTGTGCGGTTTGAACTTGACTGGGATCGTGCATTTTTGGTTGTATTTGGAGCACTTTTCCAGAAATTGAAACACTTGGTGTTATAAAATAACCGCTCAAACGGAATCTCCCTTGATCTATCCAGAAAGGATAGAATAACGCTTATTCTTTGGTGTTTTTGGTAATTTTTCATATATTTCTTATCACCTTGCTATTTATCGTAATTTAGATTGAATATTTTGGTATCAATTGTTGGTTGAATAACTGGGTGATAATATTCGTTTATATACCTTGTTTTGATTTGAACTGAGACACGAGTGTCTAAAGCTATCTAACGGTTATTCGACCACATCCAGACCTATTGGAATTTAGGTTTGGATCTTACAGTTCTAAACGAATATTGGTCGGTTGGCAGCTTGGTCCGTGTTCAACAGTCCTGAACAAATATTGGTCGGTTTGCAGCTTTGTCCTCGCTCACAGTTCTGAACCAAATTTGGTCGATAATTCGAGATGCCCAACAATCGTGCAAAGAAGTCAATCCCTAAGCTGATCGGAGAGGATGAAGACAAAGTTAACGACAAATCCCTTAGTACAAAGCAAGTTTTTTCTGATGTCTTTACGCCTCATGGTTCTAATGTATTTAAAGAGAGCCATAGTGATAGTGATAGTGACGTAATGTTAGATAAGGTAGCGGATCTTAGTTTAGATAAAGGGGAAAGACTTAGGCATGCAGTCTCGGGCACAACATCTAAGGTCCCTATAGTTGGGTTAGAGCTACCGAAAGTTGAATTGTGTTATTTTGATGGAAAGCCGAAGGAATATTGGAAGTTTATAAAACAATACGATACTTACGTTGCGGCAAGAGTATCTGATGATAGTCAACGTTTGCTGTATTTGCTCCATTATTGCAAGGGTAAGGCTAAAGCAGCCATCGAAGGATGTGTAATGATGGAGGCCACGTCTCCCCAGTCTATTGGTTATTGTTCCCCCTATTCACAGCCAGGTTTGGCTAAATCTTGTACAAATGTTGTTCCCTATCTTATGATACGATGTAGTCAGTTTGGTTGGTATATAAATCCAGTATGTTTGAGAATAATGATTCATATTGCCGAAGCTGTTATTGGTGTTTTGGACTTAACTGACTGGGCTAGGCAGATAGCAAGACTGATAAGTATTCAAGACTGCTCATACAGATTTTGTATATCATTGGACGACCAATAAATACACTCCTCTCTCATTGGCGGTTTTATCACC
>NC_031502.1:19048799-19052815 GCF_000237925.1 Schistosoma mansoni | reverse complement strand
ATACGGCTCAGCAATCAGAGAAGTCTTACAACGATGGGTAAACAAAACCTGGCAACTTTTGACATTCATTTCGAGACGGTTTTGATACGGTGAATCGAAGTATAGAATTTCGGCAAGGAACTCTTAGCCATGTACTGTGCTGTGCGGCACTTTCAGTATTCAACGAAAGTCTGAGAATCCACGTTACTTACAGACCACAAACCTCTTACTTTTCCTCTAAGCTCGTCTTCAGACAAGTAATCCCGAGTGTCTAGACTACATTCCAAAATTAATTTCAGATATACAACATATTTCCAGTGTAAATAGTGTATTTAAAGATGCCTTGTCTCATGAAACGTCTTTGAACAGTTTCCAAGGAATCGACCTACCTTAACTTATATAGCTTCAAAATGAAGACGCTGATCTTCGGTACGAGTTATATTTGACAACCCTGAAATTACGGATCAAGCAGATAGAAACAGGTAGCGATCGTCCAATCGTGCCGAAACATTATCACTGCAACGTCATCAATACGTGAGGGAGTGGGCATGCTCCTGTGTGAAGTAGCAGAAATCTCAGATGATTAGACACAACTCACGTATCTTGGGCCCCTTTGTAACCCCCGACTTTCGTTCCAACCAAGATCATCTTGAATTGGTAGGACCCTTTCCAGGTTCGAATGGATACTATAACCCCTTAACGTGTGTAGACCGTTACGGTGACCAGAAGCAGTACCTGTCAAGAACATTACTAATGAAACAGGCTTTGGGGTGAGATGAGTCTTGTTAGACATGTTCCGCCCACTATGCCTGATGACTTTGTACGTAAGTTTTTGTGCAATGAGACTAATTACGCCGACCCCTCGAAACTACACAAGAAGGATTTTCAAAGTCCTCCGTCGTAAAACCAAGCACTATAACATAGATAAGAAAGGAACTAACCAAAGCTTCAGGATTGAATGTCTTAAAACCACTAACTTAGAAGGAAGCTCAATCATGTTGAATCCTCCCTGAACAATCGAGCGATACAAGCCTCACGTTTACTATGACATTCTCTATAATTAACGACTACGATGAAACTTTGCTGGTATACGAAAATCGGTCCAAAGCAATACACACTGGGAGAACCGTAAAGTTTTCAGAACACTTTCTGGAACGCCGGTATGGCATTTGGATGCTGTTACAGATGGTACATACTCGTTAAAGTTATTTTGAGTGTTTACTGCTATGAACACAGTACTACAGTCAATTACTTTTGATCGTACTTACACTGTAGAGTTGACTAGACGAAAGAATATTGTGTTCTTCTCATGAACATCGTTCGCAATTTATTCCACCCTCGGTTATATGTCAATATATTACAACCAGGGACGCCTGACAAGTTCATTGTCGCCCTGCACCTAACAACAGCCTCATTGACTTCTACTTGATTCATCATATAAAAAACGGGATAATTAAGGATAATATTTGAAAACAGAGAGCACGCAATTGACTGGCCCGGAGTGAGCTATTCGGGACTGGCATCTGGAGCGTCTGAACACTTCTGTTAAACAAATAAAAGTTTTAATGTATAAATATCAGAAAAGTTCCACTGTCTACATAAATCTAAATATGTTTTACCTCTGTTATTAAAACAAAAAAATTATTTTTGAGAGGTTTATGGAAATTTATGTAAAGTAAGCGGGATATTGTGATGCGGCGCGTTATATAAACTTGTGAACGAATTCCCCAAAATACTCGACGTAAGGGTGAGACATCGATATTTCTGATTTATTTACACTGTTTTCGTCTTTATCCTTTGCAAGTTTGCTTTTGTTTTGCTTGTGATAGTTGCTCCCAATTCTTTTCTGTCCCAGATTTCACCTTCTCACGGGATACAGCGTACCTACAACCTTGACATGAACCACTGCACATTAGAATCATTGAGGGATTTACCCTCAGGGCGGCTTCTGCGATCCAACCAAGTTACACATAACATCAGTACTCGCGTTTGTAGGATGCTTCTGCAGGCTTATTAGGTTCTTTAATTATTGTCATATTTTAGACTAGAACGTTTTTAATAAGATTAATTACAGTAATCCATATTTTGACTTTATTCCGACCAAATGACCACAACCACTTAAGTGGACAGTGGTTTAGAATTTCGTAATTGGCGAATTATTAGTTTATGACCATAATATTCGGCTCCATCGACTAGTTGTCTATCCTCTTGATCAATCTCACCAGTGACCTTGTAATCGAATCGTTTAACGACTATGTAAATTAATCGTTTTTGAGTAACATTCTACACCAGGCTCAGACCTTCATTTATGTAGTTCGTCATTCAACTTTTGAACGCAGTTTTGGTAAAATAATTACATGCGAAGCAGTATATTCATTACACCATAGTCCCTACGTATCAAATTCTTCACATCAGAATTTTCCCGATTTTACGAACTCCCCTTTCTAAACAAATCTTAAGTGTTCGTTACAGTCGTCATTTCGTTGTCCTAAGAGTAGCACATGATCTGGATGGCAAGTCTTAAACATATAGGTAGAATATTTTTCGAACGTCTTGCTTGATAATTAGATAATAGTAACAACCTCTTGTTGAGTGTTTCAAACAATAAAGTAATCTTATCACTAAGTTGGTACTACTACCTAAAGAATGAGTTATTCTGAGTCTTAATGACTTTCATGTGGAGCGAATGCAGACATAGGGATCAATTTAAAGACCTGTATCTAGCACCGAAAATCAGACCCGTATATAGCTTTAGAAAAAAGATACAAGGTTAGATTCGTCACATCAAATCGTTCACATCGCAGGCTGTTCAAGGTTTGTACGTTTCTCTGCTAGACATAGCGCAGAGAATTTGCTGCCGACCTCACGGATACAGAAATTGTTTTTTCTACTGATGTTTTTTATCTAGTGATTCTCAAATGTTCATACTTATACTTACTTACTTACTTACTTTCGCCTGTTACTCCCAATGGAGCATAGGCCGCCGACCAGGTTCATACTTATAAATCTCACCTAATTAGACATCCTACTCTAAGATATTTTTCTTGTTTAGTTTTCCTCCAGTGACCACGTTTTTATCAAATACCATTTTACAGATATATTCAATCCTAACTTTCATCAACCTTGACTGAGTCATTGTCATGGTAGATTCTGAAAATTCAGCAGACAGAAAATACTACATTGATTTCGTCCCAACAAATTCTGCACAAGCCATTCAGAAAGCAGTTACTCATTTATATTGCTGTGAAGATATCGTGATTAAAGGAAAACTAGGAAGCGGCTATTTCGGCTCAGTATTTTTGGTAATCAATCTAAAATGTTTTATTATAATAAATTAAGGTAAGTACTTCTGGGTTCTTTAAATCATATCAATGTCCTGAGGTTTGTTACCCTCCGTTCATTATTTTGGTTCATAACTTTTAAATTAATCATATAAATACATAAATATCCTTATACAACAGTTGGATAATATAAACTACCACAGACATATGCTTAGTGTCCATACCCTAAAATAATTAGCTTGTTGCAACACTGGTTTATTGTTTCTATGTTTGTTTTATCCTATTCCTCCCTATTATGATAGGTTTGCATCACGTAGAAACTCCTCGCGTCCATACACTTTCTGACAAGAATTCACAGTGATTAGTGTAGAGTATTCATATTCTAAATGTGCTTCACATATCTATGATGGGTTATATTGAAATGGTGAAAATTAGGAATATACAATTGAAATGTGTTTGAGATATCTCACTGTAGGTTTTCCGTCTGGTAATAACTACCAATGCCAAATCCATACTTACTTATTTAAACACATACATATTGGTACAAAGGGGCACCAGATATATATGCGCCACACAAAACAATGAGAATGGGAAAAAAAGGGGTAAGATGCATATATATAAAAAATAGAATGAAAAAAAATAACTGAAATGTACAACCAGAAGACTCAGTTAAGAAAGTTATAACCACTCTTTATGAAGAAAGTAGAAGGTTACAGCAGGATCGCCACTGGCTTCTATTCTGAGTCATATCTGATA
>NC_031502.1:19046129-19048599 GCF_000237925.1 Schistosoma mansoni | reverse complement strand
GAAGATGTGATCAATGCATCCTCGACCAGAACGAAACCCAGTCTGATCCTCGCGAGTCAATCGTTCTCGGGTTTTAAACAACCTACGAAGAATGATAGAAGCCAATAGTTTGTACGCAATCGGAAGTAAACTTATCCCCCGATAGTTATTACAGGAACAACGTGAACCCTTTTTAAAGATAGGGACGACTATCGACTCATTCCATGATGTTGGAACACTTTCTTGCTTCCAAACCTTTGCGAACAACACCATCAGTTCCTTAGTCAGAAAGTCACCACCATCTTTAAAAAGAGCCAGAGGTAAGTCATCTGGGCCCGGTGATTTGTAACGTTTCAAGAGTTGGAGTTCCTTGCGGACTTCCGCCTCATTTGGTGGATCAGTCGTCACCGGCCATGGGGGGCAGGACAATCTGGTGGATGTTGCCGGAGCAGTAGGCCAATTGAACTGCCCTTCAAAGAATTCTGCCCATCGTCCAAGACGTCGACAGATGTTATTGATTGGCATCCCGTCATCCTCACAGATTGTTTCATTCACACCAGACTTCTTGCTGCCAGTGGCTCGGATGAGTTGGAAGAGCTTCCGATAGTTACCAGATGCAGCTGCTGCTTCCATCTCATTAACACGCTCCGACCACCAGGCTTCTCGGTCCTTACGCAAGCTTTGCCCAATTTCATTACGTAACAGCCTTCGTTTGTGGTCATACTCACGGTCACCCGGAGTAGACCGACGGGCTTCGATCAGTTGTAAGGAGCCAGAAGAAACCCAGTGCTTGTAAGCGGGACGTTTCGCGAAGCCGCAAGCGGCTTTACTCGCTATTTTCATGGCGTCGTGAAGATGCAACCAATGCTCATCTATACTTTTCGGTGGGATGGTAGCTAGCCTAGAAGCTAGCTCCGCTCGATACTTATATGCAACAGAAGTTGCAGACAGTTTACTAACATCGATCCATTGATGGCGGTCAATCCTTCGGCCACTGAAAAGTAAGGTGAGATTGGCGCAGACCAGGGCATGATCAGACTCCAGATAGGTACTCGAAAAGGAGCGGCAGTCTTGTACACAACTGCTCCAGCGGTAGCTGATCGCAATGTGATCAATCTGAGTCCAGACTTGAGATGCAGAGGGATGACGCCAGGTGACACATCGGCGATGGCTGTGCTGGAAGCTAGTGCTAGCCAGAAACAGGTTGTATTCTGTGCACAGTTGCAGTAGACGATCTCCGTTATCTGTCCTGCGACCAACAAGTCCCCTTCGGCCACCTAAACGATTCTCTTCTGTGCCTAGACGCCCGACCTGTGCATTCAAGTCTCCGGCTAGTACTACAATATCTGTCGAACGCGCTTTCTGGAGAATAGTTAACTGGTGGTCGACTTCATCCTTGATTGCATCCGGGCTGCAATCTGTCGGGGCATAGGCGGAGATGACAAAAAGACATCGTTTCTCACGTCGATTTCTTCTCACTTTGATGGAACTTTCTAATCTAACAGCACATAACCGACTGTCAATGGGGATCCAATCGATTAGTGCTGCCTCAGCTCTAGCGCTTAGTGCGACACCAACACCAGCAAGACCAGATGAAGATGCCACAGGGTCTCCGGATAAGCGCACATGAAACAAGCTTTTCGAGGCGACAGATGGAGAGCGGATTTGTAGTACTTCACTAGAGTCTTGAATACGGGTCTCGGATATACAACAAGCGACAACATTAAGACTTTCTAAAGACATAGCCAGCCCTATCTGTTGTCCGATCTGCATTAGTGTGCGAACGTTGAAAGAAGCTAGCTTGAATGGCGTACGTGTTTCAGAAAGACTGCTTCAGTATTCGTAGTCGGTGGAAGCATTCACTTTCGACCAGACAGTGACTGGAGATCGTTTGGATAGGACAGATTTTCCACCAAGAGCGAGCTGCTGCATAAGTTGAAAAGTAAGGTTACACAAATTGGGGATAAAAGGGGGTGAATTAGCGATGTGGTAAATAATAATAATAATAATAATAATAATAATAATAATAATAATAGTAATAATAATAGTTATAATGCAAATTGTTTTGTTTCTAGTATGAACAAGAATATAATTGTCAGTTGAATGTTTCATTTCATTTATTTGCGAGAGGGCTGTGATACTGCCCGGGTGCCCAAACCGAAGCAGGTCGTTTTCTTAGGGGTCACACCCCGAGCCTTTGACCTGGAGGTCTAACCCATAGTGCAGTGGAGCATCGTGAGGAGATGCAGTCCCATGGTAGGTGGTGACCAATAACTGGTTCATTCGCCATTTGTTCCTTCAGGATACGGGAGCCCATGTGCACCATTTATTTGGAATCAGGGTTTTCCAACTCTCCTAGGTGGACTTTCCGTGTCCACCAACCCGGTTAAAGCGCCGGACATTCGCTTTTCATCCTTTCACTTTCGTAAACAACACCCCCGTCACGAGAAAGCAGTGAGTAGGAGTACACTGGCAGGGGCTATATCCGCGT
>NC_031502.1:19034267-19045929 GCF_000237925.1 Schistosoma mansoni | reverse complement strand
CAGTTGAGTCCAGAACACAAATAACAGCCTCGGTAATATGAATCATTATTTACAAACATACTGGGTTTTTATACAACCAAAGTAATCAATAACTGAGTATAACTCAACAATCGTATGATAATAAATCAAAGATCAAAATAAAGCTCATGATAAGAGAAACACGAATATGAATAGTTTAGTTACGTAACAATTGTACAATAGGAAATAGGCATAATACATTGGTCGATAAATAGACCTAAAAGTTAACATTCGTAATTCTCTTCGGGATACAACAAATTACTTAGTAACATACTCAGCATATATAGTTGGACGTAAACTGCTCTCCATATTTCGTCCATTCAACAGATGTACATTAAAGAATATAGTGTCATACAATAGAATAATTACTTTGTTCGCATGTGTTGAATAAACGGCGAAATACATATTTAGTTCTTAAATTATCCCCTCCTTTCCTTTTGTAGTCACAGTCTACTTGCTTCGTGACCTCATACTCATACACAAACTTAGATTTTGATTCACTTCTAATAATCACATTTTCTTTTCCATCTACTTGCATTACGTTTACTTTGCCGATTTCGTTACAAAAAAACCCAATAATCTGTGATAATCACCGTAGTGTTAGTTAGTGGACATTTATTACAATAGAAATCATTAGTGGAATAGATAATTTGCATCCATGAGTATCAGAATTCTGTACACTGCTCTATTCTTACCCACTATTCAACATATTTATGGGTATCTGGTAAAAAAGAACGATAGTATGTGCACGACAAGTAATTCAAAAAAGATTTATTTCCTATTAGAAGTAGATTCAAGTTAATATTATTGTATATAAAAATATAGTATGGGTTTATTTATTTTTTATTTATTTAATCACATATATATTGGTACAAAGGGCACCGGATACATATGCGCCACACAAAATAATGAGAATGGGAGGAGAAGGAACAAGATGCGTATATCTAAAAGAAGGAAAAAAAGAAAGGAGAAGAGTAATGATGGGGGGAACTGAAATGTACAACCAGAAGACTCTTTCAGTTAAGAAAGTTATAGCCGCTCTTTATGAAGAAAGTAGAAGGTTACAGCAGGATCGCCACTGGCTTCTATTCTGAGCCATATCTGATAACGTCTCTAGCCACTGTGTTGCACCATCTCTCGGACCCCAACCAGGGAGTCGTGAAGGACCAACAGAAGCTAGCCCTTTGCAGCTTTCTTTCATGCCACGACACCATGTCATACACTGACCTCCTCTCCGCTTTTTCCAACCAGTCCCAGAGTCGGCAAATAATGCACGACGTGGAATTCTCTGGGACGACATTCGTAAAAGATGTCCAAGCCACCGAAGTCGATGTTTCAAGATGGTGACACCAATTGAATTATCGTCTCTGCGCCCGAGCACACGATGCCGAACCTCTGCATTACTAACATGGTGTCGCCACTGAATGTCAGCAATCCTTCGGAGACAACGATGGTCGAACACAGAGAGACGTCTAACATCCTCAACTCAGAGAGGACAGCTTTCACAAGCATAGAGCAAAACTGCTCTCACCAACGCGTTGTAGATCCGACCTTTTACAGCCAGACTAACATCACGAAGGCGCCAAAGATGGCCCAGATTGGCATAAGCCGCTCTGGCTTTCATTATACGTGCATCAATCTCATCACTCACGCCACCACCAGCACTTATGTAGCTACCTAGATACACGAACTTCTCAACTACTTCAATCTGCTCACCATCTAGGGTGAGTACAGGATGAGAATCCTGCCAGTCTTGTAGGAGTACCTTGCACTTGGAGGGTGCAAAACACATGCCGTACCTGTGGACACTGATTGCCAACTGATTAAGTGCGGATTGCATGCCTTAGGCATTATCGCACAGTAAGACAATATCATCCGCATACTCAAGGTCGAGAAGTCGTTCTCCAGGCAGCAGATCCACACCGCCATTACTTACATCCATCAGAGCTGTTTCCAGGATGTCGTCGATGGCAAAGTTGAAGAGGAATGGTGAGATTGGGCAACCCTACCTAACCCCGCTGCTCGAATGGAACAAGGGAGAAAGGTGGTTGTATGCCCTCACTCTGCCTGAGGTGTTCGTATACAGGGCCTTTAAGATGTTAATGAACTTCTCAGGCACACCCTTCTTCAATAGACAATCCCAGAGAACAGTCCTGTCCAACGAATCGAAGGCAGCCCTGATATCAAGAAACACTATGATTGTTGGCCTGCGATAAGTATGACGGTGTTCTAACATTTGGCGGAGGGTGAAGATGTGATCAATGCATCCTCGACCAGAACGAAAACCAGTCTGATCCTCGCGAGTCAATCGTTCTCGGGTTTTAAACAACCTACGAAGAATGATAGAAGCCAATAGTTTGTACGCAATCGGAAGTAAACTTATCCCCCGATAGTTATTACAGGAACAACGTGAACCCTTTTTAAAGATAGGGACGACTATCGACTCATTCCATGATGTTGGAACACTTTCTTGCTTCCAAACCTTTGCGAACAACACAGTCAATTCCTTAGTCAGAAAGTCACCACCATCTTTAAAAAGAGCCGGAGGTAAGTCATCTGGGCCCGGTGATTTGTAACGTTTCAAGAGTTGGAGTTCCTTGCGGACTTCCGCCTCATTTGGTGGATCAGTCGTCACCGGCCATGGGGGGCAGGACAATCTGGTGGATGTTGCCGGAGCAGTAGGCCAATTGAACTGCCCTTCAAAGAATTCCGCCCATCGTCCAAGACGTCGACAGATGTTATTGATTGGCATCCCGTCATCCTCACAGATTGTTTCTGTTATAAATGTGTTTTGCTATATAAACGACCCAGCTATTCCTATTGCTTAGTATTCTTATACGATGACACTCGACAAGACCCCAAAATCAGAACACTTTGAACAGGAATTCAATCGTATTCACAAATAATAATGGTATGTGAACAGCAATCACTAGTTTGAATAACGTTCATATATTTATAGTATATACATAAGAAGCTTCTAGATTTTTCTCCAATAATTTACCAGGGCTGATTGGTTTGGAATTAGCCAATCAGCGCGCAGCAACACTATCATGCATGAAACATGCCTTAATCCAATCTATGTCCCACTAACACCTCCCTCTTGAGCAGATTCGTAGGATCTGGTGCTAGGGTCCAACTGCAACCGAGCGACTGGCCTGCGCTTTCGATCTGTCCATCGTCTAGGCAATAAGGAAGTTGTATCACTCTTTGCTTGCACAGAAACTGACCTGTCTTTTCCGGGCGTTTTGATTTCAAAAGTGTCTAGCAGAACATCAAGAGGTATTCGATGTCGATTCTCGCTGCTGGCTATCGAAGTTGCTTTCAGTTGGTTAGCATGACGTATCCAAACTTCTGAACCAACTGACACCTCATAAACCACATTCCCTTTCTTTCTCACGATCCGACCAGCTGTCCACGTAGGATGTTTACCACGATAGTCCATAGCAAGTACTTTTTAACCCACCGTGAACAATCGTTTTTGTTCCCCATGACGACTATTGTACTGTTTCTCCATCATCACGTTTCGTTGCGACTTAAGAGCTGGCGTCGGACGGACGACATCGAAATGTGTTCTTATTTTTCTGCCAAGTAAGGCTTCCGCTGGAGAGACCCGATTTGTTGTTTGAGGGTTCGGTGTAGAACGGTAGATAAACAGGAACCTCTCTAAGATCTCGTCGGTGGTACCCTCCCCTCTTGAGTTTTTTAGAGAATTTTTGAACGTACCAACAAAACGTTCTACCTGACCATTCGATTGCGGATGGAATGGAGGTGTTCGGATGTGCCTGATTCCGTTCTGCTGACAAAATTCTGAAAAGTCTTTTCTGACTTCATCTGACGACACTGGAGTGTTTCGAATTGCCGCTGCTGCTACACTCCGTATTTCTGGAACCTTTTTACCTGTCTTTTTTGCATATAAAGTGGTGTCTAATGATGGACACGACACGTTACAAACGCTGTTGATGGGTATATCCATTAATCCAAGTTTTTCTAACATATCTAGACCAAGAAGATCAAGGTTCGGTCGTTCTGTTAGATAGCATACTCCTTTACAGCTATTTCAATTGAAGGAAAATTCACATTGTAATTCACCAACTAGTTTCAGTACACCTCCAGATGCGTTTTCAGCCGTTTTCTTCGATGGCTTTATTGGCGGCTTTCCCAGCAAGTTATACGTCTCTCTAGACACTAGAGTAATATCGGATACTGTGTCAATTTGAAGACGAGCCGCTATACCATTAATCTGGATCGTAACATACTTTCTCCGAATGTCATAGTCTGTTTGAAAAGCTGCTACCAGAGGAAGAGATTTAGACTCAGCTGATTTCACCACACGTGGAAGACGTTTATACTTCTTCTTTGGCTGGGACGTACGATTCGGTGGACAATGGCCTTCTTTATGTCCACGTCTGTTGCACACCTGACATTTATGCTTCTTAAATGGACAGAACCGTACATAATGCCAATCGCCGCATAACCAACAGGCATCCGTAGGTTTGTTATGAGTTTTATTCAGCTTCTGACTTTTTAACCTAGTCATAGCATTTACACTACTGCAGGTTAAATTAGAATTTACCTGTTCAATTAACTGATTGTCGTGTCTGATGTTTTGTAGTCGTTTACACTCATCTGTCAATGTCTTGAGTGTGACGTTTGGGTCTTGATCCAAACGAGTTAGAAGTCTGGTTCTAATTTCAGCATCTTGTGGTGACTGCAGAGCTTTGATGAATATAAGGCATTTAAATTGATCTTCTGTCAACGAGCGTAACTTGAACCGTTCACACTCTCTGTTGACGACGTCTGCTAGAGCACCATATTCATCGGCTTCACGTTTCACCAAATTCAGACACTGATATCGAATACTAAACAATGAGGAAGATTCGCCGAATATCTCTGACAACTGCGTTACTGTCTCCTCGAAACTGAGCTCTCGAGGTAACTTTGGCAAAATATGATCAGCATAACGTGCATGTTCATTGCTTCCCAACTTACGCATCAACAACCGAGTCTTCCATGCGTCATCTTGTTGACAGAATTCTATTCTAAATGTATCTTCCCGACGCTTGAACCACGTGAGAAATGTATTTCCACTTTCGGGATCATATATGAATTCTGGGATGCTGCTAGCAACTGCATCACAAGAAGTACTTGAAACAGCATGTGAACTCGAGTTTTGGATGCTAAACTGTTGCATCAGAGTCTCCAACAACCGCATTTGTGCGTCAAGTTGTGCTTGCTGTTGTTGTAGTATTCGGCTGAGCTGGTCATCTGATATAGGCATTTTGAATGAATTTTCCTTTTTCCTCGTCGCCACTGTTATAATTTGTATTTTTGCTATATAAACGACCCAGCTATTCCTATTGCTTAGTATTCTTATACGATGACACTCGACAAGACCCCAAAATCAGAACACTTTGAACAGGAATTCAATCGTATTCACAAATAATAATGGTATGTGAACAGCAATCACTAGTTTGAATAACGTTCATATATTTATAGTATATACATAAGAAGCTTCTAGATTTTTCTCCAATAATTTACCAGGGCTGATTGGTTTGGAATTAGCCAATCAGCGCGCAGCAACACTATCATGCATGAAACATGCCTTAATCCAATCTACGTCCCACTAACAGTTTCATTCACACCAGACTTCTTGCTGCCAGTGGCTCGGATGAGTTGGAAGAGCTTCCGATAGTTACCAGATGCAGCTGCTGCTTCCATCTCATTAGCACGCTCCGACCACCAGGCTTCTCGGTCCTTACGCAAGCTTTGCCCAATCTCATTACGTAACAGCCTTCGTTTGTGGTCATACTCACGGTCACCCGGAGTAGACCGACGGGCTTCGATCAGTTGTAAGGAGCCAGAAGAAACCCAGTGCTTGTAAGCGGGACGTTTCGCGAAGCCGCAAGTGGCTTTACTCGCCATTTTTATGGCGTCGTGAAGATGCAACCAATGCTCATCTATACTTTTCGGTGGGATGGTAGCTAGCTTAGAAGCTAGCTCCGCTCGATACTTATATGCAACAGAAGTTGCAGACAGTTTACTAACATCGATCCATTGATGGCGGTCAATCCTTCGGCCACTGAAAAGTAAGGTGAGATTGGCGCAGACCAGGGCATGATCAGACTCCAGATAGGTACTCGAAAAGGAGCGGCAGTCTTGTACACAACTGCTCCAGCGGTAGCTGATCGCAATGTGATCAATCTGAGTCCAGACTTGAGATGCAGAGGGATGACGCCAGGTGACACATCGGCGATGGCTGTGCTGGAAGCTAGTGCTAGCCAGAAACAGGTTGTATTCTGTGCACAGTTGCAGTAGACGATCTCCGTTATCTGTCCTGCGACCAACAAGTCCCCTTCGGCCACCTAAACGATTCTCTTCTGTGCCTAGACGCCCGACCTGTGCATTCAAGTCTCCGGCTAGTACTACAATATCTGTCGAACGCGCTTTCTGGAGAACAGTTAACTGGTGGTCGACTTCATCCTTGATTGCATCCGGGCTGCAATCTGTCGGGGCATAGGCGGAGATGACAAAAAGACATCGTTTCTCACGTCGATTTCTTCTCACTTTGATGGAACTTTCTAATCTAACAGCACATAACCGACTGTCAATGGGGATCCAATCGATTAGTGCTGCCTCAGCTCTAGCGCTTAGTGCGACACCAACACCAGCAAGACCAGATGAAGATGCCACAGGGTCCCCGGATAAGCGCACATGAAACAAGCTTTTCGAGGCGACAGATGGAGAGCGGATTTGTAGTACTTCACTAGAGTCTTGAATACGGGTCTCGGATATACAACAAGCGACAACATTAAGACTTTCTAAAGACATAGCCAGCCCTATCTGTTGTCCGATCTGCATTAGTGTGCGAACGTTGAAAGAAGCCAGCTTGAATGGCGTACGTGGTTTCAGAAAGACTGCTTCAGTATTCGTAGTCGGTGGAAGCATTCACTTTCGACCAGACAGTGACTGGAGATCGTTTAGATAGGACAGATTTTCCACCAAGAGCGAGCTGCTGCATAAGTTGAAAAGTAAGGTTACACAAATTGGGGATAAAAGGGGGTGAATTAGCGATGTGGTAAATAATAATAATAATAATAATAATAATAATAGTAATAATAATAGTTATAATGCAAATTGTTTTGTTTCTAGTATGAACAAGAATATAATTGTCAGTTGAATGTTTCATTTCATTTATTTGCGAGAGGGCTGTGATACTGCCCGGGTGCCCAAACCGAAGCAGGTCGTTTTCTTAGGGGTCACACCCCGAGCCTTTGACCTGGAGGTCTAACCCATAGTGCAGTGGAGCATCGTGAGGAGATGCAGTCCCATGGTAGGTGGTGACCAATAACTGGTTCATTCGCCATTTGTTCCTTCAGGATACGGGAGCCCATGTGCACCATTTATTTGGAATCAGGGTTTTCCAACTCTCCTAGGTGGACTTTCCGTGTCCACCAACCCGGTTAAAGCGCCGGACATTCGCTTTTCATCCTTTCACTTTCGTAAACAACACCCCCGTCACGAGAAAGCAGTGAGTAGGACTTCCCTGGCAGGGGCTATATACGCGTGGCCATGTGAGAGCATTTCGAGAGGGAGAGTTGACTCTCCCCACTCTCGGCCGTACCAGGGCATTTGGGGGCTATTCAATTAGTATCGTCAGATGGATGTAACTACATCTGAGAGTTGATGTTCACTCTGGGATTCGAACCCAGTACCGTTCACTTCAAAGGCAATCGCGATATCCACTTAGCTACCGAGCTTTGATTATAGTATGGGTGATACTTAATCATTAAATTTATGAATGTTAGTGGACCAAATATTTTTATGTTTCTCCTGACTGGTTGTACGAATATAGTGTTGCCATGGGTTTGTCGAAAAACGTTCTATTTAAATAACTGTGGGCACTTTCATTGGAGGAGAAATAAAAGTGTGGATAGTGATCACAATATGCATAATAACACCACATCCACTCGTTTGGTTGCATATTTATAGACCTATATGTGTATGTTTATTTTGTTTCTAAAGTACTTTAATATCAAATGACATTAATAAATGCGATTTTTTTATACGATTAGTTAGTTATTGTTTGTTTGCTTTTTTTATGCAGTGACCTTGGATTTGTTATCTACTTTCATCATATCCTACCTTTTGGAATTATTTTTTCACTAGTACGCTAATGGAGGTAGCCTAGCAGGTCTTTTGGCCGCCAAAGCGTTAAGCTTGTCTTGGTCTGTTCGGATCAGTTTAGCTTTGGACATTGCCTGTGGTCTTCACCATCTACACAGTCACAGTCTAATTCATCGAGATTTAACCTCTCAGGTATTTTTTTCACAAGAGATTTCATTCACACCCATATGCATTGTTCTAATTTAAACTGTTATTATGGGGTTCCAGACTTTAATCTGATATTTAGATGCCGTCTGTTTGCTTGAGATAATGACAAGTTGTATTCATGACAAAGCATAGAGTTGAAGATTTAACCTAAGCAACGTCAGTTAGTCAGTCAGCTACAACGTAGGACCAGGCACATATATGCATCGGTCCAAGTTGACATACCTCGTTAGCACAACAAGATCAACACCGGATTCATAGAAGTAATTAATTTAGTGGTGGTAGTATATAAAGAAAGGTTGTATATAAGGATATAGTACAGGAAGGAAGAGAGATATGAAGCAATTTTAGTCTCAAGGTTTAAGGGAAGACAGAAAGTGTATACACCTACACCATTGTGATCGATTCTGAGCCATGTCACCTAGAGTCTCCAACCGTTGGTTACGGTAGTCACGCGGACCCCAACCAGGTAGTCTGCATCTGCCAACATGGCTCAGACTAGAAGTTAGTGACTTCAAACACTGATGCCATGTTTTGGTTTGGCCGCCCCTAACTCTCTTCCAACCGTCCCCAATACTAGTCATCATAGCGCGTCGTGGTAATCGGTGTTCAGGCATACGTAACACATGGCCCAACCATCTCAGTCGATGAAGATTCATCACCTCATCAACTGATTTACCATCATTCCCTAATACCCTGCGTCTAACCTCACTATTACTTACCCGGTGATTCCAGCAGATGCGAGCAATATTTCTAAGGCATCTGTGGTCAAATACTAGTAACCTACGAGTATCTTCTACTCTTAATGGCCATGTTTCACAGCCGTAAAGTAGAACAGAACGAACTGATGCGCAGTATACTCGTCCCTTAATTGATAGACGGATATCTCGTCTACGCCATAGGTGACGTAAATTGGCAAAAGCCAGACGAGCTTTTTAAATCGGTGCAGAGATTTTGTCAGACACTAACCCATTAGGGCTGATTAGAATTTCAAGATAAATGAAGTTGTCGACGGGTTCGACTACTTCACTCCCTATCCTTAGTTCCGGTGTTGATGCAGGCCAGTCCTGGAGCAACAATTTACATCTAGAGGGAGAGAAACGCGTCCCGAACATCCTTGTATTGTTCTTCAGTGTTACCGAAAGAGTGCACTTTGTCAGCGTCTTTACCAAACAGGACTATGTCATCTGCGTATTCTAAGTCGATAAGTGGACTTCCTGGTAGGAGGTCAATACCCAAAAATTCAGTCGATGAGAGCTTTATTTCCAGCAGTAGGTCTATGATGAAGTTAAACAAAAGTGGGGATAGTGGACAGGCTTGCCGGACACCACTTGAGGTTGTAAAATCAAATGACAGTTCGCCATAAGCTCTGACTCGAGTAGTAGTTTTCGAATAAAGAGCCCTCACAAGATTTATGTACTTCCCAGGTACACCTTTCAATGACAGACACTGCCACAGAACCTCTCGGTCTACAGAGTCAAATGCCGCTTTCAAGTCAAGAAAAACTATCATTGTCGAACGCCGATAAACATGTCTGTGCTCTAAAACCTGACGAATAGTGAATATGTGGTCGATACAGCCACGACCAGGTCTGAAGCCAGCCTGATTTTCCTGCATTTGTAGTTCACGAGTCTTAGTTAGGCACCCGATAATTATTGAGGCAAGAATTTTAGATGCTATGTTAGTCAGACTAACCCCTCTATGGTTATCACAGGATGATTTTGGCCTCTTCTTATATATTGGGACAATAAGTGATTGTGACCAAGCAGATGGAATTACGTCCAACTCCCAGATTTTAGCCAGAATATTAGTCAACCTAATCGCTAAAATTGGACCACCATATTTAAAGACCTCTGGAGCCAATCCATCAGGACCAGCTGCTCTTCCTCGTTTCAGATTACCTATAGCCTTTTGAACTTCAAGTTGGGTCGGGGGGCCTACTTCAATGTTCCATTCAGGTTTTCTAGGAATAGTGGGTAGTTGTGCAGTAGCTGAAGGCCAGCTAAACTGCTCCTTAAAGTGTTCCGCCCATCGTTCTAAACGTTTAGGTTGAGAGCAGATAAGGGTTCCGTCTTTCTCCGAGATTGTCTCACTTACACTTGACTTCTTAATCCCGGTTTCTTTTATTAGTCTGAATAGTTGCCTGGTGTTGCCTACAGCCACTGCCTTTTCCATCTCTTTTGCTTTCGTTGCCCACCACTGCTCACGATCGTTCCTTAGACTTTTAGTTAACCTAGATCTAATTTGTTTACGCTCTTCGTCATGTTCAGAGCCTGATGGGATGAGTTTACGCGAATCCATCAGTGAAATAGACTTAGAGGAAATCCACTGGTTTTTTGGAGCCCTATGGTTTAAATGACTAATAGATGTTACTGCTGTTTCCACAGCTGTTCGTATGTCTTTCCAAGCAGCATCTGGGTCAGTCTCGTTTACAGAACTGCCTAGATGTGAACTCAGTTGTTTCTGGAATTCGCATTTGGCTTTCTCGTCCTCCAGTTCAATCCTAATGGGTCTTCTTAGTGTACGTTTCCTGCGTCCATTGAGGCGCAGACAAATGCGCGCTCGTATTAAAGCGTGATCAGAGTCTAAACAAGTATTCCAATACGAGCGACAATCTTCTATTGAGCCTCTCCAACGATGACTGATGACAATATGGTCTATTTGAGTCCATCGTTGGTTTGGTGCAGGTGGTCGCCATGTTAGACGATGTCTCCCCTCAGTTAATTACTCAGTTATTCCACTAAATTAACGTGATTCAATAAGATCAACGAAATGACCATGTATCAAATTGTATTCAGTGTTTTCTTCCTACTTTCACTGCACTTCATTTTCATATATTTATATCATTGGAAATGTTAGAAAACGGCATCATATTTTCTTCTATTTCTAGTTACTCTCCGAGAAATATTTGCTGATCTATACAATAGTTCATGGATGTACAACACAGGTAGCAAAGTTACAATTATATTGAACGGTAGTAATATTTCTGCTCTATCAGAGTATACGAAAATGGTATGATATGATGAATATTTTTAGCTGTTTATTAATTTAAGGTTTTTCTTATTCTTCGAATTAAAATAGCTATTACACTGTTGATCATCATAATCTTATCACCGCTGTAAATTGTTCAATCAACCATAGAAGTAAATATTTTGTAGGGAGACAGTTCATAAAACACCTAATCCATGGACAGTTTTACCTTGGATATTGATGTACGTTTTTAGTTATTGCAATCTTATCATTATTATCATTTGTTGAGTTAAAAGTAATAATACAAATTCCAATCAAGTTTTCCGAAAGTTTATTTGTCACATTG
>NC_031502.1:19025961-19034067 GCF_000237925.1 Schistosoma mansoni | reverse complement strand
CGACCTTTTCTAACCCCACCCCTCCTTGTGGGAAGGCAGCATCGCTGTCATGCTGGTTGTCTGAAGGAAACACCTTACTGCTGTCACACCTCTGTACAGTCAGCAGTACGACTTCGCCTTCGGACCTTGGGTTTGCTGCTTTTAGTCTCACCGCTCTTCAACCGACCTGTCTGGCATGGTAGGACCTCGAGGAACGATTGTTCCAGCCAGCATAGCTCGATTGCTTCATCACGATAGGCAAGCCCGACCACCACGTCAAGGTAGCAGCAACGTGACATTTATTTTTAGTATTTGAACATCACTACAAGTCAATGAAGGAACAAATTCAATCATTATGATTCCGCAAACCGTGAATTCTGTTTACGGATAAATGTTATTGTATTACACTATCTTGATAACTTTTTCATCACAAAACACCACCTAGCTTTATCTGTTCACACACCTATTCTAAAGATAATTTACGATACCACTCACTTCAATTTTATAAAAGCTAGGACATAAAAATTTGATTTTTTGAGTATGTCGAGTCATTGTTATCTCTTAGATTCGACAAGTCAGTTGGTGGTACATTATTGTGTTTCCAGTTCCACTAAAAACAGCGATAATATAAAAACTATTTCAGGACTGATATTTATCGCGGTCGCTGCTTTTTATCGGTTAAGATGGGTCTTAATTCACTGTTTGTAAAGCAGAAACGTTTCGCAAACAGATACTATCACTAACCATAAAACTATCTGGTTCGTCAATATTCAGGAATAACTGCTGTAGGAGAATAGTAGTTGACATAGTTTTAAAGTTATTCCTTTCTTTTTCACAATGCGATGTTACCATCTTAATAATCTTTTCTTTACATGCACTACAGAATATCCTTATTCGAGTTCACTCTCGGTCAAATCCAGATACAACAGATAATCATTCTGATTCAACCTTTAACTTTGACTATCAGACAATTTGTAATGACACTTTCCAAGATCGACTTACTCAATCCAAGCTATCTGACTCCGAAAGTGATGCATTTGTTCAGGGAAGCAAACATACCAATGGTTTGTCACATCAATCTTGTCATTCTCATAATCTTTGTCGACGTTACAGCAGTCGTGTCAGCCGACAGCGATCTCACCAGTTTAGCAGAATACATTCAGATGATGAAACCAACGAGTTTTTACCAGCCAGCTCTTATTCAAACGAAGAATATCCCACAGATATAGATAAATCTGATCTGAATTTAGCTCATCTACTTTCATTTTCAAATCAACATACTGACGAATTGTCGTGTTCAAGTAAACCAATTATCCCCTTCAGCTATTTGCAGTCTATTCCACTTATTGAACCACAATGGAAGCAACTGATTACTAATGATCTGCTTGTTCTAAATTGTTTAACTCGATCAGAAATCTCAGTATCACCAAGCAGTTCTCTGGAATTCACTGCACTTGTAGCCGATTTGGGTTTATGCTTGGATTTGAAACAGTGGGTTTTTTGATTTATACATACTGCCAAACTCATTGTTGTTTTTTAATTTTCTCAGTTTTATTTTTGTAGACTAAGATTTTATGAATACTGAGCTAAACTTAGTTCAGTTGTTCAGAATATCCAAACACGTGTTTCAGCAATTTCTGTCATATCACCATCAAGTCAAATTGTCCGTTTTGATTATCGACCAAATACTAACCACTAGCCTTTAGTCCTGTGTTTCTAAGATTCTTCCAAGTTAAAGCTGATTCGAAATGACGGACAAGAGTTTATGCCAAGCCAACGTGACTCAATACAATGAGCATTTCCATTCAACACTAGTTTAAGACCTCGAACCAGTTTTAAACCATTCCCGCTGCCTAGTTGATTAGCATTGTTCTTGAGTAGTTAAATGTAATTGTTCCGTTTAGTTACTCATTAGTAAAGTTTTTGTCTCATTTCACTTTTAGGGATCATTCAGATACGGTTTCAGTCGTTGGAAACCCATTTTATGCCGCTCCTGAATGCTTGAATCGAGTAGCACCCTATACATTTGCTGCAGATATATTTTCCTACGGTCTTTTGATGTGTGAATTAATAACGCGTCTCCACAACGACTGCTCACTCATACCCCGTACACCGGTAAGTATTGATTAGCTTGACTGCTTTTATTTCTGGAATACTGAATTCTAAATTGCGAAAACTTATTTGCATCTATAATACTAAAACGTCATACCATTACTTAGTGTACGAATTTCTTCATTCGTCTCGGGGAACGTTTGGCCTGAAGGTAGTGCAGAGTCACAATTAATAAAAAAAGGATAATCACAGGTAGAATAGATCATTTGTAGAGGCTTTTGAGTGTTAGGTTAGCTAACATCATAAACTGCTTTCTGGTAAACAATCATTCGAAAACAAGATACATCTGGATACCTGTTTCGCTTTAGTTTGGGACTTCTAACTAATGAGTACCTATGACCTCCAAGCATCATGATGAGTGCGTTGTCTTCAATCCGCTTAGTTAGAATCCAGTGATCCCGATTCATACTTCAAATGGCAGTTAATTCGCGATTTTGCACAACTATCACTTAATGCTATCGATGATGTATCTTACTCCCAACGTAGTTTTATTTGTAAGTGGATATTAACCTGGATATGTCACAAAAAAGCCTGAAATGTATTGGCAAATTTCTGATCTTTAAAAGACAAATCAATTCACTATAGAGTTAATATTGATAGTATCTAAGACTAAATATACGATGTATATAATCAGCAGTAAAGTTGTTAGAATATTTATACACGGAAAATCTCAAATACTCCACTTGAAATTAAAATTTAGGATTGAACTAACTCACACTCCAGGTACTCGGTTATGGGTTACACTCTAAGTTTGAGGGCTCATGATAAGGGGAACATGAATACGAAGTTTAGTTATTTAGCAATTATACGATAAAAAAATATATGCATAGTATTGGTTCGTAAATAGATCCCAAAGTTACCATTCACTATTGTTATCGGGACATAACAGGTTTAGATCAACTAGTGAAATCGTGAACCTGAATTGTTTGGGACTCTTAAAATATTCCACTTAATCTACGGTGAATATGGAGGATCCACCTAGGGGAGTTGGAAAACCCTGATTCCAAACCAATGGTGCACATGGGGTCCAGGATCCTGAAGGAACAGATGGCGTATGAACCTATTGTTGGTCACTGGCTACCATGGGACTGCATCTATTTACGTTGCTCTAGTGCCTTGTGGATTAGACCCCTAGGTCAGAGGCTCGGGGTGTGGCCCCCTAAGAAAACCACCTGCTTCGGTTTGGGCACTCGGAAATTATTTCACACCTCATGCAAATCATTCGATTTGTGTGGTGCATGTGTATTTGGTGCCTCCTTGTACCAATGTTTGCGCGTTTAAATAAATAAAATAAACCTACGGAGTATTGTTAGCTGTAGTTGGATTTGTTTGGGACACCAACTGTTAGAGCATTGTAGCCTTCTAGGGTCCTTTTATTACCAGATATTGATGGTTTTAAATAAACCTGGTCTATATCGACAGCGGTTGCTAAAATTCATCTACTTAACATATCTTGAGATATCGGACTTTTAGTTATTCTAAACATTTTCTCAACCCCCGCTCTCTGATTTTACTTACTTACGCCTGTTACTCCCAATGGAGCATAGGCCGCTGACCAGCATTCTCCAACCTACTCTGTCCTGGGCCTTTTCTAGTTCTATCCAATTGTTGTTCATTCTTCTCATGTCTGTCTCTATTTCTCGGCGTAATGTGTTTTTTGGTCTTCCTCTTCTCCTTTGGCCTTCAGGCTTCCATGTGAGGGCTTGTCTTGTGACGCAATCGAGTGATTTCCTCAAAGTGTGCCCTATCCACTTCCAGCGCCTCTTCCTGATTTCTTCTTCCGCTGGAATCTGGTTTGTTGTCTCCCACAGTAACTTGTTGCTGATAGTGTCTGACCAGCGGATCCGAAGTATCTTGCGTAAACAACTGTTGATAAACACTTGTATCTTCTGGATGATGGCTTTCGTAGTTCTCCACGTCTCCGCCCCATGCAGTAGATTTTTTTGTAACCTAAATCCATTCATTATTGTAGCAGGTCCTATTTTCTCGTATTGGTTGGTGTATGATATCTGTGATGTTTATTTATTTATAACAGAAATATTGGGAGCAAATGATTATCCAGCACTTATCGAGATCATTATACTATGAAGTAATAGAAGGAAAGTTTAGTAATGAGCAATGTAGAACCTTCCACAAGCATTTACCGGAATAAGTTGCTACACCATAACAAGGTGATTACTACTAAAGTAGTAGTATCAGTGATTATAAAAAAAAGATTAGGGATACAGAATGTAATTCAAGAAAGAGGAATAAATGAATTGGTTGAATAAAAAATATAAACTTTGAAATTCACGATTTGGGGATGAACATATACTGAATCGATTTGTGGCATTGCGATCAATTTTTAACCAGGTCACGCAATATTTCCAACAATTAATCACTTTCATCACACAGATCCCAGCCAGATAATTTTCACCTACTAACACAGCTCAAAATGGAAGTCGCTAACCTCATGGACTGATGCCACGTCTTTGCTTGGGCGTTGCTGGTTTTCTTCTTTTTCCACTCTTACTCCAATCATTATTAATCGTTAGGGTTGGGAGTTTTGGACATAGGTAAAACATATTCATATAAGCCGCTTCTGGTTAACAAAATTTATACACTATCTGAGATTTATATCTTTTGTTCTAATTACTTTTATTTATGTAAGAATATTTTCGGCGTTCTGTCAAGTCTTTAAAATACTCAGAAAAGATATCCATATCTCTGCCGTCGTTTGTTATGACTGAGATTTAAATTATAATAATGTAGATAAATTAACTGAAGTTATGGATCATAACATCGAGATTCGAATGTTCAAGCTAGTAGTAACTCAGTTGGACGCTTTAAAGCAAAGTTAGTTTACATACACACATCTAAGAAGTGTTAATATTGGGGGCTATTATCTCATAGTCATGACGGTCGTTTGTTGTACACATTTTGTGTTCTTTTGACCTAGTACAACTCACTGGCACATTATCAATAGTTTATTTCAAATCACAGTAGCCAATGATAAATGGTTATTTTTTTGACAGTTGCAAGTTTACATATTAGAATTTTATTTATGTACATCCCCGATTTCATGAGAAGTATCCTACACTGTTGTATATATAACTTGTTTTATTTTCTCTAGTCTTTTGGCTTAGATCAAGAAAACCTCCCGGTGCCTCCTGATTGCCCTACTTGGTTTCTCCAGTTAGCTGTCGACTGTTGCACTCTTGACCACTTGTTGCGTCCACATATCTTAGGCATCATTGATTCAATTGAAAAAAGTAAACTCGATTTATCTTGTCACGCAAAAGTTCATTCCCAGTCTCCTGTACCTGTACAAAGCTCCACTACAAATGGTTCACATAATATTGAGTCCCCAAAAGCTGTTCTTGAATCTCCCCTATAACATCACATGATCTCATTATTTTGTCTACTGTGGCCGTTTTTCCAGAAGTGGCGAATCATTGGTTAGCCGCTTTTGCAAGTTTATCACTATAACTGTTGCTAATCAACATATCTTGTTGATGGAAATCATCTCATGATTGATTCTTAGTATTTTTGCAAGAAAAGACAATCAGCTAGTTAATTCAGGGGACTTTTCTATTTTCACTTGCTTGTAAATTGCGTCAACCAACTACTCCTCTTTGTCTTATCATCTATGAGTCTTTTCTCAATGTTAACGAGTTCTTTCAATTATTATTTTCGCCTCTTCTTATTTTTGCTTTAATTATCAATTATTAGTAGCGCCAGCGCTGAAGTGTCGGTACATAAGAAACTTACCAGATGTTCTCTTTTCAATCCCAACTTTTTGAGTGGATTCTCATTATGTTCTCGGTTTTTTTTCTCAAAACAAAAGTGGTCAGAATTCAGTGCTACTTTAATTAATCTTACTTTGTTTTTCTGTTCTTCATTTTTTTTACTTTTTCCCAATCTCGCCTCTAATATTATTTTTTGAAGTATACCATTATAAACACTTACTTCTCATAGTTATTTTGTTTCCTTTATTTGTTCTATAATGTGGGAGTACTGTGTTCTTTTTCATTGTCATATGAAAGTATTGTTCCTACTTTTTGCTGTCTTCCATATATATATATATATATATATATATATATATATATATATATATATATATATATAGGCATTTATAGCCCCATCTACATACGTAAGGATGTGCTTCTACAGCCCTTCCAGTAGTAATCACGAAGCAGTTCTTTGTTTTTCTAATATAAAGCGCAAAATATATTCATACATTACAAATATCTTAATGTTGACTTTAGTTTTCTCTGATACCAAAGTTATGTAGTTGTCTACTACCTCAATTTTTCATCACTGCGATTGTTAATACCATCACTAGTATGTAAACTAATTTTACATACGATGAGCAGCGGTAAATAAATTAATTTTGTTGCAAAATTAACTTTCATTACAACTTGGTAGCGTTTCAGTCATCAGAATTCTCAGTAATATACAAATATTTTGGAGAACATAATAATAAGAGTTAAGCATATATAGCTGAATTATATTTTATTCTTGGTAAAAGTCAGACTTTCTTCTAATAGTTTGGTCTAGTCAACTTATTATACTTATCACATAACTGTTTATTTTGAGCTGTTTCATGTGATCAAAGTTCCTAACTTTCGGGTTATTTGTCTATGGAAATACCCTTGTGGATGCAACGTAAGAATACTACTTAATGCAGTTTTTTAGCGGACGATATCTTCATTCGTTAACTAGCATATTTGTCCCGCCTGGAAATGCTGCAACTAAAGCTATTTTTGTGAGGGATACTGCACTTCATTCTGTCCCAAGAAGCCCCTTTTAAACTTTTTTGAAGTATATTCGATAAAATGGACAGTCACTAAAAATAAAAGTACACAAATTAGCTATAGAAATAAAAATATTGGTGGTCTAGCTTCGATTGACTCATGATATCAACTATCAAAAACTACTGAAATCACAAAAAACCCCTTCTGGTAAAATCAACTCGTTGAAATTTCACTTGTTTTTATGGAATCAATACACAAAAGTAGACGTTTACTGTTATACACATGTCTAATCTGATCTTATAGTACAGTTATGTCGTTGACGAGTATGTGAAGTGAAAAATGCTTTTAGAAATTGGGGGACATGTACTAATACTTCAACATAAAGTCTCTCTCCATAATTTAACTTGTTTGAGTATAGAATAAATATTGCACTATAATTAATACTAGTAGTATTTTGAATTGTTTGCTATTAATCTTGTTGACTACATCTCTTTCTGCGGATTCAGTATGGCATCTTGTGCCACGCTCTGTGCTGATAACGACTGGATTAATGATGGTTAATGGCAAGATGCGGAGCACTAGTTTCAACGTACGTGAAAACTTATAGGTTGTACGTAATAAAATCTCGTGCCAATTCCGGGAAAAATATATTCTATAGTCCATTAATGTCTTAGATTCTGCGGCTCCTACGTATCATTTAGCTTTTTCAGAAGGGTCATATTGGTGGCAAAATTAAATTGTCCTCTTAAGTTGCAACACTTACAAGCCAAGCATGCTGTTACAGTTTCCTCAAAATAAATTGGTTGGCAGGTAAAATCAAGAGTTTAAATTCATAGATTACATCACTTATTGTCGCATATATTATTGCAAGTTTACTGTATTTTCATGCAGAATCTTGTCAGGATATTCAAACGTGCCATACTTTTCAGAATACTCCAGTCAGTCGTTTGATTTGATCATAAAAGACTAATTTGTTTGGAGAACCGAGTTGATTTAACAGAGAAGCCGAAAAGTGTCTCTTAGTTCCCAGTTCTCTTGACCCTCATGGTTTTATTTCTGTATGAGAACGCTTTTGTTTTCTCGTCTTTAAAATCCTACTATGCTACTTGCGTCATCCATAGTTTGATTATCCTTCTTTGGAACATTAAGGATTCCCATTGTGAAAATTAGAACAACACATGTAAGCGAACAATTGTTTTCAATTAGATGTATATTATAATAGATCCTGATGACGATCTAATTGAAAACAATTTTTCGCTTACATGTGTTGTTCTAATTT
>NC_031502.1:18922489-19025761 GCF_000237925.1 Schistosoma mansoni | reverse complement strand
ATTATTAACTCTCTACGTAATTACTCAATTTATTTTAAACTATCAAGTCTAACCTTGGCATTGGTACGTATAAAAAGTGAATCAGCTTTGAAAACCCTAGCCATATTGGCTTCCATGAAGAACTGTAAATTATAAGACCTATTCTTCGAGGCATACTACTGTGTTTACTTCAAGTCATCACTAAACTTCTATAGTTTATCTAGGAATTTCGTTTCGTTACATTAAAAGCCCTATGGATATTGAAGACTTCAGTAGATATGATCGGTTAAGATCAATTAGAACGAATGAAAAACCTACCAAGGTCACCAGTCATAATGATATAAATAAAAAAGTGGAAAACCAATTGGCAAATTCTCTTAAGGATCTAAAGAAAAAGGGAATAATTACACAAGAGATTCATGATTCCATTAAACCGACTGGATCTTTTACACCACGACTATATGGTTTGCCTGAAGTTCATAAAACAGGTCTTCCACTGCGCCCAGTCCTAGACATGTTCAATTCCCCTTACCACAAAATTGCAAAGTGGCTACTACGTATCTTAGAGCCCTTGCACAAATCAGTTGTTAGAACGAGTGTAAAAGATGTATTCGACTTCACTTCCAAAGTGGAAAACATGAATGTTAGTATGAAAACTATGTTCTCACTAGATGTAGTATCCTTGTTTACCAACGTACCACTTATTGAGTTCATATGTGAGCAAATAACAGAAAAACAAATCAACATTGGCTTGCCGGAAGATTTTCTGAAAGAATTGCTCTTAAGATGTACGATGAATGTTCATTTTGTCTTCAACAATTCTTATTATAGACAAATAGACGGAATAGCCATGGGCTATATATATATTAGTGAAGAGCCATGATGAAAGTCCGATTGAAAAGCGTTATATCCTGGTGAAGACATAAGTACGGATAACTCTCAGGACATATTAATGGACTATTATTCTACATATATTCTTATTGTTTAACTATAGAGTAATTAGATTGTGTATATCTATATTCATCTTATTATAAGCTTCATTTTGACCTATGGATTATTATTATACGAATTACTGTTCCCAAATTATGTTCAGTTTATTGATTACTGTATCCCATGTTCACAGCCACATTTGGCTTGATCTTGTACAAATATTATTTTCTATTTTGTGGTGTGATGCGGTATGTTTGGCTGGTATATGAACCGAGTATTCTTGAAATAAATGATTCGCATAGATTCGCACAGCTGAAGCTGTAATTGGTGTTGTGGACTCAATTGGAAGGGCTAGGCGGACAAAGGGACCAATAAGGACGCTAGACTACTTATACTGGTCGAACGTCACTGATTTGGCAGTGTTACGATTGGAAATGTCGTGTTTCGATTGGTGGATAAATCACGTGATAAAAAGCTGAACATAAAATCATAACGAATTGGCATACGTTCTTATTTCAGTCATAACAAAAAGAAATATATTTCTCTCTGTTCGTCATTTTACTAAATGTCCGAATAGCAATTCTCACAATTCACATTGCCTAGTATTAAGATTTGATTATGTTTTATAAACTAAACTCATAATCGATCTATCAGTGTGAGTGGATATTACCAAGCGCTGTTTGTTGGTAAAATAGTGAATAAGGTTGAAAAAGATCTTTGTCATTATTTTTTATCTACTAGCACTCAAAACCAAAATTTCTGTTTATTATTAAGGAAGATAGTGCTTGTCAAGTTATCTCAATCTACAACACTTAGTACTGTGATCAATAATACTACCAGTAAATTTGGTGAAGTGTTTCACGTACGTATTTAATGTAAACGTTTGGAAATATCTGAACCAAATATATTCTATGTTTTGCTTCAGGGTTTCATATAAATTGTCTTACAAGGCCAATTTTCAAACTCATTAAGTAACTGCATACAATTTTCCAAATAGACTTATCACTGCGAACAGTTTTCAGTAAAGTCCAGTCATCATCATTCAGCTTAGATTTAACAGGTTACTCTAGTTTACATTTCATTTGACTGAGAAAGTAGATCGATTTATTTAACAATCTGATCAGTTTATGATGAACACTTATTGTTAATTTGGAGTTCAGTCGATTCGCTCGTTTAGAAATCGATATGATAAATTAATCACAACAAGTGATTTCCTATGCTATTGAACAACAAACTGGGAGTTCATTAGAAAAATGTTTTCAATCATTGTAATTTAAAATGTTTATTGTAACGAAATAATAGATTGTGAATCACATTTACTGTTTTCAAGAGATGTAGGAAAGCAGGTAATTCATGTTGTTGCACCTGAAAGAAGATATTGGTGTTGACCATAAATTTTTAAAGACTGAGGGTTTTCAGCTGTTCATAAGAGTAGTCATGGATATAAAATAGTAACTTTCAGAACAATGAAATATTCTTATCAGAAAGGGTTTTGTGGAGATTTAACATTTTCATAGTTGAAAGCGTGAGTCAATTGAAGCTAGACCATCATGGAAAACCTGAAAGCACTAGACGGCCGTTTGGCCCTATTATGGAACTCCTCAGCAGTGCGCATCCACGATCTCTCACTCGCGAGATTCGAACCCAGGACCTACCAATCTCGCGCCAGAGCACTTAACCGATAGACCACTGAGCCGGCATCCAACGGTGTTAATGTCTAACTTCAACTGATCCACGAAGTCGAGCAACCGTTCAACATTTGTCTTCAGTGAGTTGTTATCTCACAACAGACGTTGTTTGAACTCCACTGGTCACTGCTTCTCATTAGAACTGGATTTACCTCTCGAAGTCAGTCACTACTGAGCATATTATTATTATCACAATGGGATTTGCGGATGCGCACTGCTGAAGAGTCCCATAATAGGACGAAACGGCCGTCTAGTGCTTTCAGGTTTTCCGTGATGGTCTAGCTTCAATTGACTCACGCTTTCAATGAAATATTCGCCTAGTACTCATTGACTATAACATGCACAAACGTGAGATAAATAATTGGAAGTATTATTTCGTTCATTCATTTCTCATAAGTGATCCATATCATGTTAATTTCTATTAGGAACAGGCGAAGAATTGATAATGAAAAATTTTGCAAGCTATTCACCTGGGAATCAGTATGCATGTATGATAATTTTATGTTATCTTAGTTGTAAGCTATCATTTGATTTACCGTTGAGAAATTGAACATCAATTATCTTCGTGCTAAACATTTCTTAGTTATGGCTCTTTACAGTTTTGTATATTGTACATGTGATCACATGCGTTTTCGAGTGTGAATAAAACAGATAAAACTTGGCTGATGGTCTCTATCGTTCTAATCGGTGAACTGATATCAAGTGGTTAACCGCTAACGCATACTGCCTCTGTGTTAGCAGACTCGTTTTGGATCGAGGTAGGCAAGACCATAATTCCATTTCATCTTAAATCATTATTGATCTTTTCTCACCCAAGTCTCTAAAGGGTTTTGCATTCAAGGAGTATTATATTCAATAGAGTAAAACCTGACACCATATTTCAGAAACATCGATAACTATGCAAGTAATTCAAAAATACATAACTATTTCTAATCTTAGCTAATTTCTAAAACAACCATAAATCATACTAACATGGACCTATTATTAGGAGCGTAAGGTAGATTAACAGGATCAAGTCAGAGTTAAAATAGATTGGTATTATATTGCAAAAATGTGCCCATAATAATAAGCTAGTGATTAACTGATGTTAAATACTAATCAGTCAAATTGTACAAATCCGGTTGTTAACTTGATTGGGCAAAAATCATACAAACAAATAGTGTATGCACATATCATTTTGATTTATTTCGGGGGTCGCATAAATCTTTATCACCAGTATTTGGTTTTCATTACGCGTCGTTATATTTCAAGTTTTCAATACCAAGCAAAAGTCATTTGGCCACTCAACCAGACATAACACGTAACATGTGTAGTCATGCATAAAGTTCAGATATAACTGAGGGGTTCAAAAGAAATCAGATCACTTTCATTTTTCCTAAAAGCAAATTTTGATCTGTATCAAAATATGATCAGCAATAACCATCATAAATGAACACAACCCTGTTTGTAGGATAATGAAGCTGAGACATCAAAGTTGTGAAAACAACAAAAAATATAATTAGGATGCTTTACAAGTGCTGACAAACCATTGATTAATAAAGTCTGTATATTGAATAGAAAATCAGAATAATAAGTAATTAGACGTGAGACCCTGACTGAAACTTTACATTGAAATATGTTTGAACAGAAATAAATATTTTGGCTAACCTTAAAAAAAGATTTACTTCTTTTAGTTGAGACTAACTGTAGTCAGTTTTTTTCATGCACATAATTCTAAGTGAGACATTACTACTGACTATTTAAGAAATCAATAAAAAGAAATGAGCAGTATGTTTTGTGATAAACAGAAAATCTCATTTATTGTTTTATGAAAGAATAAAATCAACTGAAGCTCGATTCTGGAAATAGAAGGCGATCTGCTTGAATATCTGGGCTACCTGTTCCTGCCATCTAGATATTTCAACAAGTTATCTGTTTCCTTCTTTATTTTAACAGATCATTATGTCAATTAATTGCATAACCTATTCAGGTGCTTGAAAATTTTACGATCTTCCTCAGTAGAAGCTACGAAAATGTACAATGGGAGACATCGTGATTGCTGGCAACATAGATTTAAAAACATGAACATTATTTAGATGTCGATTTCTGAAATGATAACATCTAACTGGCGATCGCTCAACATTTAACGTCAATATCGATCAAGTAATAAGAAACGGAAACTCGTTGAAATACTTCGCGCTGAGAATTCTATATGTACCGAAAATACGATATTTAAGAAGGCTAATAATAAAATTCCTTCATTGAAGAGAAAATAAACAAAAGTTATGACTTCCCACTTTGAATAATTCGTTAGTGAGTAGACCACCATAAATATTAAGGGAACGAGTTTGACCTCGTTTTCCAGTATGAATTCGGAATATGAAACGATGTCATTTAGTCTGTGAATTGTAAATTGTTTTTCATTAGTTTATTGCTTAACCTGTGTACTCATCACAAGTCTGCACTTAAAAAAACCAAAAGGTCCTGGTTGAAGCTTTTCCTTATTGTCGTACATGTGAAAAATGTACTAACTAGACAATTTCTTGAACTAGAATACTGCAAACAATCTAATATCACATATCTGTCTTCCACACTTAATATTACTATATCAAGCAGATCATGCCAGTAAACCGGTATGAATTCTGTAATTATTATTTTCCGAATATATATTACTATTATAGGTAAAGGTCACATGCATATCAGTCCCAACATTAAAAACTAAGGGTCTTCAGAAATGGCAGTGTTTTGCTGTGAAAATGAATGACATTCTTGTACAGTTGTAACCTAATGCTGTGTGATTGAAGGACAAATCCATCACTTTTACGTCAATCAAACATTCTTGCTTAACCAGGAGGAAATATCTGGAAACTATTACAACCCAGGTCACAAGAGAACACAGCATTCTGGTAAAGACTGAAGCGATATAGTGCTTTCCAACTTCAATTTGTGTCCCTAGGGACGGTGATGTTTCACTAAACTTTGAGAAGTTGTTCAAGTGAATCGCATAGCAAGAATAAGACTAGGTAATTAGGTAGACTAGTAAGTTGATCATATCTGGTAGTATATAGAGAACATGTGAATTTTTCGTTTTTGCTTGTTTCTTCTCAGCACTCAAACTAGACATAAGATTATTGGACAATGAGACCAAGTTTTATCCACCTATCGTTTTATGCTACCTAATGGCTAATTTTAAATGGCTCCGAAAGTTTTGTAACCTATTGATAAGTATTCGTCGAATGTTGTCAAGCTAGTTTTATACGAGATACAAGTAGGTAAAAACAAATACCTTTTATAAACTTTATATATCCTATGAGTGAAATAGGTTTTATCGTTGAATCCATTGTGGAAACAAGTGACATTTATGACAAAGCTAGGTTAGCTAATGATGAAGCCATAAATTGTTGATGACAGCGATGCAAATTATTGATAAAATTTTGATCTTGTACCTGTAAGAACATACCGCTAGTATCAAACATAAAAAAACATTCAGCGCAATGAAGGTGATGGCTCATTACAGAGATAATGAGATGAGAGTCAATTGAAATAATTAATACCAATTTTGTATTACGTGTAGTAAACACCGTTTCTTTGTAAGCGGTCAACAACTGTTCAAGAAATGAAGAATCATGATATTATTTTCCGGTAAAATTGCGTTGAAATATTTGTTGAAAATTATCTGAAAAGATACTTTTGAAAGTAAGAAAAATACCATTCAGAAAAGCGATAAATTCAATGGAGATGATATCCCTTCCTTACCAAGTTATATATATATCACGAAATACAGGAAATTAATTTACAAGGGTTGACGTCAGATTTTTATCCTTATCGTTGGTCAGTTATATGTCACAAATGTGAGCCGTAAAAGTGTATTGTTAAACCAATGAATTTATGATTGAACAATAAACTCGTATATCATCACACACATAAATCTCAGAATGTGGTAAAATTTCAGAACAGCTTTTCGGAAACTACACTCTCCACTAGACTTGACCTAATCACCATGTTAACAATAGAAAAATGTTCAATAAAATAAAGTTCTATTGTCGTTTATCAAAATAGAAAGACGAATAAAACGGCTCAAAAAAAATACGTTCATGATTCTCCTCATGAATCATTATTAATGTATGAATATGAAAAATAAATTAGCCACTAATTTAATTTAGATGAATAAAATACTCAACAGAAAAGATTAAGCGGAGGAGAGTTGATACTAAAAAAGTTTGTAGAAAATAATGCATCAAACCAAATTAATTAAACCGAATAAACAGAGCAGAATTATATCAAAAAGATTTTATCAATTGTGCAAAGTTTTCCAAACGAAAAAACTGAGTTTTTCAATGAAATTAGTGGCTACCAGAGCTAGTGTTGACGTTTTGAAAAATAAATTCTGTATTTCACTACCTGAATCAATTAATCGGCGCATTGAAGATGGATTGGTTGGATCACCAACAGCTCGAAAAACTGCGCGAAATTGAAAATCCTAGAAATATAAGAGAAAAATAATGAGTCGACTGAAGGATAATTTTTTACCAACATGTAAAAAATTAGCTCCTTTTATTAATGCATTGTCTTGTATCAAAGGATAAAATTAGTTTAATAAGTACATAATTTAACGATGCGTACCAACATACATCAGTAAAAAAGAGACAGTGAAAATCTGAATATGATAGAATGTATAATATCAAACGCAGTAATCACTAGGTTTTCCTGCTAGTCTTCTAAGTACACGGAAAGAAATGTACAAACAAGGAAACAGGAGAACTTGGTAGAAAACGCAGCTAAAAACGAAACTATGTCAGAAAATTTCAATGACCAACTGGTAGAATTATCCTGGTATTTATCAATGCTATCTGAGTACATTAGGATTTGAAACTCAATACTGAAGAAATAACTTAAACATACTTAATCATTTCACAAAACTCTAACTGTAGCCCTTCTAGGGTTATTATCAGTCCCAAACCCGAGTAAAGAAGGAGAACATATTGCACCGAGAATGGGAGGCAGGAATCAAGATAATGAATAACACTTGGAAAAAACTGGAAATTTGAACCTAAGACAGAGGTTACTGGTGGAGGAGGCCCATGCTCCCACGAGGGGTAGTTCATTACACATGGTTGAATTACGAAGCTGTAATACAGGAGTTGGGATTTTTCCGATAGTATCGTGGGATTATAGGTCAAAAACAATTTTATTTAGAACCACACAGTGAGCGGCATTGAAGTTTTAGTGCAGACTGCTGAGGATCATCATTAATTCTGATGTGTAAATTTACTGCATGGTTCTTATTTAAATCTATAACAGAATTCAAGCACACAAACTTACCTTATATTTATTGTTGTTTATTTCCATATGATATCTTTGGGTTGCTTTCGAATTGTTCTCACCGGCATCAATACAACAACCACTATTACTAGTACTAACACCATTAGAGTATGTATTTTTCATAGGACTGGATGTGTAAACTGAAGAATCTTCATCTAAAACACATTCATCATTACTACTTTCACACCAACTAAGAAATATAAGACCTTCAGTGAACGATGGTGACAACAAGACCATATAATTTTGTATACATTGACGATCTATATTTGATGCTTCATCCAATTTGCTCTCAACTGAATGGCTAAATCGGTAGGCAATACACGGTATAGTCTCCGATGTAGAATATTTATATAATTTCGAACTAATATTCAGTTTCATCTGATCAATTTGATGGTGATTACCCTGTTGTAAATCAATAAATTCTTTGTTTAACAATGCACTGACAGAGTTCAAATGGCAACCACCAACATTAAACAATTCAATTAAACGGGGATCCAAACGAAGAATATCCAACTGAAATGGTGCAGAATCAACTAATTCCTTGGAATTTTGAGGAAAAAAAGATGCAAATATAAATAAACAAGTATAATTATAATTAAATACTCACACATAAGAGTCAATATCACGACGACAATTAATATTAAACTATGGTGTTGAATATTGACTAAGTCCCGTCCATAAGAATACATAGTATAATTAGACTATTAGGTTAAATTAGTAAATATCTACCCGAATTATGTTTGCTGCTAAACGGTTGGAGTCTATCAAAATGTCCTGAACCTTGATATCATATTTAATAACTATCGAAAAGTGCTTAGTATTTTTAAAGTCAAAAACATTTACGCTGTAGGGGAGTTTTAAAAGCAGATTTTCGAAAGGACAGTAATAATCTTTAAGCCCAAAAGAGTACTGATATATAATTTCATTTCGAAATCAGTAGACTTTTTTATCATACCTGTTTATCGCGATACGAGCCAACAAAAATTAAGTTCTACGTAGAAAAAAATGCGCATCGTGGAGCTCACTGATGACGACAATATAAATATATTAAAAATCTACACAAATAGGTTCATTAAGTAAAGAATGTATATGCAACTTATACTTAACAAAATAGTATGTTATTTCGCTTATTTAGCTCCTTTTTAATTATCTATTTTAATTCATTTCTCTCTTTTACTCTTCATAATGGTTTCTTTAGAGTGCTTTTATAAATATAGCAGTTGAGAGTGTGATGAGTTATTGAAACTTTTCCTATCTGTTTTATATTTAACAATGAAAACCATTATGAGATAAATTAATTAGTTATCTTTAAAAAAAACAGTCTCCTTCAGTGAAGTGGTGATATTAGATGAAGAATTAGATGTACAGAGCTGGTTTAGCCGTATATCAGATAATTGTCTAAATTTTATGAGTATTCCCTATACATAGTCTTAACTTAACCCCAAGCTCCCTATCATTAACGTTCCTGAGAACTGAACGAAATAATCAATATGGTTCACAGAATAGTCCTTAACCTTAAATGCGGTGTGCTAGCCAAGACAGTTAAAGAACTGTAGCATAATCGACTAATAAGTTAACAACCTTCTAACTGGCTAAAGAAAAGTAACATCCTCACTCGGATGACAACTGTCGTAAACTAAAAAGTTAATTTGATGTTCCTGTTGCTCTATTTCTTTAAAATATATAGTGCTTTTAGGCTAACACTCTTTTTCGACAGGATGTTTTCAAAACCTAAAACCGTCGTGAAATAACGAAATATAAACTTAAAACAGTTTGCAATGAAGAGTCGACATAAGATTAATCACATTTTAATTGTTCGGAAGAAACATACTATAATTAAAAAAAATTACTTCTATCTCTCGCATCGACAAACTCTGATGGTTCAGAACAGGACATAAGTAACTATCTACCGGGTTCAGGTTGGTCCCTAAAGAAATATATGGAGAGTCTTCCACTTGACAGTTGGTTTTAACGACATCTTGGGAAAGGGAGTGACTATTCGTCGAGAGAATCTGGGTAGCCAAAGAAGAATTGGTATCGAATAGTTTGTACCACAGTAGATTCTTATGACAATCAACGCCAGACCGACCAATTAATTGTGTTATCCGAGATTCCAAATTAGACTGAGATATTCGAAGTACACGATGTAGTTGAACTTGATGAGAAGGACACATACTTAAGTAAGACATGTGCCATCGTACATCGCTGTCGAAAGTATTTTCAGAGTGCTTTGAGAACCTCCTATAGTCGCCAGCGTCCGTAGGGGAAATATTCATATTTTGACATTGTCGTTCCGATGTCAAACTGGAAACACCCGTATCCTCAATGCCGAATGGTCTAGGTATCCGATTGACAAGGGTTGGTTGATATGTGAATGAACACGGATCAACGCAAGGGCGAATAGCTGGCCAATCAACTGGACACTTGAAAGTAAACAAAGAGAAAAGTACGAATCATCAATCAACCTATATAACTGAATTTAAACTCACTTATGATGTTACTGAAGGTGTATAAACATTCAAAAATGTATCCCCGAAAAATAATTTTAACGAACTTTAACGCCTAAATCTTACCAAGTAGTTCAGCTTCATTTATAAGCGAATTCGTAACTAAGTCTTAATACATTCAAAACTCCAGCTTTAATACCCACCATCTGAAATTTTAAAATGAAAATTTACTTCATGAGGCTTTGACTTTAGTGACTGTTATCAAGATTTAAACCAGTCCCTCTAGTATTATTCATGAGCCTATGTTTATATTAATACATCTTGTGTTACTAAACGATGACTAAACCATTTTCCTTAATGCAGAAAAGGATAACAGAAATCGTTACACTTAGTTCATTTTTCTATTGAAAGACTAATATTTGAACTGTCCTGGGTTCGAATCTCGCGAGAGCGGGTTCGTGGATGCGCACTGCTGAGGAGTCCCATAATAGGACGAAACGGCCGTCCAGTGTTTCCAGATTTTCCATGGTGGTCTAGCTTCAATTGACTCACGCTTTCAACTATGAAAAATACTAAATCTCCACAAAACCCCTTCTGATAATTAATAAAAATACTGTTTTCGATAAATTCTCTTCAGGTTCTACAATTATATATCCAAATTAATAATCCGAAAAGTGGCCAGGTTAGGGTCAAAGTGTATCGTTTAAAGTTAAAGCATGTGAATCTAAGATTATCAAACAAAAAATGAATGAGCAGAGATGGATAGTGGCTAGCAATGGAATCCAGGACGCACGCTTTATCCTATTTGGGACTTGTCAGCCGGATGTACCTGCATCTCAAAATTTAATGTTCACTCTGGGACTCGAACTTACCAAGTGAATTTAAAATAAAATTGTTATGTTGTTATGACTCAGAATGTTTATTTGAATCAGCTTATACTCTAAGTGAAAATTTTAAGACCCATGATCAGAATAAATATGAGTCAGATAGGGTGAGAGAAATAATCGTGCAATTGTAATTCGATAAAATGTTTAGTGGAAGACTATATTGTGTAAAAAATTATTGGTAAGACATAATAAGGTGGGATGAGTGAGAAGTAAATGAATCATGTATTGGAGAGATTAATAATGATGTTTAGCCAATAATAATAATAATAATAATAATAATAATAATAATGCAAAGATTTGTGAATAAAGATAACAGAGACAATTATATTTGACTACGCAAGGTCGTAAATACAATAGCCAAACTAGGTTATTCAATAGCTAAGATTACTACTGATTAATTGGCCTAGATGTTGACCAGGATACAAGAAACGGTTGAAGATATTTCTTTCGGACGCATAGCTCAGGTTTCTTCATCGACATGGCTACTGTGTTATATTCAAATGAGAAAAATGAATCTTAACTGTTGGAATCTATTTGTGGATTAATATCATACATATATTTTTATTGTATAATTATTAATTAATTAAACTATTCATATTCGTGTTTCACTTATTATAAGGTTTATTTTGACCTATGAACTATTATTATACGATTTACCGTTGTTGAGTTATTCTCAGTCTATCAGTTATTACCTCCTACATTCACAGTGACTTTTGGCTAAATCTTGTACAAATGTTATTTTCCATTTTATGATATGATGTGGTCTGTTTGGTTTGTATATAAACTCAGTACGTTTGAAACAAATGATTCATATCTCAGAGTCTAAAGTTGGTGTTCTGGACTCAACGGGCAGGGCTAGGCAGGAGGAAGGACCGATAAGGACTCTAGACTGGTCTTACAGGTTTATGCGTCATTGGTTTGGTCGATAAATCACTGTTCTCTAATTGGCGGTATCGTCACGTGATATACTGATAAGGGTAAAAGGCTACAAGTTGTAAGACCAAGATTTGGCAGAAAACTACTGACCCGATAAATAATTGAAGAGGATTGGTTTATACTGGCACTATGACCAGTTTGCACTAAATATGTTAGTATCGAGCTGTTCACTTTCTTCACCAGACCTTTGTTTAGCCACGCTGGGAGGTGTTCACGAGCACGAAAATGTAAATTCCTAGAACTTCGGGCAATATAACTAGCTCCACAGGAGCAGTCAAACTGATAAATACAAAATGAGGTGGTCATTCTACGTAATTCATCTTTTAGCCTCGGTGTCACCACTAAGCGCGTAGAAAACGCTAGTCATATTTCTCCAGCGTTGAAAGATTTTTGGATTGTTCTGCTTAACCTGTGAGTTAATATTGCGCTAGTCGTACCCCCTCTGAATTGTAGGCGCATGAACAGGGATTTCTTGTTCACCGTTTGTATTCTGCCTATTTACACCTTCGTAATCGTATATTTAATTAAACTTTCTAGGGTATCCGTTCTCCCTAAGAGTATTATGCAAGGTGTTTAGCTCTACAACTATATCCGTAGAACATATAATGCGTATTCGGTAACTAAGTGTTTTTATCAGGTTTCTCTTGTACTGTAGAGGTACAAAGCTAAGGAAATGTGTGTACTGTCCTATCCAGGTATTTTTTCTGTTTAAATTATTTTTTGATAATCCATCAGCTCTATTAGGTTAAGAGAACGTCCAAAAAGGCTATTCTAGCACTACTTTCTTCTTCACATGTAAACTCAATGACAGGATGTACGTCGTTAAAATGCCTAAGAACCTCTTGCTGTGATGTATTATCTTTACAGAGGTTGAAGGTATCATCCATAGATCGACAGTAAAATGTGAGTTTTTGAATAATTTTTTGAGTGGACCATTTTCTAGTTTGGCTAGAAAAATGATAGCTAGTATATGACTCAAAGGTGAACTCATTGCTCATCTTAACATTGAAATAATTGAATAAAATAATGCGTGCATATAAATAGAAATTTCTCAAATATTACATTCAATCTACTGTTACGTTGGTTTATTTAGAAAGTGAGTTATGTACATTATTTTTCTGATTTGCTGTCATTGACATCTTTACTAATATTAGTAAAATTGTAAATAAATCTTGTAACATTGTGATAAGCAAGTCTAGAAGGTCAAAATAATATAATGAAACAAACCATTGCAAGATTCATTCAGAATAAAGAAACATAGGAGAGTAATATTTAGGTTTACAAAACATTTCAACTAAAAACCGACAGAACGCGTTAACTATGCTAATTAAAAAAGGTTGAGATAGTTAAGGAATTTTGATCTAGAATTAAAAGAGCTATAAGGGAAATAAATTATATAGATAGTTGTCGAATTTATACAAAATGCTGAAAGATAATAGGAAAGATAAGTGTACAGATAGACTAAACGATTAAATATTGAGAAGAGTTTAGAGTATATTGTATGCAAACCGACGGCTCTCTTTTAAACTTAAGTGATCAGAGATTGAAAGCAATGTGAAACGGCTACTTTCCGTTTCTACACTCCAACAAGTAAATAATTAGTAGTAGTATTTCATTACTACCACCCATAATAATTACTACGAGTGAGTTAATGGATTCTGTTGCTTCACTTGGTCTCGACTTTGTAGCAGCTTCCCATGACTTATGTCAACATCTTACTCAGAACAACTGTCACTCTGTATATTCCCCTTAATATTCTAAACGCCCGTCCAAAGGGATTATAAGCAACCGATTTCAGCTACAGCAATACCTATGGATGCAATTAGCATAACGACAGAGCTGATAGAATCTCAGAGTCCTACTCTGAGACAGCACAAATAATCGGTCTGCATGACTTCAGAAAAATTTACCAAAGGAGACCTTGGGTCAAATAAATAGAAAAGCATTATGACTGCAGAAACTAACAAAATTTTCAGTTTAAATTACATTTGACTAAAACATGTTGGAACGCCGATGTATGAAGATGATTAGACGATAGTGGAAACCATCGTCAAGTGTTATTAAAGTGAGGAAGGCTTTGTCTCAAAAATAAAAATCTGAATGTCTTTTCTAAATAAAATATTTTCTACTGATTTCTGTACTCTATTAATTAATTATCTTGTATTGCCCCAATAATCTCAATAGAAAGTGGTGAAATGCAAAGAAGTGGGAAACATGATATGTCTGGTTATTGTGAACAAACAAAATCTAATACTTTTCTATCATTTATATAACGAACTAACAAAATATTTTACGTTGCAGTATCGCAAACTACAACGCAGAAGCACATTTTGACGAAAACCGATGCATTCTGGGTAGCTACGTAACTGTTGAATAGAATTTATAAAACTAGGTTAAATGGAAAATAACACTAGGGAATAACTACAGTATACGATGAATTGTATATCTGTGAAACGAACAAAATGCTCAGATCATGTACAGGTAAGTTTGAACAAAAAAGCACAAACAAAAATTGTATGTATTTCATCCACCCAGTTACATAGGTTCCAAATTAATTAAGGTGTTTTTGTTAGATAACAATAGGACTCAGATAACTAGATGAAAAGTGTTTGAGCTTAAAACTAAGATGCCATGAAATTATAGCATGATTTTGTTATGAATACTGTATACAAAGAAGATGATAGTAAGATAACTAAAATGAAGTACAATTTAATTAAAGAAAATGAAATTCTACATATTTCGCACAAGCGTAAATTAACCAGTCTTCAGAATAAAGTATTAGTTATCATTATTATTCTTAAAATATTGAAAGTTAAATCGATGATGATCGTTGTTTCTAAAATAATAGCCATACAATGTGATATTTTGAAAACTTACAGTTAGGTTTCATTTCATTATTTTAATCATATTTGACCTAGTTCAACCATTATCGGGTTATCACGTATCAATTCGCGAGAGAATCTAGTATGTGATCACAAATTTTTACTCGCGCTTATAACTCATTGTAAATTATATTTAGGATTATACTGATACTTATGATTGATATGTAACATAATAACTATTGAGAGTCTTATTAACTGGAGAAAACTGAGAGCTTCATCAGCACTAATATAAATTTGGCTCTAATACGCTGAATACGAAATCAAAATTCTTTTTTTACAGCGTAATTGGCTCAGATAAATCCTCAATAAAATAGTGAAACCACTGGATACATAAGAGTTATTCTATCTGATTGCAGTTAGATACTGCACCAGATATTATGGATATTTTGAAGCTATGTTTCGAGATTGAGCAACCTCTTATCCGTTAAACTCTTTCGATTGATATTCATCTATGTGATGAACACCAAAAAATCAGAGAAAATCCATTCATGTTCTTTCACTTATCACTATAATCGATCGAACACACCACAATATTGCCGACAAACTTAACATTATCAAGTTTGAAAGTCTTGACAAGACATATCAACACTCGCAGTTCACCATACATTTTTAAAGGTCTTGAAGTAGTTTGTTCCCATCTTTTAACCTGATCTTGGAAAATATTCAAGAACACAAAGTAAACTCTCTCAGGTCAAAGCTGGTCATAGTGGTCACAACAGCAGATTTTTTAGTAACTTGAGATGAATTATTCTCGAACCAAAAGGGTGCCTCTGAGTAAAATAATTATGTTTTTTATTCAATGATCAAAAACGTGTATGTTACTCCTAACGATAGTGCTAACACAACTAAAATGAATCTGATTAACTAATATTGAAATTGTTACATAATTTGATTACGTGTAATGCATATTTACATCTACGAAGCACTGGTGACTAATGATAAGAGTGTTTGCTCGGACTAGAATCTGTTATCCCCACTTGTGATGAGGTGAAGTGTGATAGCCTAAACCGATATACATTCATATCATGTTCTACAATATTCACCTCGTTGTTAATGATATTGATTTTATATCACTTTAGACATACACTATTGAATCTAAGTACCAGAGATCAATACTTAAGAAAACAACACAAGTGAAAGAAGGTGGAAAAATAATGCCAAATGTTCACCTCAAGCTGATAATCTATACACAAACGCACACAGACATGTTTCGAATTCTTACATCAAACTAATAATTTCCGAAAGTAATATTCTAACTGTTTTAAATTACTTTCCAATTCAACAGACTGGGCAACTTAAATGGCATTCTGAGATACTAACACATAATAATAAGATATCCTCTTGTGCAATGTCCTAAACATTAAGTTGACCTGTCAGAAAAAGATGTTGCTAATATTACTAACCCAGCAAATAAATTTTATTTGACAACGCAAATTTTACGACAGATATTAAATTATTTAAAAAAACTCACTTGTGTACACGAACTTGAATTTAATTTTGCAAGTCTAGATTCCGGAAATTCATGTTTTGAATCTAGAATAATTAGATATACAATCAAATGAAGTAGTCTATTTGTAATAGATCCATCTACCGGCGATCTAATATCCGAATAGGTTCCGTTAACTTCATCAGGAACAACAATTCCCGTTACTGAATAAGGTTGGGATATCGACTGTCTATTAGAAAGTTCACTATCAAGTTTTGTTAAATTCTCAACAATGTGATGTGCACTTGCTATACCTAAAGCGGAAAATTTACACGACTGATCTTTACTATTAGTGGTAGAGGAAGAATTCGATTCAGAAGATATTCTTAAATTCGAACATGGTTGATATTTTGAATGATGATCTGAACTGGCTGAACGTGAACTACAACATCCAAATTCCTGTTCAGGATGACATTGCTCAACTAAAGCAAAATTATATGATAAATGTTTGTTATATGGTGGATTCGTTTGCGAAGCACAATATTCCCTTCTAGTCATGCGAAGAATCTATTTTAACAGAAAAAGCAAATGTATGGGATAAAACTACTTCACACAAACGGTTTGATTATATTGTCAGAAAACGTGAACGAAAACTTCTTATATATTTGCATGAATTAGTTTTATTAAGTAATATAATACTGAAGTGTGCATTTTAAGTACTCCCAAAATGTTACACAATGCGATATGAGCCATTTACCTTTATACAAAGAGTATGGACAAATACATACTGAACTTTATGATAACCATCAGTCATCATATCTATAAACTAAGGCCGAAAGGTATTGAGCAACAGAGAATCAAGAAAACAGATATTGAGGAATCATAAATATACTTGACGACAAAATGCAAAGTATGATGGAATCCGTTCCTCAGTTTCTTCTAACAGTTAGATAATCAGGAAATATGGTGTTGCGAGTATCATGTCATCGGTAGAGGTTTTATTTTCGAGATTCATCAAAATTCTCGTCAATTTCTTAAGTTCCTCCGGTCAAACTTATCTAGTAATACTTACATACATAAACCTATTAACACTCGTGGTAGATCATAGGCCACCCACCAGCATTTTCCATCCACTTCTGTCCTCGACAATCCTTTCCAGTTGCTATTCATCCTTTTCATGTCTGCTTCCGATTCCCGACGTAGTGTGTTCTTCAGCCTTCCTCTTTTTCGTTCCCCTTCAGGATTCCAAGTTAGGACTTACCTCGTGATGCAGCTTGGTGATTTTCGTAATGTACGTTCTATTCACCTCTAACCTGTTTCCCTAATTTCCTCTTCAGTTGGAAGTTGGTTTGTTCTCTTCCAAAGTAGGCTGTTGCTGATAGTATCCGATCAACGGACATCCAGTGTCTTGTGTAGACAATTGTTTACAAATACTGGTACCTTTTTGATGATGGTTGTAGTAGTTTTGCAAGTTCCAGCTCCGTACAGTAGAACTATCTCGACGTTCGTATTAAAGATTCTGACTTTGATGTTGGTTGACAATTGTTTTGAGTTCGATATGTTCCATAATTGTAGGAATACTGATCCCGCTTTGAAAATCCTTACCTTTATGTCTGCATCAGATCCCCTTTGTTCATCGATGATACTGCTCTAGGTAAGTCAAAGTTTCCACCTCTTCCAGAGTTTCTCCATTAATTGTGATTGGTTTCGTGTTCTCCGTGTTGTATTTGATGATGTTGCGTTTTCCTTTGTGTATGTTGAGGCCTACTTTCCGGATGGAAGTCATATCACGTGATAATGAGTAGTATACAGCTGAAGAGCGTGGACAAGGTACTTGAAGTGTCATCCACTCCGATACACTCTAGAGGATGTAATTCTCGCTATGAGAAGCAAAGGAAGGATTTACGTCTCATATAATTATGATCAGCTACTGATGCAGGGGCTGCTGCTACACTATTTGTCTTCATCCGCATTTGTTGGTGTATATGAGACAGGAGTTATAAGTCATCTGCGAAATCCGAATGGTCTAGTCTCATCCAAGCTGTCCATTGTATTCCGTGCTTTACCTGGGATGTCGAGGTTCTCATAATCCAGTCGACCACCAGAAGAAAGAGCAAAGAAGAGAGTAAGCAGCTTTGTCTGACACGTTTCTTTACTTGGAATGCATCTGTCAGCTGTCCTCCATGCACGACTTTGCATTGTAGTCCGTCGTATGAATTCCGGACGATGTTGACGATCTTCTCAGACACATCAGTGTGGAAGACGGTTTCATAAGGTTCTTTTATCCGTGCTATCAATTTCAGTGAAAGACAACAAAGCTGAATGACAATCTAAACACTCAGTTTAAGACAACAAAATTTAATGGTTAAACTGTGTCAGTGATGCGCTTACAGCGCTGCTGCTGGCATATAGTAATACCAAACTTTTCTAAGGCGATTCTGTTAGACGAGTCTATCGATTGAGCATAATTCTTCAACTGCGAAGCCGCCTGTGATCATGAGTATGGGCAAGTAAGTCCGTCATAAATAACGTAAAAAGGTGATACAAATGTATATCTCCGCAATTTGCCACAACAAATTAATACTTTGAGACAGAAGTACCAAAATAAGTATTGCAGTATAATTGGTAGTGTTATATCTTAGCGAAGACAAAAGTACGGATAACTCTCAGGACATATTAATGGACTATTATTCTACATATATTCTTATTGTTTAACCATTGAGTAACTAGATTGTGTATATCTATATTCATCTTATTATAAGCTTCATTTTGACCTATGGATTATTATTATACGAATTACTGTTCCCAAATTATGTTCAGTTTATTGATTACTGTATCCCATGTTCACAGCCACATTTGGCTTGATCTTGTACAAATATTATTTTCTATTTTGTGGTGTGATGCGGTATGTTTGGCTGGTATATGAACCGAGTATTCTTGAAATAAATGATTCGCATAGATTCGCACAGCTGAAGCTGTAATTGGTGTTGTGAACTCAATTGGAAGGGCTAGGCGGACAAAGGGACCAATAAGGACGCTAGACTACTTATACTGGTCGAACGTCACTGATTTGGCACAGTGTTACGATTGGAAATGTCGTGTTTCGATTGGTGGATAAATCACGTGATAAAAAGCTGAACATAAAATCAAGAACGAATTAGCATACGTCCCTTGTCTTTTTTTTATAGTCATAACAAGTAGTATCAGTGATACGAAAAGAAGATTGTGCAGAGAATATGATTCCAGAAAGCCGTAAATGCAAAAGTGATTTAATAATCAAATATGATTACAGTCTTTATTTTAACTTACATCTACACCGTAAGAAGCGTGTTCTTCGATAAGATGATGAAAAACTTGGTCTGGTCGCAGACATAAACTAACGTGGCATGTAACAGGAAAGCAGCACAAGTAACCCCGAGAAAAGAGTGGTAATTTTTGAGCGATACAGGTCAAATCTTCTAGAAATTTTGTGACAGGGTAGTCAGGAATGGTAATCATACTAGAATATACGCTTCCAACTGCACTAGTTGGTCTACGTGATGCATCAGAACACTGACTTCGTTGAAAGCACCGTCGATCTAAGTTAAAAGGAGTAACCGACAAACAAAAGAGAACTCAACGGTAAAAAAGGATTCCGCGACATGGAATTCAGTCATTACCGTTATATAACATCAAAAAATTACTTAACTGTTTTGGAAGACACAAAAGCGATTACACTATTCACTATCCGGATTGAATGTAAAGAAGCCACACAGTATGGCAAATATGTTGTATAGGAAGAAATATAAAAAAAGAATCAATATAGCAATCTGGAAGAGAAATAATGAAAATAATGTTCAAGTGCGTTTTGAATGGATCAGAAAAAATCTCAACTAGAAGACGTTTTCGCTGGCGATAGGGACCGAAACTGCTTCACTAGTACTAACATGTATTTTTTGACGAATGACAACGAATATTCCACAATGAATACATAAGTATGTAATCTTACAAAATAAGTTGCACAGCATTGATTAGTAAAGAAACATTAACATTGTTGGTTTACACAAGACCTGTTTTGCATGGAAAATAAACTTGATCTGTTAATTTCAGTGCAGCAAACATTTAGTTATTAAACTAACAAGATGAATAAATGTTGATTATCTTGACTTCCACCACTGGAAAAAAGACCAATTGACAAGTTTCCATCAGTATTGTTACGAAAAAATTTTTTTCAACAAAAGTGGACACTTGAATTACCAGTGTACTCTTTTGTAGATGAAGTGATAATGCTTCTAACACTTTACTAAAAGGCTATTAAAACTTTATATTTCAGTTCCATCTGAAGCTCTTCTACAGTTACTGCCCGGCCCGAGACCGAGTAAAGAAGGAGGACTCGGCAATGGGTCAGACACCCCAACTCCTAGAAAAAAACTTTGCCAAAAAAACATCAACTAGCAAAAAATTACTTAAGCTGTTTCCTGAGAGTTGAAGGATCTTCATTTAGAAGAGTTATAACGCCTCATAGTGAGAGCCAAGATCTTTCGGAGATTACAAGACCGATGTCCCTTCTGACAACCACAGCAACAGTTTGCTATGATGGGCGGTATCAGAAACCTGATATTGATGCACAGTGTGCTACACGCCAACCACCCACCGATTACTTGAGTGAAAACACAAGAGTGGATGAAAAAATATATTGTGCTACAGTTTAAATTCACAAACATTCATTTATATATATACAACCCTACCCATCAGAAAATCGATCCATCTCCTAGCCTACTTGTGATACAACGAAGAAACTAGCAGAGAAATATAGTAAACCAGAGAGAACGGTCAAGGAAAAACAAGGCAAGACAACCACTGAAATCATAGAACAACGGAACAGGTGGGTAGATCAATTTGAAGAAATCTTGAATACACCAACAAATGCGGATGAAGACAAATAGTGTAGCAGCAGCCCCTGCATCAGTAGCTGATCATAATTATATGAGACGTAAATCCTTCCTTTGCTTCTCATAGCGAGAATTACATCCTCTAGAGTGTATCGGAGTGGATGACACTTCAAGTACCTTGTCCACGCTCTTCAGCTGTATACTACTCATTATCACGTGATATGACTTCCATCCGGAAAGTAGGCCTCAACATACACAAAGGAAAACGCAACATCATCAAATACAACACGGAGAACACGAAACCAATCACAATTAATGGAGAAACTCTGGAAGAGGTGGAAACTTTGACTTACCTAGAGCAGTATCATCGATGAACAAAGGGGATCTGATGCAGACATAAAGGTAAGGATTTTCAAAGCGGGATCAGTATTCCTACAATTATGGAACATATCGAACTCAAAACAATTGTCAACCAACATCAAAGTCAGAATCTTTAATACGAACGTCGAGATAGTTCTACTGTACGGAGCTGGAACTTGCAAAACTACTACAACCATCATCAAAAAGGTACCAGTATTTGTAAACAATTGTCTACACAAGACACTGGATGTCCGTTGATCGGATACCATCAGCAACAGCCTACTTTGGAAGAGAACAAACCAACTTCCAACTGAAGAGGAAATTAGGGAAACAGGTTAGAGGTGAATAGAACGTACATTACGAAAATCACCAAGCTGCATCACGAGGTAAGTCCTAACTTGGAATCCTGAAGGGGAACGAAAAAGAGGAAGGCTGAAGAACACACTACGTCGGGAATCGGAAGCAGACATGAAAAGGATGAATAGCAACTGGAAAGGATTGTCGAGGACAGAAGTGGATGGAAAATGCTGGTGGGTGGCCTATGATCCTCCACTCGGGGTAACAGAAGTAAGTATGTACGGAAGTGTTCAGTTATGCTGTGATTATTTATATCTAATCTATAAATGAAGATCAATATTAACTTGTTAAGAGAAAAAATATGGTACGTTGACAATAAAACGCACACATTCTTGAAGGTCAACAGTGGTTATAAGGAGAGTATTATATGATTGTTTCTTTTTCTATCTATCGCCCTCGAAGAACTGATTAGAACGCTTTTCCTCCAAAATTCAAAGCCTGGTCTAATTTTTATAACCACACGATACTACTGACTTCGGATACCGAAATATATGTTCTGAAAAATGGAAATATCCGTTAAGATTTAAGATATAGTCATTTGAACAAGAATCTATGTGCAAAAGCGGTTTATTTTATTGGTTATCTATAAATTACAATCGACTAAATGAAATTATAACTCATAATAACTGGACTATTTGGAGTAGACAATGAAAAACTCACTTTCTAAATAATCTTGAATTGCGCGCAAATGAAAGTCGTACGAAAATGAATGGAGATGTGTGTAATCACAGAGTTTACTTGATTCGTTCCACGAAAGATTACTACTATACTCAAACCAATCAGAATACTTCCCATCTGATGGATTAGATATGATATCAAAAGAATTAGCACTAGGCGAACGAAATGACCTCTCCATATTTCGACGGAAAACTGCATTGAACATAACTGATGTCATACTGGCTGCAGCTGATGCTGCCGTTTGAGAGATCACTTCAGAAGTATACGGCCCAAGTGTTACAGAACGTGAAGCATGCCAACTAAAACGACTAACTTCGATGGTACCCAATCTAACGAACAGATGAAAATCGCGGACAAACAGCTGAAGTAAATAAGAAACAATTAACGATTATCTAAATAATGCAAACAGCATAACACACAATTACGAGTTAAAAAGTATTATCATGCAATTTATAACAAAATGTAGGAAACTGATAGTTCATAAAGCGGACCGCAAGGATGATGACATTTTAATCAGTTGTATATTCCAGTTTTACAGACGTGCTGAGTTTGAAACTCATAGGCTAATTGTAATCACTACTATCATTCACCAAACAAATATTTATTAACACTATGTTGTCTATATTTGCCTAGCAATAGGGTAAACATTCCAGATTTCTATAAATCTGACTTGTGTGATTACCTAAAGGTTAGTGTTGAAGTGATTTTGTAATGAATCCACATCAAGAATAACAATGCGCCATGATTACCTTAAGTTATTATCACTACGTACACAGAAAGCTTGCAATGCTGACGTTTTATCCGGTCTCTGAAATTCAATCGATTCACAACATTTGAAACCGGAACAGTTTTGAAGGCTGGAATATAACTGAAGCTTACTTTTAAGGTTAGTTTCGTTACAGAAATTAGGGGTCATCAATACAGCTGTTAGGAGCGACCTAAAACCTGAAAAGCCTTATGAAAAACATACTAAAATAGCTAACAGCTTAACTGTCAGATCAATTTGATTAAGAAAAGCATAAACGTCCAAAGTTCTGTAATTTACTAGAAATCATCAGATATCTTGGCTGATTCAAAGTATATCAGACGATTTTCGGCTTCTTAGTGGCTCTCACGAACAATTATCGAGATTTAACAAAGACAAATAAAATGTGTTTGAAAATATGAAGCTAAATTCCTCCCCGTGGAGCTCTAAATAATCTAAATACGTTCACAAAAATAAAATAAACAACTGAATGGCTTAAACATTCAGAAAAACTTAGTTCGACAAGGTTTTGATGTACCGAAATTAGGTTTTCTCACTTAATTACAGATTTCCAAATATTTTCTGAAAATCATGCCCCTAGACAATAATCAAAACAGTCGAAAACTTAGGTTAAGTTTCCTGTATTATGTATACGAAGTTACTGGTGAGAAAACCCAACAAATTCTAATTATATATATGAAAATCTAGTAATAGCGCAAGGTGGTTAAATTTCTTGTATGTTTTAATGACCTAAGTGAACTAGATTGAAGATTCTCTCAGTTGTCCGAAGGAAGTAATGAAGTTAGTTTGTAAGTAAAACAGAATACTTAGGACCTGGAACGAACGTATCCAAGTTTCTACACCTCAACATTCACTCTGTAAGAGAGGGAATCAACAAGATGAGATGAAAAGCGAAGGAAAAAAATTATTAAATGGAATGGAAAGCTAAACTTGAGAAATATATTTGAAACAGAACTAGTGAGATGTAGGGATAAAAAGAGCAGAATGAAATGTAGATAATGAGTACAGCCATTTCATTGAAGCCAACTTGGAGACATATCATTAAAACCTCTAGCTACAGATTACAATTATCACGTGAGTTCTAATAGGGATCCCTATATCTCGATACATGGGTCAAACCAAAAGTTAAAGGCTTGATAAACTGATGCTGTGCCTTGTTTTGGTTAAGCATGATGTTTTTCCAAACAGCTTCTGTGCTGGCCAGTACCGTGTGGCAGAGTAGGCAGTGGTTGGTCTAAGATCACAAATACCATGACAAAAAAGGAATAAAGTAAAAAAAAATAGAAACTTGCTTTGTCAAAACATAACTCAGTAATTTTGAATTAAGTTCAATAATTAGTTCAGAATGTCGTTCAGCAGTAATGTAAACCAAAAAAGGATTAGCAGGCTTACACTACAAATTCTATATCATGGAAGCAAGGGTAACAATAGGTTAAATTTGATGATAACTATGCATACTGACACCAATCCATTTGACTTGAACCATTTCAGTAAGAGTGAAGTGGGAAGAAATTTTTAGTCAGGTAAAGTGAAGTCCCTGAAAAGGTAGGTAAATATTAGGCTCAATAGCTCAAAGAACAATTTTGATGGGTTATTTTGGTCTACAGTTATTTATACTACTTAAAAGTAGTTTGATAACTTTTTTTAAGAAAAAAGGGGCGATGAAACCGAAGTAGTTAAAACGAAAGTATATCAGGATGATAATTAAATATAATGCTAATGAAACACCTCATCAATCGTAAACTAGGTTTTCATATTGTGTTGTGTGCAAAATATATGATACCGTCTCTCATTCTCACTCATCAGTAAATCTAATCATCACTTTTTATTTAATCGGTCTTTCTTAGATCGATTATAAAATCTCAAACAAAAACGTTGGTGATCGCATTATTTAAAACATAGTGGGCATCATCACATTATATCATAATACGTTTTTCTCACATCAATTTCATCTCATTACACATTCACTACTAGCTCGCACGAAGCACGTAGTTTTCAAAAAATAAAAGAAAATAAAAGAGACGAAATCCTTTGATGATTAAAATAGGAGTAGGCATAGCAATTTTCGGACGCATCGTTATAGGATTAGAAAACACGTTTTCCAGTTATCTAAACACAAATTCATAGTGAAGTTAAGAAAGGTGAGAGAATATTGAGGGTTAGTCTAACAGTTAATATGTTAAATATGAAGCAACTAACCTCAATAATATGTACTCCAGCTAAGTGTATAGAACGACGAAACAGTGCATAGCTAACATTAGGTTTTGCCGCCTGCTCACGTCTATTTAATGAAATAGAACTATTGAAAATTGGTATTGAATGAAAGCCTACTTCTTGTTGCAAATATTGAGAATATTTCATTAGAAATTGGTGAGCTACACGACGTAACCAATTATTGAAGTTTAAGACGGAAGTAAAACTATTATCTTGATGTTGAGAATTTTCAGCACATGAATTGTTATCAGCAAGTAAGATATCCGTTGAAAGTATATTTGTGTCATCAAGATTACCCGGAGTAGCTGAATTGTGTGACCAACTTAGCCATGGGGATAAAAAACGACTCCCACTGGCGTCCGATACTTGTTTTAGTCTAACAGGAGTTGACTTCACAGAAAAACTGAAAATTTTTGAGAAATTAACATTTGATTAAAGGCCAATTCATTCACGACAACAACTGAAATATATCTAGGATTATTACAAAGTAAAGAGCTCTAAAAATTCTCATTTTGTTCATAAAGAACTAATAACTCTGTCATATATTAAACCAAAAACTTTAAACTTTTGGTATGTTAGGATCTGAATTACATGCAAATTCACTTCAAAATCAGCTAATCAATTCATTTCAATAACTAGTAACTAGACCATTGAAGAAATGCCATTGAAATTTCCATTTAGGAGCAAATACTTAGGAATCACTTCACCTACGTATTTTTTATCTTTTGTTTTGTATAGAGATTTCCAGAAAATCTAAACCGTTCAAACGAAAAGATGACTATTAAGACTTAACTTTTTCATTTCCATATCTCTAAACAATTCCATTGATTGCCTCTTATAGAAGATTTGCTCTATTTTAAATCGAAAAAAGGTCTAAGGTTATTAATTCCTTATTGTGGGATATCTTACTTCATAGAAGAATTCACTTATCGATTCAAAATGTTTTAATTTGAATGAATTATGCAATTTCAAAATTAAACAGAAACAGATAAATTTCATAACTTACTCCTTTGAAGAGCCAGATTCGTTTCCAATGGATTTACACTGGTTTGTAGCTTGTTCGGTATGGTAATGCATTTTATCCGAATCACTTATTTCTTTATGTACTGTTAAACCAGCAATGGTAGAATTGGTATTAGTGGCAGAAGTAACAGTGACGTCCGTAGGTGTGGCTGCAGGAGAATGATGTGAAATAGAACTGAAGTATAACTGAGCTGTTTTATTCATAGCATTTTCTTCTTCTTTAATTAGCTGAACAACTTTTGAACGTGTATTAGGACAAAATAATATGGGAGTACATATAGTGTGCAAGTGACGACAGGCTTGTTTAATAGCCGAATAACGTTGTAGCCGTTTGGACAGTTGATCACTGAGCAGAAGTTCCTTAGCCTAATCATATCAAGCGAAAATTGCATTGGGAGAGAATAAGATATGTGTTCAGAAGACTGGTAATATATATACTCCAACAGGCAATACTGTAATGCGAAATAGTAATTAACTATATTTAGGAATGGCCGAAAAGCAAATAATCATTGTGACATCCATCTCCAGTTAGACATGGTTGTATAAAATGTCTTAGCATAGCATCAGCAATATACACAATAGGAACCCACTCAAATGACTGATCAGTCAAGATTAGGTATAGCAAATCCTACATTTTAAGATACCTAAAACCACTACAAGAACACAAATTTATTTATTTAATCACATATATATTGGTACAAAGGGCACCGGATACATATGCGCCACACAAAATAATGAGAATGGGAGGAGAAGGAACAAGATGCGTATATCTAAAAGAAGGAAAAAAAGAAAGGAGAAGAGTAATGATGGGGGGAACTGAAATGTACAACCAGAAGAGCTCTCTCAGTTAAGAAAGTTATAGCCGCTCTTTATGAAGAAAGTAGAAGGTTACAGCAGGATCGCCACTGGCTTCTATTCTGAGCCATATCTGATAACGTCTCTAGCCACTGTGTTGCACCATCTCTCGGACCCCAGCCAGGGAGTCGTGAAGGACCAACAGAAGCTAGCCCTTTGCAACTTTCTTTCATTTCACGACACCATGTCATACACTGACCTCCTCTCCGCTTTTTCCAACCAGTCCCAGAGTCGGCAAATAATGCACGACGTGGAATTCTCTGGGACGACATTCGTAAAACATGTCCAAGCCACCGAAGTCGATGTTTCAAGATGGTGACACCAATTGAATTATCGTCTCTGCGCCCGAGCACACGATGCCGAACCTCTGCATTACTAACATGGTGTCGCCACTGAATGTCAGCAATCCTTCGGAGACAACGATGGTCGAACACAGAGAGACGTCTAACATCCTCAACTCAGAGAGGACAGCTTTCACAAGCATAGAGCAAAACTGCTCTCACCAACGCGTTGTAGATCCGATCTTTTACAGCCAGACTAACATCACGAAGGCGCCAAAGATGGCCCAGATTGGCATAAGCCGCTCTGGCTTTCATTATACGTGCATCAATCTCATCACTCACGCCACCACCAGCACTTATGTAGCTACCTAGATACACGAACTTCTCAACTACTTCAATCTGCTCACCATCTAGGGTGAGTACAGGATGAGAATCCTGCCAGTCTTGCAGGAGTACCTTGCACTTGGAGGGTGCAAAACACATGCCGTACCTGTGGACACTGATTGCCAACTGATTAAGTGCGGATTGCATGCCTTAGGCATTATCGCACAGTAAGACAATATCATCCGCATACTCAAGGTCGAGAAGTCGTTCTCCAGGCAGCAGATCCACACCGCCATTACTTACATCCATCAGAGCTGTTTCCAGGATGTCGTCGATGGCAAAGTTGAAGAGGAATGGTGAGATTGGGCAACCCTACCTAACCCCGCTGCTCGAATGGAACAAAGGAGAAAGGTGGTTGTATGCCCTCACTCTGCCTGAGGTGTTCGTATACAGGGCCTTTAAGATGTTAATGAACTTCTCAGGCACACCCTTCTTCAATAGACAATCCCAGAGAACAGTCCTGTCCAACGAATCGAAGGCAGCCCTGATATCAAGAAACACTATGATTGTTGGCCTGCGATAAGTATGACGGTGTTCTAACATTTGGCGGAGGGTGAAGATGTGATCAATGCATCCTCGACCAGAACGAAAACCAGTCTGATCCTCGCGAGTCAATCGTTCTCGGGTTTTAAACAACCTACGAAGAATGATAGAAGCCAATAGTTTGTACGCAATCGGAAGTAAACTTATCCCCCGATAGTTATTACAGGAACAACGTGAACCCTTTTTAAAGATAGGGACGACTATCGACTCATTCCATGATGTTGGAACACTTTCTTGCTTCCAAACCTTTGCGAACAACACAGTCAATTCCTTAGTCAGAAAGTCACCACCATTTTTAAAAAGAGCCGGAGGTAAGTCATCTGGGCCCGGTGATTTGTAACGTTTCAAGAGTTGGAGTTCCTTGCGGACTTCCGCCTCATTTGGTGGATCAGTCGTCACCGGCCATGGGGGGCAGGACAATCTGGTGGATGTTGCCGGAGCAGTAGGCCAATTGAACTGCCCTTCAAAGAATTCCGCCCATCGTCCAAGACGTCGACAGATGTTATTGATTGGCATCCCGTCATCCTCACAGATTGTTTCATTCACACCAGACTTCTTGCTGCCAGTGGCTCGGATGAGTTGGAAGAGCTTCCGATAGTTACCAGATGCAGCTGCTGCTTCCATCTCATTAGCACGCTCCGACCACCAGGCTTCTCGGTCCTTACGCAAGCTTTGCCCAATCTCATTACGTAACAGCCTTCGTTTGTGGTCATACTCACGGTCACCCGGAGTAGACCGACGGGTTTCGATCAGTTGTAAGGAGCCAGAAGAAACCCAGTGCTTGTAAGCGGGACGTTTCGCGAAGCCGCAAGCGGCTTTACTCGCCATTTTCATGGCGTCGTGAAGATGCAACCAATGCTCATCTATACTTTTCGGTGGGATGGTAGCTAGCCTAGAAGCTAGCTCCGCTCGATACTTATATGCAACAGAAGTTGCAGACAGTTTACTAACATCGATCCATTGATGGCGGTCAATCCTTCGGCCACTGAAAAGTAAGGTGAGATTGGCGCAGACCAGGGCATGATCAGACTCCAGATAGGTACTCCAAAAGGAGCGGCAGTCTTGTACACAACTGCTCCAGCGGTAGCTGATCGCAATGTGATCAATCTGAGTCCAGACTTGAGATGCAGAGGGATGACGCCAGGTGACACATCGGCGATGGCTGTGCTGGAAGCTAGTGCTAGCCAGAAACAGGTTGTATTCTGTGCACAGTTGCAGTAGACGATCTCCGTTATCTGTCCTGCGACCAACAAGTCCCCTTCGGCCACCTAAACGATTCTCTTCTGTGCCTAGACGCCCGACCTGTGCATTCAAATCTCCGGCTAGTACTACAATATCTGTCGAACGCGCTTTCTGGAGAATAGTTAACTGGTGGTCGACTTCATCCTTGATTGCATCCGGGCTGCAATCTGTCGGGGCATAGGCGGAGATGACAAAAAGACATCGTTTCTCACGTCGATTTCTTCTCACTTTGATGGAACTTTCTAATCTAACAGCACATAACCGACTGTCAATGGGGATCCAATCGATTAGTGCTGCCTCAGCTCTAGCGCTTAGTACAACACCAACGCCAGCAAGACCAGACGAGGATGCCACAGGGTCCCCGGATAAGCGCACGTGAAACAAGCTTTTCGAGGCGACAGATGGAGAGCGGATTTGTAGTACTTCACTAGAGTCTTGAATACGGGTCTCGGATAGACAACAAACGTCAACATTAAGACCTTCCAAAGACATAGCCAGCCCTATCTGTTGTCTGATCTGCATTAGTGTGCGAACGTTGAAGGAAGCCAGCTTGAATGGCGTACGTGGTTTCAGAAAGACTGCTTTAGTATTCATAATCGGTGGAAGCATTCACTTTCGACCAGACAGTGACTGGAGATCGTTTAGATAGGACAGATTTTCACCAAGAGTGAGCTGCTGCATAAGTTGAAAAGTAAGGTTACACAAATTGGGGATAAAAGGGGGTGAATTAGCGATATGGTAAATAATAATAATAATAATAATAATAATAGTAATAATAATAGTAATAATGCAAATTGCTTTGTTTCTAGTATGAACAAGAATATAATTGTCAGTTGAATGTTCCATTTCATTTATTTGCGAGAGGGCTGTGATACTGCCCGGGTGCCCAAACCGAAGCAGGTTGTTTTCTTAGGGGTCACACCCCGAGCCTTTGACCTAGAGGTCTAACCCACAAGGCAGTGGAGCATCGTGAGGAGATGCAGTCCCATGGTAGCCGGTGACCAATAACTGGTTCATTCGCCATTTGTTCCTTCAGGATACGGGAGCCCATGTGCACCATTTATTTAGAATCAGGGTTTTCCAACTCTCCTAGGTGGACTTTCCGTGTCCACCAACCCGGTTATAGCGCCGGACATTCGCTTTTCATCCTCTCACTTTCGTAAACACCCCCGTCACGAGAAAGCAGTGAGTAGGACTTCCCTGGCAGGGGCTATATACGCGCGGCCATGTGAGAGCATTTCGAGAGGGAGAGCGGACTCTCCCCACTCTCGGCCGTACCAGGGCATTTGGGGGCACAAGAACACAAAGGTTATGTGGAAAAAATGAACTTTATTACAGAGGTTCATATACAAACGCTTTTTACAGACAATATTCACTACTGATTACAAAGAGATTGTATTTATGGTTGATCGGGTAACTGAAAATAACTCACCTACTGAACAAAGTGATTTAATGATCTTATGGTAACTTATATGCTACTTATTGAAATTCAAGAATTTTTGCTGAGATAATGACTGATCGCCTTGAAATGGTCACAAGATAAATCCTTTAAGTTAAAAAAACAATATGGCAGTATTTAATTTGCGAATAGCAGCAAACAGTAGTTCTCGAAAGTACTGACCGATAGATCATGAAGGTGATGATAGAAAAAGAAACAAGTCTGGGTTTTAGTGAACATGCGATTTCGATCAATGAATTCTAGAGAATGCGAAATATATGAACGGAATTGTGATGTCAAGTGTATCTAGAAAACATGATAGCATAATGTTGCAATACATCCCTAAAATTCTTGAGTGAGTCAAAGGAAGACATACAATATATAGTTATAGTAACACATACGGAAAAAAATGAGAAGATTATGAGAAATAACAAGTCATTGTAACTTACAGAATATTTGCTCAAACTTAATTCTATGTTTGTGTAACCTTAAAAGAACTTTTTATTAACTTACCTGTTACAGATTTATGCACCTGACTTTTCAAGCCACACTTTAAGTGCGAAGTCTATCGACACTAGCCGGTTTCCAGAACCGAAGGTAGAAGGGGGTTCGAACCCGCGACGTAGTGGCTGAAAGTAGGACGTTTTAACCACTGTACCATCGCTCAACACAGTTAAGAGAAGGAAGGTGATGAACATAGATCACAATGGACCATATGAAATTTTATTATTAACTTGCTGCCTAAAAGGAACAGTTCTGAAAAATTAGGATAACTCAGTTACTATGACGAGCAATTTGTGCTTAGCAGAATCGTAATTACCGACTAACGTTCCCCCTTGTACATGATTTGCGCAATAAAAATTGGACTTTACTGTTTGTAAGCGCCTACAAGAAGTAGGCAGTCTGCTTGAACATCTGCGCTGCCTGTTTTTGCTCTGTAAATATTTCAACAAGTTATCTGTTTTTGCTTGTTTTAACACATCATTATGTTTACTAATCGCACAACCTATTCAGGTGCGTTTATGAAAAGTTTACAATCTTTCACTGCACAAGTCACAAACAAGCCCAATCAGAGACATCGTGTTTGCTGGTAATATTCAGTGAAAAGAATGTACATTATTCAGATGTCGATTCCTGGACTGCTAACTTCTAACTGGCGACCACCTAATACTTATCGTCAGGATTGATCAAGAAGTAAGAAACGGAAACTTGTTGAAGTACTTTGTGCTGAGAATTCTGTATTGTACCAAAAATATAGTATTGAATAAAGCTAATAATAATATAATAACTTTCCAGAACGACAATGAATGGACAGCAATTGTTACATATAATTCAGAGAACTCAGTACCAACGAAAACAACTACCTAGTCAAAATGTCTACTCCGCCAAAATCTAACGGCTGCATTTCATATAAAGAGAGGATTGAGTGGGATGACATTTCGAACTGAAATTGTTAGAAGTTGTATAGTTATTAACTAGGAGCATATATGATACACAAGTAAATCCTAAAACGAATAACCATTTAGAAAATGTTGTTGTCAATTTTATGTCTCTACATAATTTGCATTGCATAGTCGTCCACACAAGACAAAAATTGCATCAAAATTTTAGATATCCCACCATACAGCACTTCGGTAACTGCATCAGATCACTAAATGTCAGCAGCGCTACGACAAAAAAGGTTAAATTATCACAAACCTATCGTTCAAGTAGAAAAAAACAAAATAATATAACCCTCTCTCAATGAATTATGGTCCCGTGTAAACTCTTGTCAAAATATTTTAATGGCTTTGTAAACATCTAAATTATAGTATGTTTAATCCGTAAATATTAACAAATATGAGGGTAAACACAGTAAACCGAAGACGATGAAAATTTTTTTTTAATGATGTTCATCACACAAATTAGGTGCATACTGTTTGAAATATTCACATGCACACTCATTTAGTTGAAATGATTATTCCAACACACCTACCATGAACAGTATTGTGTAATTGGCTATGAGCCAAATACACACTGGTTTGGCCAAATCGAAGGAAGTGGATCTGGGTTTGAACCTCCAACCTAGTGGTTGAGAGTGAAGCGCTTTCACCATAAAGTCAACACTTTTCTTAGTAAAATGATCAAAATGTATAGAAATCTAGGGAGTATCATGTAGATATATGACCGGAAAATAATTTAAACATCAAATAGTTCAGACATCAGTCACTTGTTGTGACGCTGAGTGTACGGGTTAAGCGTGTGAGATCATATACAACAAAATTGGAATTTTCATTTTTCTCCAATTCGTTCGATGCAAAAAATTAGCAACATCAGAGTACAAAGACAGTAAATTTTCAAGGTACTGAAAACTCTTCCTGATATTTTGTGGTGTATGAAGTATGAATACATGATACTCATTACGATTAGTTCAAATAATTGTTAAACATTGTTTATGTATTGAAAATGAGCCAATTACTGGTATTAATAGTAGTAATAACAGTTTGAAATATAAGTATGCTATTATGAAAAATTTTTATCACACTCACAGACTCCACTGCAGACTTAGAATGAGAAAACTTCTGTCCAGTATCCTTGTTCAGTGGTAAAGATTTTACTGGATTTGACTCTTTATTTGCTGTATTGTTTTTACCACCTTCTTGCCAATTTCTAAAATATTCACCGAACAATTCGATATACTGAGATCGCCGAATATCAGCATGCATTAGCGTTAAGGCTTGTTCACTGTACCGTTGTAACATATCAATGTATGGTAAGTTTGGATTACTAGGTGGTACCAAAGGAGGTATATAACCACAGTCCTGAAATTTTTTTAATAAAATAGTGACTTCAGAAGGGATGTAAGAATGATGAGGATGATAACCATCCTGTATACAGCAAATATTGCCATGGAAACAAGTCATATAGCTAAAACAGGTTTAGAAAACATTTTGTGCCTTTTAGGTTAGGCAGTAGATGATAGTTACTTGAAATAGTAGAGGAATACAGAATTGCCAGTGTCTCTACGATAACGAATTCATGAATTGGGACGTGCAAACTAGGCAAACGAAAAAATGTGACATATATGCAGAATGATCTTGGTCCCAAACACGTAGATTTATTAATTAAAATTATTAGCTAGAATATCAGAAAACTGAACAGAACAGGTATACACCTAATAAAGCATAAAATAAAACGAAGATTGCCATATTCACGAAAACAAGCGGTAGTATATGTCAAAAAATTTAGAACGTAAATAACGGAATGTTTTAGAGAATCACAGTCTGTTTAATCGATTGCTTGAATGCCCTGTTTAATGTATGACATGATGATCCCCGCCAATTAGAGAGAAGTGAATTATCGATCAGAGCAATGACAAACAAAAGCCGTATGAGCAGTTTTGAGTACTTATCAGTCCTGCTTTCTGCCTAGCCCAGCTAGTTAAGTCTAGAACACCAGTAACAGTCTCTGCAATATTAATCATTATTCTCAAACATACTGGGTTTATATACCTATCAAACTGACCACATCGCATCATAAAATAAGAAATAACATTTGTACAAGATTTAGCCAATGTGGCTGTGAATAGGGGGAACAGTAATTAGTAGACTGGGTTTAATTCATGAATTGTAAGTCGTATAATAATAGGTTATAATTCAAAATAAGGCTCATGATAAGGGGAACATGATAAGAAAAATTTAGTTATTTAGCAATTATACGATAAAAAATATATGCACAGTATTGATTCATAAATAGATCCCAAAGTTACCATTCATTATCCCTACCGGGACATAACAGTCAGAATAAATTTTGTGATGATTAAGATTGCTGTGATAACCGATAATTAATAATCGCTTTTAATAGTATAATTAATAGAATCAACAAGAATTCGAGGTTGATTGAAGTCTGGAAGATGGTTTTAGCAAAAACTACGCTTCTATCAAACTCATAGCAAATGCTTTAAACGGAAAACTCAGTGAAAAAGACTGAGCAATTGCATGAATATTCTAGTATATGACAGATCTGAAAGTCAAGGTAAGTTACAAAATCCCGAAGACTGAAAATCGATTCTAAATACTGGAAATTGTACCGCACTGAGCTCTCACTTGTATTATATATCGGGAACTGATGACATTGCTATAATAAATGATAGTTGTTAGAATCATTCTATTTATTGTCAACTAGTTATTTTAAGTAACATTATTGATTTCGAGACCGCTTTCATTATTATCTGTTTGTAAAGGATAGATCGGTCTTTTGATGATGACTGGCAAAACATATAGTTGAGACAAGACATATAAGAAACTATTCCATATGAATGCCAATTTCTTCTAATGTGAATGGTTAGGGTAGATGAGGTACAAACTCCCCTGTGACAATATAGATTGACTGCAAAAGAGAATTAACAATTCGTGTTCTGATGAAAATCTCACTGACAGCTGACTGCTTTTAATTCATCCTTACCGTAAATTCAGACACTTTATGAGTTATTTACTTCAGATGTTACTTTAATATTACCAGCTCTCTCAATCAAGCGTTAACTGATATTCCGATAGACTCATGATAAAGTTGGATTTAGACACATACCTATGTTAGCAATGGTATATATTTCAGAATTTGAGGATATTTCGAGATTAGCACACATCTGAAAACGTTCCTGATGTATCTGCACCCAGCTATATTCCAAGTCACAAGAAAACGTTAAACAGAAAGAAAATAAGGAAGGAACGAATTGAGTAAAGAAGTTTCTTTTCAATTAGTTTTCCACCAAGGCTCTACACTTTTTCCTTCTTTATTTACCATATGTCAAAATGGGAATTTTCACTACATTAGAAAGAAAATAAACATCAAAAATAATTTTTCTGCAAAAGTATTACTTTCGATTGTGATCGTTAGGTTTTGATGAGGAAACATAGTATTGCTCAAGCATCAAATCCTGATAAACATTACATAGAGTGATTAACTTCTCCGACATACGCGCCCAAACGAGAAATTATGGAGAATATCAGTGAAATGCTATTCGTATTCTTATTATAGAAACACAGTTAACCTAGATGTTAATCGAAATCGTGCTTTATTTCTCAAAGCTGAATATATTGCATAGATCAGACAACAGAACAGCCACAGCAAAGTTATGTGGAGTTTTACGATATTTGAGAGTAATTAGTAGTACACCAATGACTAGTGTTTTATAGTGACTTAGAGGACTAAAGGCTCCTACTAATTATTTAATCATTCGAAGACAAAATAAAATGCATTCACGCCGACGATCCGGAATGTATTATGAACGAGTAAAAAGGGGATAAACTTACTTGAAACAGTCGTAAGAAGTTGTTGATACTTTTATGTTCCTTAAATTCCATCCGTGAATTGTTTGTTCCATGAAGAGATAACGAATGAGTTTGAAAGGCAGGTGAGGAAGGAGTGTGAAAACTATTACTACTGTTAATACAGTTAGTATTCGTATCAACTGTGGATGGTGTGACATGTCGCCTGCGAGCAACGGAAGTAACAGCTGATAGAATATTCATAGAAACACTTGATACAGAAATTTGAGCATTGGGTGTAGATGAAACTGACGATAAAGGCGAAGTATTATATAAGTTACTTGAGGTCTGACTAACTGCTGTACACGGAGAATCCGTACCAATGTTTAACTCAGGAGGGCATGTATTTCGTATCAAATCCATAGCACGAACAGCACAACCTCGAAAAGCTGAATTATTGATTGCATGAAACAAGCCCAATTTTTGAAATGATAGTGAACATAAAAGCTAGGTGAATAGATTGAATGAAGTAGAGAGATAAACTCAGTAACGAAACAGTAAGCCAATAAAAACGGGGATCTAAATAAAGTCTATTTAACTTAAGTAAATTCATTTGTACCGTAACGCTAGAAAAATCCCAAGGATATCAACTGATGAAGTTGACACTTTATTTCAACTACAACAAACTATCCTGAATAAACTTTTATTTATACTAAAATAAGTGAGTAAAACAACCTGATGCTTTTACAGTAAAATGTGGTATACAAAGACTGACATTTACTTATCGATTTAAATAATAACATAGTTCATTCGGATTGTTATTCGCTTAATATCCTCAAATTTCAAGACTTAAACTTAGCAGATATAGAACAGAGTCATTTATAAGGATTCTAATCGTATTTACGACAAAGGATAGTTGATTACTTAGAAAAATATTCGTAATCACCGATGGAATTTCAACTCTCTGTCTATCACAATTGTGTGCTGTGTTAAAGATACCCTACGAAATTTCCTCTTTAGTGACGATCAGGGTACCATTAACTTGGCTCCATCATAATCACAGTATTTGTGTGTGTCAATCTGAGATTTTCAGATGAATTACAGTGATAGGTGGTTCGAATAGGTATCTTTATATAATGAGAATAGGAGGCGATGATTCTCAATATCTGGAGATCACTGAATATAAATGATCAGCGAAGTACTATGGTGGACGGTGCTGTTAAAAAATCAGTAGCTGATTATTCTGAAGTCATTACCATCACTTCGCATTTGAACCAAATTAATAAGGAATATAAATTACAGTGATAAGTAAATTCTCATAAATTAATAAAGAAGTAAGGAAAAACATGAAGTTCTAAACAGATATTTTGTTGATGCTAACTTCTAATCAGGAACAACAATAACTTGTTGAATCCTATGGAAAACGAATGGCTTAAGTGAATAAAATGAAAGGGGAGAAAATTACCTGGTAACGTTGATTATACCATTCAACAGACAATAGTAAGCGGTTTGACATACGTTCAGCTTCTTCTTTTGTCCAATTATAAGTGAACATTTGAATATGACGCCCATTTACATAAATAAGACAGAAGCTCTGTCTAGGAATATGTATATTTATCCCATATTTTTCTTGTATCATAGGGTAATTTTGAAATAAGAATTCATTTGAATCTGAACGATCAGCTTGGTTCAAATGAACACTATCATCTGTATCAGCTGATGCATGTTGAAGCATCCCAATTTTTACAGGACAAAACTCTGGGAACTTCGATACTGAAAAGGAGAATACTGAAGATAACTTAAACGTAAATTCATTTCAAAGTAGAAAATCTTAATGATGAACGGTACTTAGCAAAGGAGCGGTAGCTTAGTGGAGGTCACAGGTCGGAATCCCGCTCCACCTACTTAATGCAAAAGTTGGAAGACAAAGAGAATTATTATTCTGTGAAAAATCTTGGCACGAACTATGCCCTCTGTAAACGATTTACAAATAATTTATCCATACAATGACAGAAGTAAAAGGAATTGAACAGATTTTTACAAGAAATAGTTGGAAACCATTTGTTCGATGTTTTATCGGACAAATTATACTAGAGATAATTAATAAATTTCTGGTAATTTATCTTCCGTAGTCTAAAACCAGATCAAACTACAGACAGTTTAGACTGAAACGAAATATTATAAAATTAACCTCAAAATTTCTTCACAAAAACGAAAAATTGAAAGACGAGATTTCTTACTGGGTTAATGGCTGGAATATGGCTGTCCTAATTATCAGCGGGCTTATAGGAGACAAATGACTGTCTGGTGTATCTTACACATTACCCAACAGAATTTTTATAAAACGAATGAATGCTATTACATATCCTAAACCTTTACCGGGAATCAAACAAAAACATCACAACCTTAAAAACTAGAATGTTCGGGACTTGAATTTCTGAGACTTAACCGTAGAATAAGATTAAATAAGCGAATACTGAACTTACCAAGTAGAGCGGAATTGCAACAACTATCGGTAAGACACCAATGAAAATCAGATGACTGAGTTACACGTCGCTTAGCATCATTGTTAGATAAAAAGCGTGCTTCACAAGCATATGCTTCATCATTACGATAAAGTCTTTTGATGGGTGGATTAGATTCAATGTTTATTGAGCAAATATTTGGTGGAATATTAACTTTCAGTGGTTGCATTCGTGAAGATGCATCATAATAAATACCTATCCAGTAGAAAAAAAATAGTAACTTATGTGTTTAAAGGCCTGATATTTTACTGAGCAAATCTAATAGTATACTTTTACTGTTTAAGCCGTGTTAGTTCAAAATGAAACGTGAACTACTTAATGAAACGTAAAAAAATTCGAAATATGAAGCCTATATAATCTAAAAACCAGTGAAACCTTATTTCATGTCTATATAATCCTTTCTGTGAATTGTTTCACTTAACAAATAAATAATTTTATTCGTCTGACTTCGACTTTGCAAGGAAATGAACCAAGTCTACAAGACAAAACAACGTTATAACTTACACTAATTGGTCATCGTGATTTAAAATAATTCTTCACAGTCAGAACAAAAAAATCAGTAACAAAACTGATACCAAGATAAGCACCGTATAAATTAAAGTGGTATTTTGAAGAATAAAAGGGAAATTTGAGTAAATAGCAAGTACTATTGATAAACAACTGACCAAGAAGAACATCAAACGAAACACTCATTACTGTTTGTGAATATGCTCTGTTAGTTTTAGGGGAAAGTAAAAGGAGATTATGGTAGAACTTTCAGTGATTTTTCTTTCGAGACAAAACTTTCTACATATTTACAGTAAATCAAAGGAGTGAAATATATCGATAGGTGCTAATCCAGCAAAAACATTTATTTCTTAATCGCTATATAGAAAGAATTGATAGTCGAGCTTTGCGTCAGAAATTAATGCTTAGGGACGCATGTAAATTGTATCTAAAATATTAGAGTCCTTCGAAAATACCTCTACTATTCACTGAAGACCTCTACACTTCATCAAACTTCGAGTGATATCACTACTGCAAAAACAGAGATAATCCTGGGAAAACAACAATCAAATACAATTAACTTTAGGTGGTTACTGGAATTCCTAACAATGCATTCCTTCAATTCCTTTGAGGATTTAAGAAATACTGACTCAGAAATTATATTTTGGCATGTCTTACGTCTCCCAATTATCCGGGTGAGGTTTTTCCAGAAGCTGATACAGCTGTCTAAAAACCAACTTTAAAAAGAATATATATGATTGTTCCCAAACATAACCACTGGACAGTTGATAATAGTCAATATTCCGCTTCAGATAATTCAAGACAATCCACAAACAGGAAATACTAAAAAAACACGTACATACCAATACAGTGATTAATCCTGATCTCCTATTAATAATATTTTGACGGTCAAAGTAAAATATATACAATTTTGTAGATTACTGCAATTAATACACTTTAACATCAACGTGTTTGAAATGCTGCTGAATGAGTCATACTATTGCAAGGGTATAGGAATAAATACTGGTACTTTAAACAAAGATCTGCAAACTCATTTCCACTTTTGTCAGTAATTCAATAACAGATATTGGGCTCAATGTTAATCAGCAGAACTTCTACAGGACAGTTTTTCCCGGTTCACCTCCAGACAGCAGGTCCAATGAGTCATGAGATGTTAGGACGTTAAAATGTATTATTTCTACATGAAGCGAGAAATTAAAAATACCTAGTAGCAGGTACTTATAGCGTTTAAACTTATAAAAAGTCATCAAAACAGTTAAGTATAAAGGAAACTTACCAGAATCGGAAGTAAATTCGATGAGCCAGATATGTGATGTTTTATCTAACGATTTTGGAACGGCGATAGATTTGGGTTGTTGTCCCGTCTGAGTTACATTGAGAGCTCTTTTCCAGGCGTTCCAATTGCGACCGACTATAATATATTTATTGATGAAACCTGGCTTAAACATCTCTACATTCTCTTCACACTTTGTTTCACTTTTATTATTTGAACTCGCTGCTGATTCAGAGGGACTAAATGTCCCACCAGGGTTAATAGATACACAAGAGAAGTCTGGTGTGGAATCCTGTTTACGGGAAATGGTATTTGGAGAACTATCAAGAACTGAATTATCATCATGAGAAATAAATGGCTTTAGAAGATCCGAAATCAGTTGTTCAACAAATAAACAAGACGAAAGGTTAATAGAGACATCTGTTACAAGCGGTGATTCAATATTTTTTCCTTCTTTCATCCATTGAAAAACAAGTGAGCTCAGAGGCATATTCTTGGCACTTAAAAATGTATCTTTTGAATCTGAAGTCGTCAAGTCAATACTGTTTGAGTTTTGGGAAGACTCTTTATGTAAGGTATCATTGCTGCATTCTACATCCGAAAATACTGGCGAAGTCAAAACAAGATGTTCTGTTATTAAATCGTAAAGAGCGTGATGAACAGAAGTCATCAGACGCAACTTTAAGTTGCTCAGATCAGAATGTCCACGCTCCCACATGCGAACTGATAAGACAAGTCTTGGTACTGAATGCTTCTGTAAATCAGACTTACTAACTTCAGAGAAATTCCTAATTGCTTTAGACATGTCTTGAAAACACAGGTTGCAAGATATTCCAGGACAAGCAGGTTCATCAGATGATGTGGATTCCGTAATAATGTAAGGCCTAGTGAAGCCATAATTTGTTTGAGGTGTTTTATCGCCAGAAGTTATCATAAGCTGAATCAAGATAGTTGCAACACCATGTTTGGAGAAACCCTGAGCGCTTGGACGATTGAAAAGATATAACTCAGCCTTGCCTAGTTCCTTCAGACGCTTTTTAGTATCATCATCAATTTTAACTGGAGTTAAGAATAAAAGAAGATTTTGTCGAAAGTAGTGGCAAAAGGAGAGAACTGCTTGACTAACAAACAAACTACTATCATTACCCGTTAGGAAATCAGGAAGTGCGATATAAAAGTGAATAAGGGGATGTTCAATTCGCCTATTGAGTAAAAACGTAAAGTCTTCCAACGTAAGACGATTAATGGCGTTTCGAGAAAGACTATCTGATATATGCTGAAGAACGAGTCCATCTAAACGAGTTTGTAGCATATGGTGAACAGAAGAACAAAGTCGCCTGCTAGGTTGACTTATGCCATGAAGAGTTATTTGCAAAACATTTTCTCCAATACGGTCGTTGTGCTTGTAAGTTTTATGTAAATTGCCTGCAAATCGGATGCCTTTGCGAATATTTTTTGCGGTCTCTTCTGAACTGCCAAAGTAGGTTGAAGTGGGGACATCTGAGGAAATATGCTTGACTTTATTTATCTTGGTACTTAACTTTGATTCCAATAAATATTTTGGTTCTGTTTGACTTGTCCGTTTATCTAATAGGCCTGATTGCTGATCGGATGAAAATGTTGCAGTAGTAATTTCTTTCAATAACATATAAAACACAGGGTCTTGTGAAGATTCTGACAATGAGTGTATTGACTGCACTTCCGAGTCACAATAAGCCTGTCTTTTTTGCCTAGCAGAAGCAGAAATTGAATCTGTTTTGGAAGGGTGGTCAATGAGGAAGAACATATTAGATCGATTTGTTATGGCTAAATTTTCCAGAAGCCGACGAAGGGCAGGAATGACGCGTCTGCCTTTTTCAACAGAATATATTTGACAGTTAAGAAAGACTCGAGGATGTAAATAAATATAGCTAGTCATCTGTACCGGACAAGCAAATACACCAGGTGGCCAGAGTTTGTGCTGCAGTGGGAGTTTCTTTTGATTATCACCGATATTCACGGAATGCTGTGTGGTATTGAGTATGCTGGAAGATTTTATGCGGCTAGTTCTTTCGATATGATTAGGAGTATTTGAATGTGTCTTCAATTTGTGACAACTGAAATCTGCTTTTTCTTTATCATTTGGAGGTATATGATGAATGAATGAACGGAAATGACGTTTATTTCGGACTTTCCATCCGCGGAAATTACTCTTAGTAAAAGATCCATTTCGGGTGTTGCTTTCATCAAATTCAGATGAACTAACTACTTCGCGTTTTGTAACCATATCCACTTCATCGGAAGGCAACAAAAGCTGATCACAAAAACGTTCATCATAAAGTTTATTTAACAACAGCTTCTGATTGAGCATTCGAATCACAGAATAAATGGAACTCACTACATTCTGATAAATAGTGCAGTACGGACATTCAAGTGACAATATATCTTCATAAATTTGATATGATGAATTTTTAGGGAGTGGAAATCTAGACAGTGATAAATATCGGCACTGCTTTTGACTGTGAATGCTCTTGATGTGTAAATCTGTATGATGAAAAAAAACGCTAACTGAATTGGAACAAATACGGAATATAAACCAAAATGGCATAGATTTTTTTGATGATTGTGCATATTCATCTAAGGCAAGTGGACGTATGCTTTTTCTTGAATTACTTTCGGATAGGTTTATACTGCTTCTAACAAGCTTGTTTTTAAAGACAGCTTTATTGTCATTTTTGGAATAATGAGAGTCAAAACTAGAAAGCGAGTATGATCTACGGGTTCGACAAGGATTTTGCTTAGATAAGTATGATCCTTTATTTCTACACCACCCATTACCAACACATGAAACATTCATATACTTATGGGTTTGATATTTTAGAGACCTAGCAAGTGTCCCCTTTTTTGAAGTATGAGCAATAGCCATACTATCTGGAAAAGATGACTGATGTGAAGAAACCTTATCCATGGTAACACTTGGGTCTTGCAAACCAGAGCTGAAATTTTCAACACCAGGAAAATAGTTAGTTCTGTCGCCGTCCCAAAAACTACTCTTTGTATGTCGTTTCTCTAAAACGCTTTCAGAAGTTTCTTCAAAGTTTGATAGGTAGTAGTACCCATTATTATATTGAAGGGACCCATATGAATGGGAAACAAGCATACTCTCAAAATACTTCGTAAACTGATCAACCACATCAGTGTCATGAGAAACAAAGTCCAATTGTATTCGTTGCATACGAACCTGCTTTCTAAGACTGTGAAAGTTCGGTGCTACGGTACATAGTTTTTCTACCACAGTTGATGACTTTTCGAAATCGACATTTGATTTTGAGAGTTCGTCTTCACTAGATATATACGAGTAGTTGACTAAAATGCTACAAGGATTGAAGAGTGGAGTATGTATTGCTTTACAAGTATCTTCAATGTGCTGAAGAACAGTTTCAAGGGATTTTTCTGTCACTGGAGTGACGGAACGCAGGCAATTTACAGACTTGTCATGTATATGCCACAGCATTTGAAAAATGAAGAGACGAAGAAAACATTGTTGTATTGACGGAATTTCAGAAACATAGTTTTGGTTTAACCAGCCATCCATAACAATGCATTCTTCCTCCATTGTCGAGTAAGCCAAATTAATAGAATAACTACTGGACATAAAAGCGCAGTGAGAGATATCTGAAGATTCTATATGTTGATTTCGTACACGGCCTGAGTTAATTTCTGTTTTATTTTTATGACGCGGCCTCTTAAAAATATTGTCGTTAAATTTGTGAGAAGGAAAGAAATCAGAATGTGGTCTAACGATAGGTAGAATCTCGACATAAAAATATAATTCCCTTAGATCGACTTTTAGTGCAGAGCTGCTACTCATATGTGATACTTTATGGTTGAATGATGAGCTGTGTTGAGAGGCCTTTTTCAAGATTAGTTCTGATAAAAGCCCGTGAAAATAAGAAGCACAGAAAGTAGGTATCCCTTTAAATAAAGGCACATTGATAGATGTTCCTTTATACTCCAAGATCCCACGAATGCGTAAGAATAGGAGACAAACATCGGGGGAACTTTTCGTAACTAAATGAAACCATTCCACCAATTTTCGTAGTAGTGAATCTGAACAATGAGAAATAGAATGATTACGATGAGAAACCTCTTTATTCGATTTTAGAGTGCGTGAATCCCACAAAGCCTCGCTCTCTCCGCTGGCTTCCGACAAGTTACAAGTCACCGAACTACTGTATGCATTGCAAGTGTCTGTTTGACTGAGGATTTCCCTAGAACCAGAAATATTTATAGCTTTACTCCACGATTTTAAGATATTTTGACTTACAGAACGACGGATTGTGAGATTTCCTCGACACGTTAACTTGGATTTCGACAATACATAAACACCATCCAAGTTTGGTACAGGTTTGAGATATTCAGTAAATGTACTGAGAAGACAACTTCTCTGAATTTCACAACAGTCGCAGTTATTGGCGGAAGACATATAAAATTCAACTGACAGGTCCTCTGAATCCAAGAAGCACAATGGAAGTGAAGATTGTTTTGGCTTTTCATAACCCAGAACAGGTAGAGGTTTGGAACAATTACTTCCTTCAAAATGTCTATTACTTCTTTTATGTAGCAAATGAACGTAGGGAAAAAGATGAGAACAGGTAAGTAATGAGAATGATGTAAGATCTACATACAATGGCTGAATCGGAAAACACTCTTCTGAGTGCCTAAGTATATAATTGACATCTTTAGTGTCAGGAATGGAGTTATGTAAAATAATCCGATAAATTACAACACTGAAAGCATAACTGTACGAGTGCTCTAAAATTTCAGTATAGAACATCAAATCAGACCACAATGCGTGCAACTCTTGAGTCAATCTTTCATTTTGACAACCCACGTTCAGAAAACAGTCTGGGACTTCACCTGGCAAAGAATATACCTTACCAACAATATTACATTCATGTTTATCTGATTGGAGAAAACGTCGGTCATTTGAGCGCATATCAATTACGTGAGTATCTGGGGCCTTGTATGTCCATTTGTCATCAATTAGATACGACATATAAACACGAGAACAGGCATAGATAAATACAGGAAGAGAAGGGTGGTTTGGTACATCAGAAGTTCCTAGGTGGTTTTTAACTATGCTGAACTTAATAGGATGAAATACATCACCCATTGTGGCTGGTATAAGAATCATCGTAACCATAGGATTTGGTTCATCAATAACATCTGAAACAACAACAGATTGTTTCAGTGATCCCCGACCAACAAAACAACGTAATTTAGGAAGATCAACACCAGTGTTTTCTGGACATTCAGAGTTTATGTTGTGGCCCCATTTAGTAAGAACAGTTTTCAATTCATCTACAGAAACTGGAACCTCAACCAATAAACCAGAATTTAGGAGACGTGATTGCAAACTTGTTAACATACGTTGGTTATGAATATCATTTGACAGATTAGATGAAGGTTTCTTGTTGACAACATTCCCCAATAAAGGGAACAAAGCAATTACGTTTGGGCACCGAGATACCAGCCTAGATATGCTACTATATACTAGACAGATTTCTGTAGGACACTCTAGTGGAAAATATGGATCATCATCACCTAGTAAAGTTATCTTTTTGGGAGAACTAATACAGGCTTTGGATTTGTTAGTTACAAAGTTATACAAGTTGTCCAATGTTATGTATGAAACTATGCACTCTTCGTCATCATTAAAAATAATCCGGGGTAATTCGGAAAAAGTAGATCCTGACCAGTTTTGTGCTTCTGAATGGACTGGGTTAATACTACCATCGACAGGCTGGATCCATATTTCGGAGGCAATAATGATAGGAGAAAACGAGGATGTTTTTATGTCGGGAACCACGGAGGAATCAGGTGAATTTAACATATCTAACACAGCAGCATCGATATGGCTCTTTAAAAAATTATTTATAACAGTCAAATGTCCTAAATCATGTCCGTGAGATTCTACATTTTTAGGGTCAACAATTGGATAGACTTGATACTGAACCAAACATGGAGTCCCGGTGTTATTAATTTCAAGTGATTGCATTTCCAGTTCAGTTAATAAAGACACGAACCCGGATTGCGGACCTACTCGAGCTAGATGAAATCCTTCCTGTAGCCGAACATTCACAAGACTTGAGAATATTGACTGCATACACGACTTCCAAGTTGATGAAAAAACTGCCCATACACAAACGGAATGACGAAGATGTTGAGCCAACAATACTGGATTGATAGTCACATCATTTGCTGGAACGGTTCGTGAAAACAAAAGCCGATTTTGTTTGCATGATTTTGACACACGTTCAGATTCATGGGTATGGTCAAGCTTGACAGTTTTATTTTTATTGGTGGAAATGCAGTCTGAGGCTTTTACTACAGGGTTACAGAATGTGCCGAAGTCTATTACAAGACGATCAAGTCTAGCATTGAAAATTGTGCAACATGGTGTATCTTCCCAGGAGCGTTGAAGAGGTGGAACATGTTTGCACTCGGCCGCATGTTGAAAAGTGCCAGATTTGTGTCTAGATTTGGGAATAGCTTGGCGCCCTCTTGGTGGAAAATGGAGAGACTTTAATTGTGTTTTGAGATACTCTATAATTTCGTGTTGAATATCAACAGGAGTATTATTAACAAAGCCAATGCAAAATCTAACTTCAGGAATTTTTAATTCAAGACGAATCAAACAGAAGTGAGATACAGATGATATGGAAACCCCCGAACATCTCTTATTGCAACCAACATTACATTCACTAACCTTTTTCGCGTCCATAGTTTCCTGGGTAGCCCCGGAAACAGAAGAAATCGAAGATAAAGAACTGGATTTATGTGCAAGTCGTCCAACAGCAAAGTCACCGATATGAAACAACTTTATATAAGTACTATTTTCGAGCAAAACAAAACTTGACCATTGTGACAGAAGAGTATGAACACGGAAAAGAGCTTGACAGCAAGAAAGAGGAGAAGTATCGCGCTTGTCAGATGGAGGGAAATGTATGTTAGGTGGTAGAGGTGAGTCGTATTCTAAGAGTAAAAAGATGTGATGCAAGTCCATCTAACGATAGCACTGAACTAGGTCAATATCGATGAAAAGTCTCCAGTAATTGATAAAGCGTAGAATGGATGAATAGTCAGGATTAATAGTCGGTTGTAGATCTTGTAGTATAGGTGTTGCAACCAAATCACCTTGGAGATTATTTTTCATAACAAACACAGGGTACAAACGATTAGAAAATGAGTCAGGAACCTTCCGAACAAATGGATCCCTACTGAACTCATAAACATGCACTAAAAGTAAATCATTCAAAGTTATCATTTGAATAGGCAATGGAAGACGAGAAAACATTGACGATAGTTCCAGATTACTGTTAGGAAAAGAATGTCTATTAAAAATCTGTCGTAAAAGTGAATAATTTGCTTCAACTTTCAATTCTACCAACGACTTTTCAGTAGTAAATGCGTCAGAAAAGGGAGATAACAAAGCGTCTTCATGCATGTTCTTTGTAGCAAAATCAGTTGAGCCAGTTACAATAGGAGAACGAAATATTCGTGTCCAACCTCCACGTATAGAACAGTGGAATGTTATATTTACCCCCCATACCATCACAAGATCTAACTTTAATTTGGTGGCCACACAATTACTAGAGATCTTTTCATTTTCAGTAAGTGGAACACAAGCTTCCATCTCTTCATTTTTATTGTAAACAGAAGCTTCTGCTGTAATCAAATGGCTTTTTGGAACAGTCGATTTCCTAGTTATTGAGATGGATTTAAGTCGGAATCCACTTTTTAATCTTGTTGTTAACAAGATATGTGGAGGCAATTCTACAATTTTTGAACCTGCTTTGACGATGACTCGGGAGTCACGGTTAAAATCACTATAACATTCTGTATACTCGCTACGACGAAATACGGGGACGGCTAACAAAGATTCGGCCAAATTATTCCATGAATTCATCTGAACCGCTAAATGTTGAGATTCATTCGGGATATTGACGACGAATCCATCGGTGTTATTGGCTAAGACACTACACAACTCTACTTGCTGAATACCCGCGGTCATGAAAGAAGATGGTTTAGACGTGTTATGGGGAGTATATGGTTTGTGGAAATCAGGGGTAATATTGTCTGTCATCAAAATGAAAACACATCGAACATGTTCTACATTTAAATGAGACATTACTAATTCTGGAACACCAAAATCAGATGTTGCAAAACAGCCGTGTGTAAAAAACAAGATTGTGGCAGGTCCTGAGGTAGGGGTCAGTAATGACACAGATAGAGCCCCATGTCTAAGTAGGTCTGATAAGAAAACGTATCGTCTGCCAGTACATTTAGAGTCATCACGCTTATTTTTAATGTCTTCCAAAAACTTACGCTCAAGTTTCACAAGTGAACGAGAAATATATGCTATTTTATTGGGAATTTCTTTAGTGTTAACAACCCAACCAGACAATAACGTGTAGCACTTTGAGTTAGGAACAACAACGATCACCGAACAAAATACTGTAAAATTGGACAACTTGTAACCAGTCCCAGGAAAGCTATAAGAACTGGGTTCAGACAGGATGTAAAAAATTTGGTTGATTGTTTTTACAATACTGTTTACAAAACATGTTCCATCTGCGCTTGAACACAAAGTCGACCAACTAAAGTCAATGACAAAAGTAAATCGGTAAGAATTATATAAACAAAACAGCTCTGTCTTTTCTGAAAACCGTAGAGTCGTGTTGCTTTGTAAGGCATCACGAGTAATAAAAGAAACAATCTGAAATGGATGGTTCTTTGTATCTTTAGGATCTTTGAAGAAGCCAAAATTAGACTTACATTTTTCATCATACATAAATGGATAATTTAAATAATCAACAAACCAAGTGACAAGAGCTTGTGGAGTTATAATCTCATCTTTGGTATAGCGAGCATACAGTCTTTTAACAAAAATGCTACTGTCCTCTTCTGAGCCCGACATAATTGTTATGAGTACATTGATGCAGACAAATCTTTTATTTCACACTTTGTTGGGTAGATATATTGATCCAAATGTCCTTTTGGATTGACGGCGAATATATCGTAGACGGTTTATAAATGCAGTGAAGCGATCCTTTAATGACCTAGAAAATAAAAAACCGAATAGTGAGACTAGTCAACAATAGACACCTAAAATAACACCTATGAAGACTCTGTAAGTCAGTCAGCAGTAACGCACAGCTTGGCACATATGGGCGTTAGTTCTAGTTGCCATATCAGACCAACACAGTAAGATGATACAGTAGTATAGTTAGTAACTATTATTAGCAATAGAAAAAGCGATGGGTAAGACACATGCTTCAAGTAAATGAGCGTTCGTAGAAATAAAGAATCTTTATGGAGGCAATTGACCAGATCAGAGATAATGATTGAATACACGTGCGAAATTGTGAATTATTCTGACCGATGTCACGCAGTCTACCCATTGGTGACGATAATTGCTCTGATCCTGTGTTATCCAATGATCGCATTATGATCTGGTGAGACTATAATTTATGGACGACCCTTGAGTGACGCTACATTCACCTTGATATTGTCCACTTAACCGGTTATAAATAAGTGTGAAGAATCAGGATTAGGATTTACAGCCGTACAATGATTTTGGGCTGATGAATTCAGCTAAGGAGATGCATTGACGTGCAACAGTTAGGGTGCTAACCGATATCACAGTACCTATGGATACGGTAGTTATACAAAAGAAATCCTATGACTTCAAGTGTTGATATCATTATAGGACAAACTTGCCTTAAGATGTCTAAGCATCTTAAGATGTCGTCACTTCGTATCCGAGTAGTGGAGCGACAATAGTGATACACGGAAACAACTTTCAGTGCATTCATACACACATAAGTATGGGTTTTTGGGTAAGTATCACCTACTTGTTTCAATTATTAAACTTGTGTAGGGTCGTATGCAGCCCTGTACGCTTTTCCCAACAAAGGATGGTGTTTCAGTGGTCGAATAAAAATCCTATGGAAAGGTTTGATGGAACAGATCATATGGGAAAATGTGATGTTAGGAAAAACAAGTCGATTTTCGAAAAGTTCCATTTTCACTTATATTTCCTCATCCTTCAACTGCTTCGTAGTGATATTAGTAGCATTACTACTAGTACTTATCTGCAAAGTGATTGAGACTAGAAAAAAAGTGGGTGGAGAATTTCTGGTTTATTCTGCAAATGGTAACAACGTCGCATAAGCATCAGTCACTTCGTAACGCTACCTTCAAAAATAGCCCTGTAAAGGTCGGACCTCGACCTTAAAACTTAGTTAAAAGTATAGAGCGGGATAAATCCTAGAAACAGAGTGTTTTGAGTCTTCCATATTGATGCAGATCTCACAATTTTTACGTGCACACGCCTACCCGAAGATTCACACTGAACATCTGCTCCAGATCGCGTTTAGGTACGTCGTGCTGCGTATCACTCAGACATCTAGTCAGCATAGATAAGGCACTCCTCAACATGCCAGTCATTCAGCGAAGTAATCCTCTCGTTTCGTTGTCCTCAGAATCTGGTTTTGTTGGCTTTGGGACACTCGTACAATAAGCGGTTTCGACCACTATACATGCATAAAATATTCAGCAAGGACAATGAAAGTTTCGTTTCTCAGGGTTCACGTCTTCTTAGTTGGGGAACGTTCATGATAATAAAAGTGTATGATTTTCGCTGTTTTACTACTGAGACTGAAGATTAAAATAAGTCAGTTACTAACGGTATAACTAATGCAATAAGACCTATGGCTAACTGTGATATTTAAGAGTATTTGAACTATATTAAAAAAATAGTAATCCCAGAAACAACGCCATTTATTCAAGAATTATTAGATGAGCAAGAACCAATGTATTGTATTTAGGATTCGAAATCAAAACACTCATCACTACAAAAAAAATCATTGGTTCATGTAAACACTTAAATTGGAGTCTGAGTGTCTGTAATCGATCGTACGTCTTCTTCTTAAGTTCATCCTGTGTATGTTAGATAGCGCATTTAATAAAGACTCTGTATTATCTAGAATGTACTCGTTAGTATTACATTTAACAACCAAAATTGGAAAAGATTCACCTGGGTTCTAGAATCGTATTTGATCAACATGTCGGTTATGTATACTTGGGTCATTGGTATCTAGAATTCGGACCATATATTTCCCGACATTCTTCATCACAATCCCCGTGGCTAGTTGAAAATCATTCTCACGATAATATGCAACTTCCACAGACTTCAAACACCTCACATTGTAATGAAGAATTCTTCCTTTTAATAGCTCTGATGGAGTCTCTTTTGTCACAGAGTGTTTAGCATTTCTATATTGAAGTAGAAATGTATCTACTCCCCTCTCCAGTTTTTTCAATGTTGAAGCACCAATAGAATCAATAGCAGTTTTCAATGTACTGACAAAATTTTCTGCCTAACCATTAGAATAAGGGTGCCTGGGAGCAGTGAACCGATACCTGTACCCTATACCATTCGGCCAGTTAGTGACTGCATGCGCAACGAAATGAGAGCGATAACCATTCACTAATACGATGAGAACCCCTTCACGACTAAAAACCTTTCCTAATGCTTGTGTTATGAAGTCCGAATTTGGTGAAGTGAAAAAAACTTCAGGCCTCTTTGACAAATAATCAATAACTACACGCGTATAGTACTTGCCAAGAATTTGCAATGAATTCTCTTGCAGGCCTCAGACGAATCTGGTCATGGAGTCGACTTTGAAGGCTGACTTTTTAGCTTATGAAATCTCTCACATATATCTGCGACATATATCTGCATTTATCTCTGGCCACCGACATGTGAGCCTTGCCAAGGACTTCATTTTCTCAGCACCTAGATGTTCACTATGAAGATCTTCAAGGACGGATTTACGTAATGAAGGAGCAATAACGACACGATCATCTAGGCACAAAATACTATCAGGAATAGTAGATAACTCATCCCTCTTTGAAAGATAGACAGGAATTCTACATTTTGACTAGCATTCCAACCTTTCCGTATAGCATTGAGTATAAATCTAAAGTGTCTACGAGTTCCACCAATGAGATCTGGACGTCTCACCTGTAAAGATTGCATTAACAAAAAGTCTGAAGTATTTGTAACAGCTCAGGTTGGTTGGTTAAGAGTTGACCCCAAACAACCAAGCATATGCTAAAACAGTATTGTTCAAGTATTCATTCACTTCCTTACTTTTTGTAAGCGTTATATTCCCTATTATCTTATATTGAATGTTGAGAGCCTTTGTTTGTCCGAACAGATAATCCCACGCTCCACTGTGACTGCGCGAAGATCGAAATAAAGACCTATTCACTACTTCTCTGGTTTCTTCTATCAATAGCACGAGGGTTACCTTAAGGCACGAAAGTGGTGAGCCCTTTTTGAACACAAATTTAACCTCATTTCTGTTATTAATTTTTTTTTTCTTAAGCGTAAAAGTAGACCGGATTATCCGTAAACTAAGTTGAGTATATAACTAGTTTATTCCGTATTATCTTAAGTTATTCGTGTTATAGTAACCATTTTTCGTGCTAACTTTATTGCTATATTTGTCACATACCTCATGTCAGACTCAATAGAAACCCATAATCTGGAGGATTTGTCACCAGTGGAGATAGACACTGTTATGACTACGAAATCCCGACTTCCAGAATTTGATCGTAGTGATCCTGAGTTGTGGTTTGCTCAACTAGAGCATTATTTCACGAGACACAATATCAAATCTGAAGGGATTCGCCATAGAGACTTGTGTTCTATCCTTCCTCCTTCAGTCGCCAAAGAAGTCCGTGACTTGATTTTAGATCCACCATCACCACAACCATACACCATCTTAAGACGAGAGATAATGAACCGTTTATCATTATCAGATAGTCAAAGAATCCAAAGACTTTTTCAAGGTGAAACACTAGGTGATCGGTCACCGTCACAGTTTTTGCGTCACCTCCAAGTGTTAATGGGTGATAACACAGTGGGTGAAGCAGTCCTAAAACAAGGATGGATACAAGCTCTCCCATGCTACGTCCAACACTGTTTGGATGCACAAGATCCTGAAACCTCATTATCTCATTTAGCGCGTATAGCCGATAGAATAATGGAGAGAGGTCCTCCAACTGGACCAGGCACAATAAATCACACACAAAAAGTAGAATCAGCAAAAGACCCCGTCATAGAAGGACTCATTGCGAGTGTTAAGAGTCTCACTGAGGCTGTCACCAGAATGCAAATGGGTCATAGAAACAGGAGCAGGTCACCACAACGACCACGATCCAAGTCACAAAACAGGTCACAAATGTCCAGACAACCTGGGCAGTTTTGTTGGTACCACTGGAAGTTTGGTGTCAACTCAACCAAGTGCATGCAACCATGCGCCTAGCCTAAGCATAATTCTAAAGATAGCGGGAAACGAGTAACCCCTCCCCAGGTCGCGACGACTGAGGAGGGGCGCCTAAACGGTCGCTTGTTTTATGTTAGAGACAGAAACTCTGGCTTGAATTTCTTGGTGGATACTGGCGCTGCTCTTAGCATCATCCCTCAAAATAAAACTGAGATTAGTCGAGAAACATCATCAATTACACTTCAAGCTGCAAATAAAACTAAAATTGCGACATTTGGGCAGAAAAACTTAACCCTAGATTTGGGGTTCAGGAGGCAATTCCCTTGGGTTTTCACGGTAGCCAACTTAGATCTGGCAATACTGGGGATGGACTTTCTAGAGAGATACGAATTTCTAGTTGACACCAAGAAACGGCGATTAACACTAAAAGAAACTTCGTATTACACAAAAGGCAAAGAAAGTCACATCAGCTCTCTTAACTTGATTCAAACTCCTCCAGTAACAACAGCGAAATTCCAAGATATACTCGCGGAATTTCCAAACTTAACTAAACCAAACCCACAGCCTTCTAAAGACAAACTAAAAGTAAGTCACACTATCAAAACCGAAGGTGCACCGGTTTTTGCAAAACCCAGGAGACTAGCACCAGATAAGCTCAAAATCGCTAGGGCCGAGTTTGATTATATGCTACAACTGGGTATTATCCGTCCCTCTGATAGTCAATGGGCATCCCCTTTGCATATGGTCCCAAAGAAGAATGAAGGTGACTGGCGACCGTGCGGGGATTACAGAGCCCTCAACCGTCAAACCGTACCAGATAGGTACCCAATACCACATATCCAAGATTTCACAAACGGTTTACAGGGTATGAACATATTCACTAAAATTGACTTAGTCAGGGCATATCACAATATCCCAGTGGCTGATGAAGGTATCCCCAAGACAGCTGTTACAACACCCTTTGGCTTATTCGAGTTTGTACGCATGCCATTCGGCCTGAGAAATGCGGCACAGACATTTCAAAGATTCATAGACAATCTACTTCGAGATATGCCATTTGCGCAGGGGTAAATAGACGACTTGTTAATTGCCAGCCCCGATTTGCAATCACACGGACAGCATGTAAAAACAGTGTTAAAAAGACTGGATGAACATGGAATAAACATACATCAAAGTAAGTGTGTTTTCGGTGTCCAAACTTTAGAATTTCTCGGTCACACAATAAGCCCAGAAGGGATTAAACCGATCAAAAAAGAAGTAGACACCATTAAACAATACCCCATACCTAGTTCCCTAACACAACTGAGAAGTTTTCTAGGTCTAATTAACTTTTATCGCAGATTCATACCAGGTTGTGCACAATTAATGCAACCCTTGACAGATTCGCTAAAAGGAAAACCAAAAGAATTCAAACTGTCTTCTGACGCTGTCGAAGCTGTTAAACAGCTTAAAGATAAGTTAGCTCAAGCAACTACGTTGATGTATCCTAATTCTCTTTCCCCACTTGCTTTGATGGTGGATGCTTCAGATAAAGCAGTAGGCGGTACCCTTAACCAACTGGTTAAAAACGCCTGGAAACCAATTGCTTTCTTCTCAAAAAGACTCGCTCCAGCAGAGACAAGGTATTCTACCTTCGGGCGAGAACTTCTTGCAATCTACCTAACCATTAAACACTTCCGACACATGTTAGAAGGCAGGGAATTTATAGTCTTTACGGATCACAAACCACTAACGAATGCACTAAAAGCGAGAGCTGATAAATACTCACCTCGAGAAGTCCGACACCTTGACTATATATCACAGTTCACAAGCGATATCCGACATGTCAAAGGTCAGGACAATCAGGCGGCAGATGCTTTATCTAGGCTAGAAATAAACGTGCTACAGCAGTCTACAGTAAACTTCGAGACGTTGAGAAACGAACAAGAGCAGGATCTAGAATTACAAAACCTGCTTAAAACGAACAATTCAAGTCTTAATTTAAAACAGTTCCCATCACCTGTCGACGGTATTCTAATCTACTGTGACACGACCAAGACAATGCCGCGACCTTTCGTTCCCAAAAGTATGCGAAAGTTGATATATAATAACTTTCATTCTTTGTCTCATCCTGGCGCAAAAGCTTCAACAAAACTAATCAATGCCAGATATATATGGCCGAATTTACAGAAGGATGTACACAAATAGGTTAGAGAGTGTTCAGCATGTCAACAATCAAAGATAAATCGTCACACAAATTCACCCATAGGTGTTTTCTCGCAACCAGATGCACGTTTTGCCCATGTGCATATCGACTTGGTAGGTCCTTTACCACGTTCAAACGGTTTTAATTATCTTTTTACATGCATAGATCGATTTACCAGATTCCCTATAGCCATCCCGATAGCGGACATCACAGCGGAAACAGTAGCCAAAGTTTTCATGCAGAACTGGGTAACCATTTTTGGTGCACCCATAACAATAACGACGGATAGAGGAGCACAATTCGAGTCCGAACTATTTAATAACTTGGCTAAACTTCTAGGCCCCAATAGGATACGCTGCACTGCATATCATCCTCAGGCTAATGAGATGGTAGAACGTTTTCACCGTCAGCTAAAAACCGCCCTTATATCTCACTCAAACCCCAATCAGTGGACAGAATTCCTACCGTTAGTTATGTTGGGAATACGAACATCTGTCAAAACTGACGCACAGTGTTCAGCTGCGGAACTGGTTTTCGGAACAACTCTGAGACTACCAGGTGAATTTATTAACCCTAATACTAACAGTCAAAAACTTAATTTAGAAAATTATGTAGATCAACTACGGGACCACATGTCTAAACTTAAGCCGATTAATACTCGTGAACAATCGCGCGCCGTATATATACCTAAAGACCTAAGCAATTGCACGCACGTCTGGATAAGATGTGACAAAATAAAAGCACCACTCAGTCCTCCATTTGAAGGTCCTTTCAAAGTCGTCTCAAGAAAATCTAAATATTTCGTGATAGAAAAACATGGAAACATCGACACAGTAAGTATTGATAGGCTAAAGCCGGCTTATCTAGATCATGAACCACCATACGTGTTGTTAAATCGTTTAACTGACAAATCCATTACGGAATCGAAATGTAAAGATGATAAATCTTTACAAATGACTAAAACGGTTCGCTGGGCACATCCGATTAGTCAGTCAAGGATGTTGACAGTTTCGGCTGCAGGATAAATCTAGCCACGTAGCTAATCAGACCCTGCATCTACTTAAAAATAATTTTTTTTTCCTCATTCCGCCTCACATACAACTCCCCAGACCTTTTACCTCTGATATATAAGTGTTATGTTAAATATTTTTTTTAAATACTGGACACATAAGCTAGGTATTCCAAAACGATGGCTGAGGATTTTAATCAAACTCATACAACTAACACTGGCAAATACAACGAATTCAAAAATCAAATCCAGGTGAGTTTTATGATTTCTTTTTCTGGCGAATTAACTATGTTGGTTGTACTTCTTATATATCTGTATACATTTTTCACGTAGACTGGCTATACATATATACCATATGAACTAATTCTAAAAGTTTTCGGTCGAAGATATGTTTAGTAGCTTGATACGAATAATACTACTATTAATAAGTGTTTTTTTTTAGACAAAACATTTTGGATTAAACCATGGTCAAGTACTTATTAAAGTTCTCATCATTTTTTTTTCTATAGTATTATTATTAATACAAGCAAAGAACTTGTACTGTTCCAATATGGCACTTTGACATATCAATCCGTCCTCTTGTTATGACTGAAATTTTTCCTTTTATCGACTAATCATTCATAATACTAATGAGTAATAGGACTTACACACTTCTGAGGTGCAAACCAATTCGTTACTTGGATGAATTGACGAAATATTGCTTCAATATATCATGCATACCTAAATCAAACCAGAAAAGGGTATTTGACACAACTGTACTTGATCCGCATACTCCACACAATTTTTTTTGCTTCTTAACCGTATATTCGTTTCCGTTTTGTGGATTACTCTGATGCACCCTTGGTTACGCACCTAATTGTAAAAGGCGGTCATCACTGGCTCAAGGTCATGCATTTGATCGATTTTGTTAAAGAGTCCAACTTCTAGCAAGTTCACCCTCTTACATATATGCATTACAAAAGAGTTTTTTTGTTGTTTTCATGGTTCTTCGTGCACAAGATATCTACTCTATGTTTATTTCCTTCCAGATACCAATCCGTTCTGGAGGCCAAGCACTTACATGAACCGAACAATTATCATTTGCATTTATGTATTTCCATTTTGTATCTTATTATTTTATGCAGGCAGTGGAGCAGTTCTTCAGGTTTGCTTGATTTTCACATAACCTTTGAGCAGACTCTTCTTTACTTTTTACTTGGAGGCGACTCAAGAGGCAGGGTGAGTAACACCTGATAGCCGGTCTGAGCCTGGAAAAATTCGTAGCATGAAAAATCGTACCTCACCAACATGGTGTTGTGTAGCCCGCTCGCGGCACTTCCTCAGATATTCTTAATCCACATTCTCACACTTTCTCTTGAAAGCACGCAGCAAAACGTCAGCGATAGTTGTAGAAAAGATCACATGCTACAAAATAAGGTGACAAGCTAGTAAATGAAGAGACATCCATGGACTATCGTTGAAAGCGTTAGTCGTAACTGATTGTAAGTCAAATAGTGAGCGAGTTGATAATTTCGCCTTGGGATGAGAAATAGAACTAAGGTGTTTTCGATAGATAGTTTAATCGAACCGACGTTCCTACGGAAGTCGATTCTAGGGGGAAGCTAATGTAACAGCTCAGGTTGGTTGGTTAAGAGTTGACCCCAAACAACCAAGCATATGCTAAAACAGTATTGTTCAAGTATTCATCCACTTCCTTACTTTTTGTAAGCGTTATATTCCCTATTATCTTATATTGAATGTTGAGAGCCTTTGTTTGTCCGAACAGATAATCCCACGCTCCACTGTGACTGCGCGAAGATCGAAATAAAGACCTATTCACTACTTCTCTGGTTTCTTCTATCAATAGCACGAGGGTTACCTTAAGGCACGAAATATTAACAGGTCCACCTTATAATGATTGTTGAGAAATGTAGTCAACGTTTGGAATTTGTTTTGCACTCCCGTGCTGAACCGTATAGTCATCGGCACTCAAAGCAACAATCCATACAGCACCTGAGGAGCGTGCTAAAGATTTTCGAACTTTAAAGGTTCACGACCAGTAATAATGGTAAACTTCTTACCAAATAAATATTTATGAAGTCTTTTAACAGTCTAAAATACTGCTTATGCTTCTCGCTGAGTTTGTGAATAACTTTGTTCAGCAACAGTAAGTTTGCGTGAAACAGATATCTAGTCTACCTTCCTGCTCCAAAACCGCGCCAATACCCACAGGTTGTAGCTGTAAATAACTCCCCAAAATCAATAGCTTTCTAAGTGTTCGACATTGGATGCTAACCACATTTTTTTAAGTGGACTTGTTTAAGTGAAGGCTTTCGGTCATGCATCCGCACCAGATCACGTTACGACCCAGCGTGGGAAACAGCTCCTACGTTCAATAGCCAGATTAGAGTGAACGCTTCTCGATATACTGATAACGGATCAAATATATTTTTCCAATCTCTTCACATCTGACTTCTGATTTTAACCGACTGAGGAACGATTCGAATAAAGGTGTTACTGGTTTATAGTTGTAGAACTACAATACCGGTCGTATCTTCAAGGTTATGCATCAGTAATAAGTACAGATTGTACACTGGGTAAGTTCTAAGAACAGCAAAGCTTTGAAGAAACTTTGGCGCAATTCGTAAGCATGACCCTTGTTCCTCATCCCATTCGAATGAATTGAATATCACGACAAGAAAAATAAAACGGGAATTGTATTGAAGAGCACTCACTAATAAAGGTAATTCTGTGAGATTTTTTCTAGACGAAGCATTTGTCAGTAGAGGCAGTCGTTTCATATCTGGTCTAAATCCATTACCATCAATTAGGTATCCAATACACTCGAAACTAGATACACAAGATTATCACTTATTTGGCTTCACTGTAATATTTTTCTCAATTAAACGACTCAATAAAACGACAAGTCTCTGGTCACGAACTACTTTATCAGTACCATAAACGACGAGATCATCTTGATGAGCTTGAACACATTCAAGATCATTTACTACCTTAGTCTTCACTTCCCGAAATATGTCTGGAGAGCAAGTTAGACCTAACTGAAGGAAATCGTACTTGAACAGACCAAAAGGAGTGTTAATTTTTGTCAAAATAGATGAAGATTGATCTTAAGAGATCTGAAGATAAGCATCTTTTAAGTCAACTCTAGAACCATGAAGTCGATTTAGAATATCTTCAGCCTCTACCATTGCTTCAACAAACGGGAGTTCAGTGTTATTCTACAATTATCACACATTCTAGGAGTCTTGCCATCCGACTTCAATGGCGTACCAATAACAGTACCTCTCGCTGAAGACTGAATCGGTTCAATTATACCTTTTGCATACAAATCGTTCAATATCTTATGTACTGTTCCTCGAAGACCATAAAGAATTATTTGTCTTATATAAGCTGAATTTTCATACCTCAACTGCCCTTAGCACACGCAGCTATCAAGTCTTTAAGTAAAGCATCAGAATTCTCTGTAGAAACTAGTAAAGACTGTGGTGGAACTCAGCAGAAGAGCTTAGTTAGAATATAACAATACGCAACGTTACCAACAATATACCAAAAGAATTAACACTACGAACCTAAGCGTGTGTCTATGATTAACGCAAAAGGTAACAAATTACAGTTAAATTATAAAAAGGTATATTGAACAACAAAATGGTAACAGTGTTATGAAATGAATGTTACTTGTAAGCTGCTTTCTGAGATAACAACCACAAATAAGTTCACTTGGTTAACAAAGATTCCTCTGCACGTGGTGGCACCAACAGCAAAGTGGAGAAGATTAGATCCAGTAGTATTATTCAGTAATGATCCGGGCCAAAACACCAACGTAGTGTGGAATGGTCTAAAAAGATGTTATAATACTATTATAATCTTCAATCAAAGGCTGTGGCCGTTAAAGCAGAAGAATAGACGGCGGATACAACGTTTATATTTTAAGAAGCGCGGTAGTGAAGTCGTGTTATATATATCCAAACAAAAGTATTCGTTTCTTTACGATTGATACAGAAAAACAATAAATATCGAATATGAGTGTGATTACATAAAAAGTGTGACAACTAGGAAAAATATGTGACCTTTAATTTGTTGTTACAAAAAATCACTAGACATAAATGTCACTATAAGACGATTCTAATTCAAGCCTTTTCAAATTTTTTAAACCCAGTATTGACAGTCCTGTTTCACTAACTAAAAATTCACAAGGTATATATGAAGAATTATCATATCTTGTTAGCAATTCATAGTATCCACGTATGGGCAGTCTGTGTGCAGTAATCCCCAATGTTGAGACTTCAGTGGGTCTTATTACAACATTAGGATCTGAATATTTCAAGTTCTTGAATGAAATAATGGACTCTATACTGCCTGTGTCCACAATAAATTCATGAAATGAACCAGGGGATGTATATAATCGCTTTTAAAAAAGAACATTACCTTTCGAACATTGGATAAAGATAAATGATCATAAATAACAGCGGAATTATTGGGATCTAAGTTACAAGATTTAGTAATACTTGAAGCAAAGTGAGCAGTAGTTTTGCATACTGACTGAATGTGTCCTACTGGACACGTTATCTGCAAATTTCCCCCAAATTCACGAAGAAAGGGGGAAAAATTGACATTTCCCCTAAATAACCGACGTGCAGGCGAAAAATCGACATTTTCCCCTTAGTTACGCTTTCGGGTGCTTTTCCCCCTTTTTTTCGCCTTTATATCCCCTTTATTGATTGTTGGTGTGGTATGCATACCAGGGGCAATGTACCTATTAAACTCGAGCGATAACGCTTTTGCAATTATTAAGAAATACGAACAAGAATGGAACTTATCTTACTCGAATAAGTTGACTTCCATGTTGCGGAAGGAATATCCGATGTTCTTAGGACAATACGAATTTAGTTGTCAATGGACTGCAGTCCTAATCCTTATATGTTTAAAAATTTCGTCAGAAGTTGTAATCAAGTAGGTAGTAATGTTTGAATTTAAGAAAATTAATAAAAACTAATGGGTTACCTAAGTTGCTCGAACTGGTTTGCCAACAAGACGTCGGAAGTTTTGTTTGTCTACGCTAACCCATTTTACGGGTATTTTTGGATTTAGGGGTCATACTGTCAAATACTGGTGTTTAAAGAATGGTGAAAGAAGGCATCCTGAGAGATTATCAATCGATTGGGGCTTTAAAGTATGAGGAGCTCAGTTTATTATATGATCTTAAGTGAAAGCTCGGAGTTACTTTTGAAGACTCTAGGGGATATATGCAACGCAACTAACTTCATGGAGGAAGAATCGATTAGATTAGTTCAATATGAGACGGAAATGCGATGTCTGCTTGATGAAAGGTCTTTTATCCTCAGCCAACTACAGAATGTCGAGCAAGATATATCTACGGTTAGTTCCCAATGTTTTATTACATTTTAGTAATCCTTTGTACACCCCCAGTCCCCATAATTAATGGAAACTGGGGAATTTTCGGAATTTCCTAAGACCCGGAAAACTTTTGGTTCTTTGCGCCATTCCCTTAATAACTTCCAAAGTTTTCCATTGCGGCCCCCTTGAAATTTTCCCAAAATGGACAAAAGTTTCCACAAACTAGGGAAATTGGGTCATATCATTGATAACTGTTCCGTGCTGGGAGTTGTTTCAGCACAGAGATTTATAGTTTGGGCCAAGCATTGTCTGCAAATAGACACTTCGAACTTGTCAGAAGAACAGAAGTTTTGTTGGCGAAACTTTAATCTATGGAACCCATCAGGTATAAAATAACAGGTCTCGGATTTCGGCTATAAATTCTCTGGTCCACCCGATTAGATGGCGTCCTGGCATTTTAGCTGATCTCAGTTCGTGATGTAAAGCCCTTAATCTGATTCCTTATCTTTAATATCTACTTCAAATCATAATTCTTTTCCCTCATAATGATTTATGGGCATCATTTGGTCCTAGTTATTAAGCGGACACCCTGAAGGTCACTCCAGCGTCGCCTAAAGGTCGTCTGTAAATTGCAGTGTCACCGTTTGGGTGTGATGGTTCACCCAGTCTCCGGATTCTGGAGAGTTTCAGGGCTTTCCCCGGTCATGAAAGTTCGTAGTTTTTTTCGAAGTCTGGAGGGAGATTTGCAGAATACCCGAAATCCCCTCGAAACAACTTAAAGTTTTGTTGAAAACCCCCAGATTTCAGCTTCAGAAAATCTATGCATAAGTAATAAAATATTCTGCGAAACCAGGTGATTCTGTCCGTTAACTAAGTTATTGGCCAAATTTCCAAGCGATCAGCTGTTAATTTTTGTAATCAGCCTTGAACTGTACTATATTTACGAACTGACAACATTCCACCGTTGGCAAAATTTTATTAGATGGACCTAGACTCTAAAGTGCAACACTCAGGTAAAAGTTTAGTGCTTAGATCACGAAATCATACTTCAGTTATCAAAATTAATCAAAATGACAGTACAGAGCTCTCTACCTCCAAGTTTTTATCAGTTGTGTTTTATTTAATTAGTTCAAACGCGAGTCTATAACTTGGTCCGCTAATCCATGTTTTCGTTGTTTTTAGTCCCCATTGTTTCATATCAACATAAACTATTTAAACTCAAGTAGTTAAGACGTTAAACAAAGCATACTGTCTTCCTAAAACCTAGGTGCTAACTGCTACTTTCCCTCCATAGTATGTTACCAAACCATATCGTTAACTATTACTCACTGAAAACAATTGTAGACCATGTGTCGCGATCACTTGGTTAAAAGGTAACAAGTAAAAATTGAGTTACTCTGAAATCAATTTAATGTATCAAAACCTATAACTAAGTGTCCTAATTTTGATTCGCTGTAGTATGGATACCTTTCTGTTGATTTTCAAGCACCAGGAGTTTTTGATATTTAGGTAACTTTGTATTTTAGTGAATACTATTCTGTGATATTTGACTTATCCGACCAACTTGGACGTTAAATTCTCGGGTTACAGTCACATCTCAGCGTTCGGATTTTTGTAGATCAAAAAGCTTTACTTCATCTGAACTGCAGTCGGTTGGAGCAATCGGAGAGATGACGAAAAGACAACAGCGATCCTATCTTTCTGTGTTGTTACTTGTGTATGTGGTTGGACAACGTATAAGCGACTGGCTACTGAAATCCAGTTCCGAAGCGCCTGTACTACTTTTGAAATTAGTGCTTTACTTACACCAGCGAGGTCACAAGAAGTGGAAGTCGAGACTCCAGTTACATTGAAGGCAAGAAGCACCCGTTCTCCATATTGACTTGAGGTCAAGTGAATGACCACACCTAGATCCTATATCTGTGTTTCGGAGATACAACATATTTTGTTGACACAAGATTCTAGAGTCGTAGTTAAAGAAGCCTATCGGGAAATTTGACAAACTTAAAACATTTAATTCTCCGACATGCAGTTCAGAGCTCTATTTCAAATAACTAGAAATAGCATTCCCTGAACTTAAATCGTCAGCATCGGTGGCATATGTTGAAAAAGTCAAAGACTAATGATGAGGGCTGATAGTGTGAAGGTAATATTTAGTAGTAAAATTGGAGACCGACTATGGGAGAGGTGATCTCGAGTGATATTAGAGGTGTGGAACGGTTGTCCACACTAGAAAAATATTTCTTTTGGGTTCATCCGAAAAAGGGAACGGATTGGTAGTAATCTCAGCAACCTGAAAGCGTGACCACAGAACCGAAGTTACAACTGTTCGAGGCCGGTCACACACACGGCCTTTTTGTGGTGAGTTTTTGATGCGTTAATTCGGTAATTTGGTAGGCCCTACCGTCGGAGATGGATACCCGTGAGGTAAACTGTGGCATTTTTAGGATCAGTCAGTCAGTCACAACGTAGAACTTCGTACGTACGTACATCAGTTCGAGTTGCCATACCAAATTAGCACAGAGATGCAGTTGTTCATTCTAATCCTATAGTGGTAGAAGTAGTAAGAGTATAAGCAGTAATCCGAAAGATTAGGGTTTGAAGATGTTATTGAAGGAGTATAATACAGTGAAATAAATTTGGAAAGAGATAAAGGGTAGGGACATGAAGAATTCAAAAGGTTAGAATTTGGTCGAACACAAAGAGTGGATGCACCTTCGCCATTGCAAACGATTTTGAGCCATGTCATTCAAGGTCTCTAACCATCGGTTGCTATCATCTCGCGGATGCCAACCAGGTAGTCTACACCTACCAACATGGCTTAGTCCACTTGTCAGTGACTTCATCGATTTGTGCCACGTTTTGGTCTGGCCGCCCCCAGCTTTCTTCCAACCTACTCCTACACCATAAAACATTGCACGTCGGGGCAGTCGGTGGTTGGGCATACGTAACACATGTCCCAGCCATCTCAACTGATGAAGTTTCACCACTTCACCAATCGATTTGCCATCATTACCTAGTACCCGTTTCCTAACGACTACATTACTTACCCGCTGGTCCCAGGATATACGAGCAATGCTTCGAAGACATCTATGATCGAATACAAGTAGCCTACGAATGTCCTCTACTCTTATGGGCCATGTTTCACTGCCATAAAGTAGAACGGAACGTACTGCTGCACAGCAAACCCGTCCTTTTGTTGCTAGACGGATATCTCGCCTACGCTATAAATGACGCAAGTTGGCGAAAGCTAGACGAGCCTTCTGTATCCGTGCTGAGATTTCGTCACACACCAGACCACAAGGGCTGATGAGACTCCCAAGATAAGTGAAGCGGTCGACACGCTCAGCTACTTTACTCCCTATCATTAGTTCAGGTGTCGATGCAACCCAATCCTGAAGTAACATTTTGCACTTCGAAAGAGAGAGAATGGCATCCCGAACATGCCTGCATTGCTGCTTATAGTGGTCAGAAGACTCTGCATGTTGCCAGTGTCTTCACCAAATAAAACTATGTCGTCGGCGTATTCTAAGTCAACAAGTGAGCCTCTTGGTAAAAGTTCAACTCCAGGAGATTGAGATGATGAAAGTGTTATCTCTAAAAGCATGTCAACGACAAAGTTAAACAAGAAAGGAGAGAATGGACAGCCCTGACGAACACCACTTGAGGTAACCACTTCTGATGACAGTTCGCCATAGGCTCTAACTCGACCAGTTGTGTTCGAGTAGAGAGCCTTTATGAGGTTAATGTACTTCTTTCAGTGACAAACACTGCCATAGAACCTCACGATCAACGGAGTCAAATGCCGCCTTAAGGTCAAGAAATACTACGATTGTGGGACGTCTGAATGTGTATCTATGTTCTAGGACCTGACGTAGAGTAAATATCTGGTCTATGCAACCACGTCCAGGTCGAAAACCAGCCTGGTTTTCTCTAGTCTGCTCTTCACGAGCTTTGGTTAGGCGTCGAATTATTATTGAAGCTAATATTTTAGACACTAAATTAGTCAAATTGATTCCTCTGTGATTGTCACAAGAGGACTTTTGTTCTTTCTTATAGACTGGCACAATCAGTGATTGTGACCAGTCAGATTGAATTACGTCCAGTTCCCAGATTCTACCTAAGACCTCAGTCAATCTCGCTGCTAGTACTGGACCACCATCCTTAAAAATCTCAGGAGTAAACCTGTCAGGGCCTGCTGCTCTTCCTCGCTTTAGATTTCCTATAGCTTTTTCAACCTCGTAGAGAGTTGGAGGACTTACCTCAATTTGCCATTCAGGACGACTGGGGATCGTGGGTAACTGAAGTGTGGCTGAAGGCCAGTTGAACTGGTTCCTAAAGTGTTCTGCCCATCGATTCAATCTCCTGGATTGAGAATGAATGATATACCCATCTTTATCTGAGATGGTTTCACTGATACTTAAGTTCCTAATACCGGTTTCTTTAACGAGTCTGAATAGCTGTCTACTGTTACCTATTGTCGCTGCCTTTTCCATCTCTCTTGCTTTCGATACCCACCACTGTTCACGATCATTGCGTAGGTTTCTTATTAGCCTGCGCTTAAGCCGACTCCGCTCTTCGTTATGTTCAGAGCCAGATGGGATGAGTTTTCGAGCATCTATCAGTGCGGTAGACGCTGCCGAGATCCATTGTTTCTCTCTAACCTTATGGTTTACCGTACTAGCGGATATCACTGCTGTTTCCACAGCTTTTCGGATGTCATTCCACGCTGCCTCGGGGTGGGTACAACTTATGTCTGCCTAACTGTTTTTCCAGTTGTTCCTGAAATATATTCTTAGCTTGCCTATCATTAGGTAGGGCCCTTAGAGGCTTCCCTGCAGTGTCTTTCCTACGTCCAGTAAGACGCAGACAGATGCGTGCTCGCACTAGAGCATGATCTGAATCTGAACATGTGCTCCAGAATGAGCGGCAGTCCTTTATCGAGCCCCTCCATCGGTGGCTGATAGCGATGTGATCTAGTTGGGTCCAACGTTGGGACGAATTCGGGGTTCGCCATGTCAAAAGATGTTTTTCTTTATGCTTAAAGTTAGTATTTGCAAGAAACAGGCGATTATCTGGGCATAGCTGCAACAGACGGTCACCATTATCTGTTCTTTCAGCCACGACACCATAAGATCAACTCAGGTGTCTTTCCCTTTCACTTAGTTTACCTACTTGAGCATTAAAGTCACCTGCCACTATTACTACATCAGAACGCCTAGCTTTTCGGAGAAGGTCAGAAAGTTTCCTGTAGAACTCATCTTTTATATCATCTGAGCTGCAGTCAGTGGGAGAGTAGGCAGAGGCGACGAAGAGGCAACGACGAGTTTCCCTATCTTTCCGAGTCCTTACTGATCCGTTTAGTCGGACAGCGCATAGACGACTGTCTACTGGGATTCAGTCTAAAAGAGCTAGCCCTGCCCTAGAACCTAATGCTGTACCTACGCCAGCGAGGCCACGGGAAGCAGCATCAGGGCTTCCAGATACACGAAGCGTGTATCGAGATGGTACTTTATTTTGATAAGGTGAGGTCAAATGAATGACGCTACTCGGATCTTATATGCGCGTTTCGGAGACGCAGCACACATCGATGGTGTAAGATTCTAGAGTCCTAGCTAAGGAAGCCTGTTGTCCTATTTGGCACAATGTCCGGACATTAAAAGTTCCTACATGTAGTTTAGAGCGTGGTTTCAGGAGACCAGGAATAACGTTCTGTGTACTCGAATCGTTTGCCCTAGCGGTGCGAGGTGATAAAAGGACGTGGGAAGGGTTAGTCGTGGAGATAAGAGAGTTATTAGGAGGTGTAGGAAGGATTTGAAAGTGACCGACTTGGTCTCATGTGCTGTTACGGGTATAAGGGCATTTATCACTTCCCGGCTGCCCACACCGTGGAAGGGTATTTCTTGAGGGACCTGAAAAAGAAGTTGGATTAGTGTTGGTCTGAACGACCTGGGAGCGTGACCGCAGTGCCCAAGGGACAACTGCTTTTTAGGATCAAGTTTATCTGACCCCCTCTTTTCGTTGTGAGGGCACATCATTGCTATAGATGCCGATTATCTGAGGAAAACATATTAATGTCACCACACTCCTGTACAGTTAACAGTATGACCACGAGCTTGCTGCCTCTAGTCTTACCGTTTTCCAACCAACCTGCCTGTCATGACAGGATCTAAAGGAACAATTGTTCTGGCTGATATACCTCAACTAGGTCATTATGATATTCCAATTCGACCAACAAGTCAATATAGCAGCCACAGCCTACCCGACAGACAGATAACAGTAACTATCCGCTACAATTTCAGAAAACCGGTAATTCCTAGCAAGGAAAAACTTGAGACAAGCAAAAATATTGTTCGAACTGGGAACCCCCAACATCAACACAGTGTTGAACATAAGTGGATCTTATCCCCATCACGCATCATTTGAGAGGCTCGATAGAAAATTGCTGATACTACTAGAGTACATACTTGGATTATGATCATGCCCCAGTGAAGATACACATCTCTATGCATTTCACTAAACTTAGGGAAGTCAGGGCAAGAAAACTCCTTAGGTGTCAATTTGAAGATGAAAAGATCAACGATGCATTCAAGGGAAAATTAGCCAAGGTCCAAGTCGGGTGTAGAAAAATAGTTCATTTTAAAGAAGCTTGGGAAGATATCCAAGCAACCGAAAACACAACAGTTGCATCTATCACTGGCTGAAATCAAAAAGTTAGGGAAACCCAGTGGCCAGTCAGTCAGCTACAGAGTAGGACAAGGCACATATATGTGTCGGTCCAAGTTGACATACCTCATTAGCATAACAAGATAAACACCAAATCCAGAGTAGTTAATTTCATGGTGGTAATATATAAAAGAAAGATTGTACAGAAAGAAGGAAGGATATGAAGCAATTTTAATCTCATAATTTAAGGGAAGACAGAAAGTGTATACACCTACACCATTGTAATCGATTCTGACTCATGTCACCTAGGGTCTCCAACCACTGGTTACGATAGTCGCGCGGACCCCAACCAAGTAGTCTGCATCTACCAACATGGCTCAGACTAGAAGTTAGTGACTTCAAGGATTGATGCCACGTTTTGGTTTGGCCGCCCCTAACTTTCTTCCATCCATCTCCAACACTGGTCAGCATTGCGCGTCATGGTAATTGGTGTTCAGGCATACGTAACACGTGGCCCAGCCATCTCAGTCACTGAAGATTCACAACCTCATCAACTGATTTAACATCATTCCCTAATACCCTGAGTCTAACCTCACTATTACTTACCCGATGATCCCAGCAGATGCGAGCAATATTTCTAAGACATCTGTGATCAAATACTAGTAACTTACAAGTATCTTCTACTCTTAGTGGCCACGTTTCGCAGCCGTAGAGTAGAACAGAGCGAACTGTTGCGCAGTATACTCATCCCTTAATTGATAGATAGATATCTTGCCTTTGCCATACTTTATTACGCCAGTTACCCCTAATGGAGCATAGGCCATCGACCAGCATTCTCTAACTCACTCTGTCCTGGGCCTTCCTTTCAAGTTCTATCCAATTGTTGTTCATTCTTCTCATGTCTGTGTTCTTTGGTCTTCCTCTTTTCCTTTGACCTTCAGGATTCCGCGTATGGGCTTGCCTTGTGACGCAGTTGGGTGATTTCCTCAATGTGTGCCCTATCCACTTCCAGTGTTTTTTTCTGATTTCTTCCTCCACTGTAATCTGGTTTGTTCTCTCCTACAGTAGGTTGTTGTTGATAGTGTCTGGCCAACGTAGTTTTACGGATTTTACATCCTTCAAGTGTGATTCGATTGGTGCATGTTGTGTTGTATCGGAGACTCTTGCTTTTCCTTTTGTGCATATTGAGACCTACTGCTGCTACACTGGTCGGCTTCTCCTGCATTTGTTGTTGCGTGTGTGATAGAAGAGCCAGATCATCTGCGAAGTCTAAATCGTCCAGCTGCATCCTAGCTGTTCACTGTATCCCGTGATTCCCTCCAGATGTTGATGTCTTCATAATCCAGTCGATCACCAGGAGAGAGAGAAAGGGTGAGAGTTAGCAACCTTGCCTAACACCGGTCTTTACCTCGAACGAGTCTGTCCACTGTCCTCCATGCAAGATTTTGCAGTTAAATCCATCATAGGAATTCCGTATGATATTGACTATCTTCTCAGATAAGTCGTAGTGTCGAAGAAGCCTCTATAGTGTTGTCCTGTCCACGCTATCAAATGCTTTCTTGTAGTCAATGAAATTGATGTAGAGTGATGAATTCCATTCAATTGATCGTTCCACAATGATCCGTAGTGTCGATTTGGTCTATACACGATCGACCTTTACGGAATCCGGCCTGTTGGTCTCGGAGTTGGGCGTCTATGTGGGGTTGCTAACCCTATGCCCGGCCGTCCTGCTTTATCCGGGCTTGGGACCGGCAGTAGCCCCCGGAGGGGCTACAGGCGGAGTTTCACCTTCACCATAGGGGACGTAAATTGTCAATGCCAGACGAGCTTTTTAAATCGGTGCAGAGATTTTGTCAGACACTAACCCATTAGGGCTGATCAGACTTTCAAGATAAGTGAAGTTGTCGACGCGTTCGACTACTTCACTCCTTATCCTTAGTTCAGGTGTTGACGCAGACCAGTCCTGGCGTAAAAATTTACATTTAGAAGGGGAGAAACGCATTCCAGACATCCTGGCATTGTTACTCAGTGCTACCAAAAGACTGCATTTTGTCAGCGCCTTCACCAAAAAGGGACTATGTCATCTGCGTATTCCATATAGATAACTGGACCTCTTGATAGGAGATCAATTCCTGAAACTTCATTCGATAAGAGCGTTATTTCCAGCAGTAGGTCTATGATGAAGTTAAACAAAAGTGGGGATAGTAGACAGCCTTGTCGGACTCCACTTGCGGTTACAAAGTTAGATGACATTATCTCTCACTTGACTGGTGTTCGAGTAAAGAGCCTTCACAAGGTTTATGTACTACTGAAGCGCCCGTTTCAATAACAGACACTGCCACAGAACCTCTCGGTCTACAGAGTCAAATGCTACTTTTATGTCAAGAAAAACTATGATTGTTGGACGCCGATAAGCATGCCTGTGTTTCAAAACCTGACGAATAGTGAATATGTGGTCGGTACAGCCACGATCAGGTCTGAAGCCAGCCTGATTTTCTCTTGCTTGGAGTTCACGAGTCTTAGGCGCCCGATAATTATTGAGGCTATATTGGTCAAACTAATCCCTCTATGGTTATCACAGGATGATTTTGGCCCCTTCTTATATATTGGGACAATAAGTGATTGTGACCAGGAAATTGCAACAACGACAAGTTATAGCAGATAATTATTCATACTCACCAACGAAACGGGTATTAAAAGGCAAGTGTTGATGACACCACCCAATTAAAGGACGGAACTATTATTTTTTAGTGTCGTCATAGTCAAACTGCAAGTGGTAACCTCAATCAGTTGTTGGAGTCTGTAGGTGACATGTCTCAGAATCGTTCATAATGACCTATATTTTTTCACTCTTTACCTTCCTCTCGATCGTCATTCCCAGTATTCTTCCATGCATACTTTTCCACTCTGTCTTTCCAAACCGTATTCCCGGTGTCTAGTTTTTATTGTCGTTTCTACCATATTGTTCAGACCTGTTTTGTTATCGTCATCACGTCTTACTAATAATATATGACCACTTGGGCCAATATACATCTATCCTGGGCTCTATGTTGTTACTTATCTGATTGGGATTTTTGATGTTTCACAAAATAGTACTATTTTAACATACCGAGTTTTTTACAACTCCGTCGGGGTTTATTTACTCAGCTTTGAGCCACATTTTGCATAAATTCTTCTTAAAACTAACTGGGCTAGCCGGGTTTCGGACTTCGGCACTTGCAATAGAAAGTCTGGTTCATTAACAACCAAGTCATTGAAATGTGCTTCAGATAAATTTGATTCTCCTGACTTCATGCATCGAAACTATTTGATTTGACAATGAACGTCGCGGACTGATCCTAGTTTAAAAACCCTCGTAAACTAAGGAGCACTGAACAACCGCATATAAACATTAATCCAAAAAGGGACCAAATATATATGCACTACGCTTTATCATTCGATTTGTTTGACGACTGAAATACTACCCGGGTGCCCAAACCAAAGCATGTGATTTCCTTAGATGGCTACACCCCGAGCATTTTGACTTAAAGGTCTAATCCACAAGGCAGTGCGTCAACGTTAGGAGATGCAGTCCCATGGTGGCCGGTGACCAATAAAAGGTTCGTACTCCATTTGTTCCTTCAGGACCCTGGAGCCCATTTACACCGTTGGTTTGGAATCAGGGTTTTTTCAACTCTTAGATGGGTCCTCCATAAACACCAACCTAGTTAAAGCTCTGAACATTCGCTTTTTGTCCTCTCGATTTCGTAAACAATACCCCCACATGAAAAAACAGGGTAAGACTTCCCAATCAGAGGCTGTATATGTATGGCCATATGAGAGCATTTCGAGAGGGAGAGCGGACTCTCCTCATCCTCAACTGTACCAGGGTATTTGGGAACACAGGAACACGACTCCATGGGAGTTGAGACCTAGGACCTTCGGCTCCCGCAGCGGAAGCCTAACTTCTTGGCTACTGAGACGTTATCCGGTGGTTTGCTTGTTTAGCTTCAATCGATTCGGGATATCGTCCAGCAATTTTTAATGGCTGCTTAATTAGGATACATACGTGATGTTAAGTATGGTATTAAATAGTCCTCACAACTACACTCCTATGTGGTAATAATTTATTTGGGTTGGATTAAACACATTAGAAATTTTTTCTGTAATATTTTACTATTTTAGTCGACAAATCTTTGAATAAAATATTCATTAACGTCAAATTGCTTTTTACAGCTGGGAGCAATAGTGCGTCAAGCTTGGTCTGATCGAAACAAGAGTGTTTTTTGCATTCAAAGGCTGTATGGTGAATATAATCAGCTTTTAAATAACATAAACAAACACAGAGAAGACTTTGATTTAGCACCTTTGCAGAATCCATACAAAACTCCAAAAGAAGTGTTGGAAAATCACAAGTAAGCCACATATATATCTCAAAAATTCAAAAACCTGAGTGTGGTTGTCGTAGCAGTCATTTTATTTTGTTTTAAAAGGTAGGCTTAATCATCTAGTTCGTGCATTCTATTTTCCAGGTCCAGCATACAGATGCCAGTAGCCATTTGCTGTGGCTATGTCTTGACATTCACTCACTCTCAGAAAATCAAAACTTTAAACATAAAGAGAGAAACTATTCGAACTGGCAACTGACAAATTCATCAGTAAATATTTATTATACTCTGACTGTTGCTTCTTTTGATTATATATTTATACTCTGATCGTGCTTTGCTTTAAGATCTTTTGTATCTACTCTTTAGTGGCGAGAAATACATTAAGCAAAAGGAACTCAACTTATCGTAAACGAGGGTTGGTAGCAAATGTTAACGATGTGGAAACATCAATTGTAAATAATAGTATGCAACTGTTTGATGCTATCAAGGGAAGGTGGCTTAAATGTCATTAATTAGTAAAAATATCTCATATAAATACAAATCAGTGATTTACTCTCAAAGTGGTTAATTGGATCGACACACGTAACACTGTGAACAAGTTCAGGTTGGCTTCAATTAACTTTCATTTACTCTCTATCCATCAGCAACCTTAGTGGAAGCTTGATTCCTCGCAAAGTTGAGTAACTTATAACCATTTTAGAGCGAGAAGGAGCAGAAATCGGATTCGTTAAGCCTAGAGTTTTTGAGGATGTTGATCCATAGTTAGTTAAATTTATTAAATTATTAGATGAAACTCAATATTAATCATTAATTGTTCGAGTTCATAAAAACGAATGGAAATTGTGCGATTTACTTTTCCTACAAACACACTCTGTAATACAGTTGAATCAGTCTGGGCGAATCTATAGTCCAGAACGCGGTCTTTAATTACCTCATTTGTTTATCAAATATAGATTAGTAAGGAAGTGGATGTAGTTAGTCATAAAAAAAAGATTAAAACATACTAAATATTGATGAGAGGTCGAACAGACCAAATATTTACGGATAACAGTTGTACTTACAAAGAGTACAATCTTCATCGGCTTGCAGTTTAGTAGAGATAGGCCATACTAAAGTCAAGCGTACGGTTTTCAACGTTTAAAAGTAAGATACAATTAATCACTTCGGTCGTGAAAATAACCAACAGAAGTCTTCTAGTGATAAAATTAAGGAAATTATCTTAATAACAATATTTTTTGAGATCCTAGGCTCCATAATCAACTAAAGGCTTGATGAGTAAAGTTTAAGAGCCACAAATCCAGTAAATATAAACAGATTGTGACATATAATATAAGTATATTCTTGAGACCCTTGCTTTTCTCCAGACTAGAGATCTTGGACATGCTTGATGACATCCAGCTTTAGTCGTATCTCATGACTTAAAGTCAAAATTTTAGTTCATTACATCTCTTGACGGTATCTATCATCGAGAGAAATGCAAAAGTACGTCACTCTACTAAAGGGTTTTCACTGAAACTATTAATTGTGAACTTGTTGAATGTGATTATAGCTTTTTGCTGAAGAATTAGATTTAACTGGAGAACTATAGAAATCATAGTATTTCTCTGGACTTTCTCACTGATTTTACTGTTAATTGTTTTGTTGCTTGACGTCGAAATTCATTACTTTCGCTTCACCTATTTGTCTTGATTTCTTCCCAATGTGCTGTTGTGGGGTGTAGTAACTTGGAATATCAGATATTTTTGTCAAATCCTACGTTTTTTCCGTTTGTTTTAGAGAAGACAGTTTATAAAAATGTTTCCCAACTATTTGTCGAGTGATTATCCGTTTTTCTTTAAAAAGTTTCTTTTTGTAGGCAGTACCAGACGCTACACAGTGCTATGAATAACTCTCATACTGTTTATTGTATTTGTTGTTGTGACTTTTCCCGGCGTCTTTTCCTATTTACTCTTTGTCCATTTCAGGTTGAATGATTTGGATTCGTCTGTTGTTTGTATATTACTCTGTCAGTACAGACTGGACTCATCTTTATCTCCTTTTCCAGTTGGATATAAATATTTGTTTCGTAGTTTTCTTTTGATTCACTGCGAATTGTCTTCAATGAATCAGTTATGCCTTTTGAATTGTGTGATTTCGCTTGAGTTATTCTTGTAAGGTTGATTACTTGTCCAAATGAAACTACCATTAAAACCCGATAAAACCTGAGCTGAAAATATCAAAGCCTTATTTTGACCTCACTGCATAATTTGTACTGCGACTTGTAAATTCTTCAAATTTTCTCTAGAGAAGTTTTAAAACTGACAAACAACCATATGGTTTGATTTAAAACTCTCACCTTTGTTTTAATAGTTAACATAAGATCTATTTGCTCTCAACTACTGTTTGTGGAGCATACATAACTTGGCAATATACTGTGATGTAATAGGTTCAGAATTATGTCTAAAAGTTAAATCCTAGTTCACTCGGCTTATAGAGTGTTTAACAAAAGCAGTTACCCTACGGCCTGCGTCGACACCGGAACTAAGGATAAGGAGTGAAGTAGTCGAACCCGTCGACAACTTCATTTATCTTGAAATTCTAATCAGCCCTAATGGGTTAGTGTCTGACAAAATCTCTGCACCGATTTAAAAAGCTCGTCTGGCTTTTGCCAATTTACGTCACCTATGGCGAAGGCAAGATATCTATCTATCAATTAAGGGATGAGTATACTGCGCAACAGTTCGCTCTGTTCTACTCTACGGCTGCGAAACGTGGCCACTAAGAGTAGAAGTTACTTGTAAGTTACTAGTATTTGATCACAGATGTCTTAGAAATATTGCTCGCATCTGCTGGGATCATCGGGTAAGTAATAGTGAGGTTAGACTCAGGGTATTAGGGAATGATGTTAAATCAGTTGATGAGGTTGTGAATCTTCAGTGACTGAGATGGCTGGGCCACGTGTTACGTATGCCTGAACACCAATTACCATGACGCGCAATGCTGACCAGTGTTGGAGATGGATGGAAGAAAGTTAGGGGCGGCCAAACCAAAACGTGGCATCAATCCTTGAAGTCACTAACTTCTAGTCTGAGCCATGTTGGTAGATGCAGACTACTTGGTTGGGGTCCGCGCGACTATCGTAACCAGTGGTTGGAGACCCTAGGTGACATGAGTCAGAATCGATTACAATGGTGTAGGTGTATACACTTTCTGTCTTCCCTTAAATTATGAGATTAACATTGTTTCATACCTTCATTTCTACGACCTAATTATTTCTTCCTTATGTGCAACCTTTATCTACATATACTACTGCCATTAAAGTAACGGCTTCTATGAATTTGGTGTTCATCCTGTTGTGGGAACTTGGACCGATGCATATACGTGCCTGGTTTCACGTTGTAGATGACTGACTTTTCCTACGGGCTTACAAATATTGCGAATAGATCTTACTTATTCGATTTCGCCGTAAGTGTTTGTACGTAAGCCGGTTATTTTACAACCTGTCTAGTTCACTAACAAGAAGTATTTTGATGCCGTGGTTTTCTAGATCTACCTGTTTATGGCTTTTGTATCACTATTATGGTATTTGCAGCTGATCATCGTTTGCCATCACATTGCTATCTGTACGTTTTGATCAGTATCCAAACACAATTTTAACCATACATTTTTCTGTCATGATACACAACTTTCCCTTCAGGAATACCACCCTAAGGTAAAACAGCAACCAAAATGGGCCTTAAGGATCTTATCCACTCAGTTCAAGTCAAAATCAAGAATTATCGTGTGGAATGTTGATCCCAAACAAATCCAGCATTTTATTTGTGTGTATCTGAGAGCAGGATTACTTTATTTTCGAAATCAGTTGTAAAAAACATGTATGTAAATTTTCAACTTTTCAGGGACACCACCAAGGTCATTTGTAGTGAAACAAATGGATTAGAAAACGAATCAATTAAAGGTTATCTAAGTCCAAAGCAGTCGGAGAACAGGTGGGAAGTGGAGTCAAAAGTACGACAAAGTAAAAAAGCAAGTCACAAAAACACAAAGCCACAGCAAAACTCAAGCGTAAAAACAAGCAACGAAAATTTCAAGGAAATCCAATTTTCAAAAAGAGATCACGGCGACAGTCAGAAACCATTGCATCATCCTAATGAGATTCTTGTAGCGGATAATTTAATGCCATCTACCACAGAAATTGGAATTAGTAAGAATGGTAGGTTATTCTCATTTCACTTTTCATTAAGGTCATCATTTTTTGATAACCAGTTCAATTATTAGCTCTTATACGGCTAGCTATTTATTGAAAAAAACATATATTGAATATTCGCTTAATTGAAGTAGCATCTAGGGCTCACAAAAACTAGTAGATGAGGGCTGTCATCATATCATCCCATGAAAACCGGGCATCTCCAGTCAATTCTGTCTTGGACGGTTCTTTACAATTGTTGCCAAGTATTATTGATGATCTTGATATCTATCTCCATTTCTCGGGTCCATGTGCTTTTTAGTTTCCCTCTTTTCCCTTCGCTTTGAGAATACCATATTAGGACTTGCGACCGTGATTCCGCTCAATGATTCCCGTAAAGTGTCCTATCCACTTCCAGCTTCTTTCCCTAATTTCCTTCTCAACCGGCAGCTGATTTGTCCTCATCCAATGTAGGTTATTGCTAATAGTCTCTAGCTAATGGGTGTGGAGTACCTTTAGTCGCAAGCAGTTATAAAGACCTGTACTCTTCTGATGATGGTGCTGGTAGTCTCAAGTTTTAGCCTCGCATAATAGAAATGTTTTAGTGTTTGCGTTGAAAACCTTGGGTTTGGTGTTGAGTGACAGTTCTTTTGAGCTCAAGATATTCAGTTGTATGAATATCGTCTTCGCACGGCAGTTTGTGCCTTCACATTTGCACCAAGTCCTCCATGTTTATCGATGATGCTGTCCAGATAGGCATCTAAAGGCTTCCACCTCTGTCAGAGCTTTGCCACCAAGTGTGACTTGGTTGGTGCTCATTGTTGAATTTCAGGGTCTCGATTCCTCCCTTGTGAATTTCAAAGTCTTTCTGTGGAGGCTGCTGTTGCTACACTGATAGACCGCGTTCATGGGGCAACACGGTCAAATAATCTTCAAAGTGCAAATCGTCCAGTTGCGTCCAACGTATCTTACTGTAATCCGTCCCCTTCCTGAAAAGCGGAGGTCTTCACAGTGCAGCCAACAACCAGAAGAAAGATGTAAAACGAGAGTAAGCACTTGGAATGGATCGGTGAGCTTCCTTGCATGCAAGACTTCAACCGGCCCCCCGTAGGAGCTCTGTATGGTGGTGACGATCTCAGGTACTCCGTAATGTCAGAGAAGGCTCCACAGGGTTCTCTTATCCGTGCTGTCGAATGCCTTCTCATAGTCAAGGAAGTTGATGTATGGTGACGAGCTTCATTCAAGTGATTGTTCAACAGTAATCCACAGTGTCGCTCTATAGTCGGCACATGACCGATCCTTACGGAAGCCAGGTTGTTGGCCACGTAGTTGAATGTCTACAGAATCTCTCACTTGGGTCGATAATATCCTGTCAATAACTGTGCCTAGTACTAACGGAAGTGTGATTCTTCCGTGGGTTTCAGAATTGTTACTTATTTTTAAGATTAACCAACTTCATATTTAGGCTAAGTTTTAAATGGATTTCCCAGTGCATCATCCTGGACCATAAAAAAGTAAGCGTTCTGGGACCAAAGCATGATCACACTTCAGATGTGTTCAAGAAAGAGCGGTAGTCTCCAAATGAAATTTATCTGATAGCAATTACTTTTTTACGCCCCTGAGCAATTGTTGAAATCGCTGTGTCAGGTAATGTTGATTCTCAATGTCATAGTTGGTTCTTGCTAAGAATTTGTTACGTCGCGAAATTATTGCGTATTGCGATAGGACTACACGAAATTCTACCGATTGACCAAATTCAGATATCCTAGTGCGACTCCAATACTGTTCCCCGACTCCAATAAATCAGAACACAGCCGTTAAATGAGAATTGTTTATGGGGTAAGAAGCAGATCAAAAATGATTTACAGACAAGGCATATTTATACAGTTAAGATGACTATGAACAGTAACCAATGGAAAGAAAGGACACGTAAAGATTACAATTATGACAACTCAAAATTGAACAATAGGAAAACGACACGTGAAAGTCATAGTTAGGACAACTGTAAATAATGACCAATAGGAAATAACGTGTGAAATATGTGGAAAGTCTGAAAACATACCACTTTACGTTCGAGATAATTTTTGGGATATTCCTGTGAATATCCTAACAGAATTAATGGTCGCCTGTGTATACGTGCATCACGCGATCACCGTTTTGTGTTCGCTGCTCTGGTGTCCACCAGTGTCTTTATCTAGGTTTTGCTAAAATCACTATCTATGATTATTGTGTCTGGGTGTCTATTTTTTTTGAAAATAGCGAACTCTCTGTAAATTAGTTTAATCATTTAATCAAAACTGCCATCCGTGAAAGCCTAAACGAAAACTATGCGTGACCTGACTTCTCGCTTCTGTTTGATTGAACACCTAATATATGACTGTCGAGATGAATTCATTCTGGCAGAGCTTCTCCTATTTTCTAAATCCTATTACTCACGTGAAGAAAACGCAGGAAGCACACAAATGACCAGATATCTGAATGATACCCCTAGACTTTATTGCTATTTAACCAACCTGCTTGGTATAACAGAACCTCAGAAATGAGTGCTTCAGCCAGTGAAGCTCTACTGGGCCATTGCGGTGGGGTAGTGGTACGGTAATAGCTAAGTTCGGAAATTTTTTTACGTATTACTAGTTCACTTGGGTTGTAAATGTTCTGTAGGAATACAATCTTCAAGATTGATAATATACAGAAATTGAAGTCAAGATTTATCAGTCTTGTTGTTAATCTCATTTTGTTTTTATTTTCCACTAGACAGTGAAATACTTGATGATGATGACTTTTCCTTTAACGAAGAAAAAAATAAGCGTGAAGGGGACGTGCACAATCGTAATTTTAGCGTTTCACCGTGGCCGAGTAACGAACATTTTCAGGCTAACTTTTGCAGATATACAAGTTTGTCTGATTGTAATCTAGACCATATCAGTTCAGAATCTCCATCAACCTCCCTACATAATCAGGTCAAGTCAGTTAGTTTAGATTTTAGTGAGTCATTGCTCAATACAAGCGAATCTCAGTTGATTGCACAATGTCCACCCATGAAAACATGTCAAGCATGTCAACAGTTGATTCATCGAAACGCTCCAATATGCCCACTATGTAAAACTAAAAGCAGATCAAGGAATCCAAAAAAGCCAAAATCACGTCCGGTTATTCAGGTTACAGATATGCCAAATTCATCAACAGGTGTCTCTTTAGCGTTGCGTCTGATACATGATCACAATGAGTAAAACAATCAATTCACCGGTCGGCTAACTGTTACTTAGCGGTCTTACTTTTGAAACTTCAGTTTATACGTGTAACAAAAATCATAATCTTTGCCAATACTTTCATTGTGGTTTTAATGGCTGTTTATTTTAAAACGAATATATATATATATATAATTGCTTTCTGTGCATTTTGAATATTAACCCACCAAAAACAAAATTGCTTCGTTAATACGTTAAAAGCTTTATAATCATGTGTCCGAAAATTTCATACATATAACCCCTCTGCAACTAGTATACGCGACCTCTAATTTTAATTAAAGATACAGTGACGAGGTTTTGGACAAGTATCGGTCTATTATGCTTTTCTAAATGGGATGACCTAGTTGACTGTTTTTAATTAAAATATACTTTCGGGGATGGAGCGAACGATTTTCTCCAATATTTGACTACCTCCATGGGATACTAATCAAAATCGCCACAGATTTGTTTAGCGATTTCAGCACTCGGACATCGATAGTTAGCTGAAAACGCATCCCACCTAATAATTTAATAGTTTCTTTAACCATCATACGAGTATAGCTCAAACTCTAATACACTAGCTTTTAATTAGTCAGTAATCTCAACACACAGTAGTCTGCTAACTACAAGATAATTATTTTGGGACAGTCGCAACATCGGTTCTTACTATAGTGCATCAGTTCAAGTAGTCATATTTTAAGCGTACAAAGGAAGACTGATGTGTCGGCGAGAATGATAATGCTTGGTTGCTTCGCTGAGTAAGACATGTAGATAGTGTGACAGGTGTTATATATATTCCCCTATCCTTAATATATATTGACTGTTCCTTGTTGTTGGATTGTGTCGGGTTTTGGTGTGGAAATATATTGACGTGATAGTCAGGCTAATCTCGTGTTCTTGATTTGAGTTGTGTTGAAGTCCTGTAGAATAAACACTGGGAGGGAATCTAGTGTAGATATTCGTCTAAGGTAAATGAACGCCCCACATACGTGTAAAAAGTGAAAGGACTGTTATAACAAGGAACCCTAGAGTTATAACAGGTATCCTACAGTTTATAACAAAGACAACAAAAAATATCCACATTTGTATCAGCGGATCGCCACCACACAGTCAATGCGTTACAAAACAAACAAAAGACTAGAACCCCTTTAGGCTTTTCATAATATTTTTGGGGAGTTAGCATAGTTTATAGTCGTGGGACTTCGTTCTTCAACCTATCACATAACCAGGTTAGCTTTTAAGAATTATCTGGTATCTATTAGATATGAGATTCAACCTAAGGATCCTAAGACTTTGACCTAGACACCTACATCTTACCTGCCTACTACTAACTGATTGAGTCTTTAGATTGATTGGCTCAAGAAAGGTAAGTGAAATCACGCATTATTAGTCGAACATACTTCGGATGATAATTACTACAATAATTCATGCCTGAAATATAAGTTCATCTTTTAGTTCAAGAATATACCGAAAACTGACGTTTCTTTTCTTAATGTGGTCAGCAGGTTTGAAATCAAGGATGATGTTCGCTATTCTTCAGTCCCAGTAGGTGTTTAACTTTTATGAACCTTGTGGTCTTGAAGACTAGTAGTCAAAATAATTCTTTATCAGGAGCATCATATCTAAAAACCTGAATGGTTATTGGTTCATACTAGTTCTGTTACCTTAGTTTAATGGTTGTTTTAACTAGCAATTCCTGACTATTACTCTTCGGGTGTTGATCATTCTAATTAGGGTTTAGTAATATCACGGGTTTTTATTAATCTATAATTGCAATTTACCAACTGTTTAGAGATCAAATAGAATATTTCTTGATATTTTTCTCTCATCTAGAGGTTGATGTAATAGTTAAAGCATCAAGGGAATTTTAACATATCCTTAAGTCCATTCCTCTCTTTGAGTTAGCCAATTAGTGCCTTTTTTGAAGTGACGATGTAACCAGGACTGTCTATTTAGTTTCTTAAACCAGGATTTAAATATGCTAATTGTTTGTGACATCGAATCGAAATATATTAGTACACAGGTGGGGGAAAGCAGATATTTTCCCAACCCTTTAAATAAATCAGAAGCGACTAACAATACTAAATGAATTTTAACTAGGACTCTGTCTAGGAGCATGTCTTATCTTTTAAATTGAGGCTATTTCGATACTCAAGAGTCAGCAGCGCCAACTGGTTTAATTGGTTACATGAGATAAGGTAAGTTAATACAAAAACAATTTAACCTGACAAATCAATACCGACTAACTCAACATGGGGTTGTGACGTTGGATTGTGTGATGTCCAACTATCTGAAGCGAAGAAAACTAGAAGTACAAATCCTGGTAATGGAAAGGCTTACGGCCTGATTTTGGTTGCGTTTCGTTTCGAATAATTTAGAAAACTAAAGAGTGTAGATAAGAACTTTGCTTTTCTTATTTAGTATCAGCAAAGCAGTTTTACGATTCCAACAAATGTTGACTCCTATAGTCCTTATATCTGAAGTTAATATTATTGTTCCCTTAGGTTCATCTTCACATCGGTTGTGTTTGAATGTCCATACTTGTACCCTCTAGTTTGACTTGACTAGGGTCATACGGAGTTCCTTTAAAAGGCGAACCTTCCTTGTTCCAAGCATGTGCAAGTATGTTTTGCATTTTCTGGAATAAGTAGAGAAGAAAACGATATGGTCAAGACTCATATATGCATATACACCGATTTTATATTTTTTTAAAGGCTTCTTATGACTTCGAATTCTTAAGATAGGGGAATTTTTAATTTTAACAGAGGTATACCTATAATGTAGCATATACGAAGAATGATCGTTTATTTTCCAATAATTGACAAGTTCTGGATGGTCTAAGCAGTGATGAGCTGTACATAGTTGCTATACATTTGATCTCATAAATATTTACAAAGCAATGTTTATGGATGAACAGCAGATGGTGTCTCAGCCGGAATACAAATTAGAACAATACACCTCAAAGTCTATATAACTTGATATTCAAGTCGATAAAGATGAGATGATAATAGAATCAATACTTACTTCTTGCTCGATGGTAGGTAGTCCCTGGCGCTTGCGCTGTTCATCATACATTAACTGTTGGATTTTAGCCTGCGCCTCATCGTCTAGTTCGTGCATAGGCCGAGAGCAATCAATTTTCCGAGTGTTTAGTTTGTCTTCTCCATCAAAAGCTGCCTCCCACCACCGTTCCTGAATCTTGTCAAGACACAGCTGAATCTTGAGTTAAAAAATAATGATTTGAGCATACAGTCGTTACAGCAGTTATTTCACGTAATATTAATACGATATAATAAGGCGTTTGAATTATGCTCAAAAATAAACATAAGATATCAAAGCAACCGAAAACACAACAGTTGCATCTATCACTGGCTGAAATCAAAAAGTTAGGGAAACCCAGTGGCCAGTCAGTCAGCTACAGAGTAGGACAAGGCACATATATGTATCGGTCCAAGTTGACATACCTCATTAGCATAACAAGATAAACACCAAATCCAGAGTAGTTAATTTCATGGTGGTAATATATAAAAGAAAGATTGTATATAAGGATATAGTACAGAAAGAAGGAAGGATATGAAGCAATTTTAATCTCATAATTTAAGGGAAGACAGAAAGTGTATACACCTACACCATTGTAATCGATTCTGACTCATGTCACCTAGGGTCTCCAACCACTGGTTACGATAGTCGCGCGGACCCCAACCAAGTAGTCTGCATCTACCAACATGGCTCAGACTAGAAGTTAGTGACTTCAAGGATTGATGCCACGTTTTGGTTTGGCCGCCCCTAACTTTCTTCCATCCATCTCCAACACTGGTCAGCATTGCGCGTCATGGTAATTGGTGTTCAGGCATACGTAACACGTGGCCCAGCCATCTCAGTCACTGAAGATTCACAACCTCATCAACTGATTTAACATCATTCCCTAATACCCTGAGTCTAACCTCACTATTACTTACCCGATGATCCCAGCAGATGCGAGCAATATTTCTAAGACATCTGTGATCAAATACTAGTAACTTACAAGTAACTTCTACTCTTAGTGGCCACGTTTCGCAGCCGTAGAGTAGAACAGAGCGAACTGTTGCGCAGTATACTCATCCCTTAATTGATAGATAGATATCTTGCCTTCGCCATAGGTGACGTAAATTGGCAAAAGCCAGACGAGCTTTTTAAATCGGTGCAGAGATTTTGTCAGACACTAACCCATTAGGGCTGATTAGAATTTCAAGATAAATGAAGTTGTCGACGGGTTCGACTACTTCACTCCTTATCCTTAGTTCCGGTGTTGATGCAGGCCAGTCCTGGAGCAACAATTTACATCTAGAGGGAGAGAAACGCGTCCCGAACATCCTTGTATTGTTCTTCAGTGCTACCGAAAGAGTGCACTTTGTCAGCGTCTTTACCAAACAGGACTATGTCATCTGCGTATTCTAAGTCGATAAGTGGACTTCCTGGTAGGAGGTCAATACCCAAAAATTCAGTCGATGAGAGCTTTATTTCCAGCAGTAGGTCTATGATGAAGTTAAACAAAAGTGGGGATAGTGGACAGGCTTGCCGGACACCACTTGAGGTTGTAAAATCATATGACATTTCGCCATAAGCTCTGACTCGAGTAGTAGTTTTCGAATAAAGAGCCCTCACAAGATTTATGTACTTCCCAGGTACACCTTTCAATGACAGACACTGCCACAGAACCTCTCGGTCTACAGAGTCAAATGCTGCTTTCAAGTCAAGAAAAACTATCATTGTCGAACGCCGATAAACATGTCTGTGCTCTAAAACCTGACGAATAGTGAATATGTGGTCGATACAGCCACGACCAGGTCTGAAGCCAGCCTGATTTTCCTGCATTTGTAGTTCACGAGTCTTAGTTAGGCACCCGATAATTATTGAGGCAAGAATTTTAGATGCTATGTTAGTCAGACTAACCCCTCTATGGTTATCACAGGATGATTTTGGCCTCTTCTTATATATTGGGACAATAAGTGATTGTGACCAAGCAGATGGAATTACGTCCAACTCCCAGATTTTAGCCAGAATATTAGTCAACCTAATCGCTAAAATTGGACCACCATATTTAAAGATCTCTGGAGCCAATCCATCAGGACCAGCTGCTCTTCCTCGTTTCAGATTACCTATAGCCTTTTGAACTTCAAGTAGGGTCGGGGGGCCTACTTCAATGTTCCATTCAGGTTTTCTAGGAATAGTGGGTAGTTGTGCAGTAGCTGAAGGCCAGCTAAACTGCTCCTTAAAGTGTTCCGCCCATCGTTCTAAACGTTTAGGTTGAGAGCAGATAAGGGTTCCGTCTTTCTCCGAGATTGTCTCACTTACACTTGACTTCTTAATCCCGGTTTCTTTTATTAGTCTGAATAGTTGCCTGGTGTTGCCTACAGCCACTGCCTTTTCCATCTCTTTTGCTTTCGTTGCCCACCACTGCTCACGATCGTTCCTTAGAATTTCGGTTAACCTAGATCTGATTTTCTTTCGCTCTTCGTCGTGTTCAGAGCCTGATGGGATGAGTTTACGAGAATCCATCATTGAAATACACTTTGAAGAAATTCATTGATTTTTTTGGAACCCTTTGGTTTAAATTACTAATAGATGTTACTGCTATTTCCACAGCTGTTCGTATATCTTTCCAAGCAACATCTGGGTCAGCCTCGTTTACAGAACTGCCTAGTTGTGAACTCAGTTGTTCTTGGAACTTACTTTTGGCTTTCTCGTCCCCCAATTCAATTCTAATGGGTCTTCTTAGTGTAGTTTTTCTGCATCAAGGCGCAAACAAATGTGTGCTCGTATTAAAGCATGATCAGAGTCTAAACATGTATTACAGAGCAAGCGACAGTCTTCTATCGAGCCTCTCCAACGATGACTGATGACAATATGGTTTATTTGAGTCCATCGTTAGTTTGGTTCAGGGGGTCACTATGTTAGACGATGTCTCTCCTTATGCTTAAAATTAGTGTTTGCTAAAAATAAACGATTGTCTGAGCATAGTTGCAACAGACCATCACCATTATCGGTTCGTTGAGCTGGAATACTAAAATACCCACCTAAATATCTTTCTGTTTGATTTAAGCTGTCTAATTGGGTATTAAAGTCACCCGCTACGAGTACTATCTCTGAGCGCTTAGCTTTCTGTAAAAGTCATTTTTCACTTCATCCGGGCCGTAGTCAGTCGGAGCGTAGGCAGGAACGACGAAAAAGCAACGACGTGTGTCCCTATCATTCCGAGTTCTTACGGGGCCATTTAGCCGAACAGCACATAGGCAACTGTGAACGGGTATGAATTCTAATAGTGCTTGTTCTGCCCTCATACTTAGTGTTACGCCTACACCCGCCAGTCCACGAGAATTTGGCATCGGGTTGCCAGATAAACGAAGGGTGTATCTTGTCGGTTCCCCGTTTCGGCTAGGTCAGGTCAAATGAATGACCATACTAGGATCCTGTATGTGTTTTTCGATAACATAGCATAAACCAATGGCACGAGATTCTAGAATCTTAGTCAAGAACATTTTCTGGCTGATTTGGTATAGATTGCGTATGTTGAAGGCTCCAATGTGTAGTTTGGAGCGAGGTTTCAGTAGATATGAGACAGTATTTCGCGTATGAGGAGCGTTGATCATGGTGAGACTCGCGGAGAAAGTCGGAGGAGGAAGTTTAGTGGCGAAAGTCGAGGTGGGAGGAACAGTAGAAATTGGAGAGAGAAACTGATTATGAATGCTGTAGTCTTGGGTGCTTATGGAGGTATGAGGTCGGTTACCACTTCCAGGTTGCCCATACCGTGGAAGGGTACTTTTAGAGGTAACTGAAAAGGAAATTAGGTTAGAATTGGTCTTGGTGACCCGAGAACGTGAACGCAGTGTCCAAGGGACAACTACTTGAGGCCGGTCACACACCACTTTTTCGTGTTAGCTCCATACCTTTTGAGACCTTACCACCGGAGACGGAAATCCGTGGGATAAGGCGAGGTGCGCATTTCGTGTCGACCTTTTCTAACCCCACTCCTCCTTAGTGAGGAGATAGCATCACTGTAGATGCCAATTATCTGAGGGAAACATCTTACGCCCGTAACATCTCTGTACAGTCAGCAGTACGACCTCGTCCTCGGACCTTGGGTTTGTTGCTTTTAGTTTTACCACTCTTCAACCGACATGCCTGGCATGGTAGGACCTTGAGGAGCGATTATTTCAGCCAATGTAGCCCGATCAATTTATCAAGATAGGCAAGCCCGACCACTTCGTCAAGGTATCAGCAACAGTCGGTTAAAATAAATTTACCTACTCTGAAAAAGTGGCTTACATTAAATCACGAAACATCGGAAACACAGTTTATCTACTCGTTGGGATATAACGGAAAAATATTTACTAAATTTTGGTAGTTTTTGCGTTAACTGTAATTAACTGTCTAACTAGTTAACACGTAGATACTAGGACAAAAAACACTTGTATACCGAATGTGATAGTTATATGATAGACATATGGGCACCCTCAAATGCATCAATAAATGTAAGACTAATGAGGTTGTTTTGATATAGATTCATTTTTAGAACAACTAGCAATAGTAAAAGTCGCGCGATCACAAAAATAAAATGTATAAGCAGTGAACTGATTACTAACTTGATTTTCTTTAGAGTGGAAGGTCCAGATAGCATCATTCTTGTGAATCTCCCAACACAGATCTCCATCGAAACAAAAAATCTCTTTCTTGTCTTTTTGAACCGAAACATGAATATGTTTGCGTTCAATATTTACAGAAACATTGCGAGCATCCACGTTTTCTGGTATCTGAATGCAATAAAAAGTTATTTAAATTAAGAGCACAAAAACCTTAATTTTAATATCAATATCCTTGATAGTTTGACTCCATGTGTAACTATCTCTAATGGCTCCGTTGTAGCAATCGGGATCTGCCTGATAGACTTTTAATTCATCATTCCTAGTTATTGGAATTAAACTTTATTTACAAACATACTCTTCACTTTTGGATGTTAAGTTTTTAACGCTTGATGGACACCCAGATACATTTTTATCCTCGTTTGAAGGTAAGACAGTGATATTTGGCTGCTTTGGTTCTTCTTTGATGACTGATTCTACAATTTCTGAAAATGAACTAGGAAAGGGACTTACTGACTGATTGGTTGGTGTCTACCTGACGATGACGCTGGTAACCCTCAAATATTGTCTTATATTTCTCGTAAGCCTGGAAAATATTTTAATATTACAACACACCTTAAGAATCATTTCGATGCTCACACCAGGTGGGAAACCTATTTTTTTTTGTTCTGGTGTCATAATATAGAAAAAGTCCGTCCTGAAGACAATTAGGATCCTGTGTTACATCAGATACCTGCGCATTAAAAACCCGAATATCACGTCTAAAAAATTCTCTAATTTCCCTTCGTTTTGGAGAATACCCAGTAGCGCGTTGTCGTATTGAATATTTACGTTAGTCATTTTAGACGTAACGGGCTATAAGGGAAATAAATATTACTAAGATGTGTCGTCAGATAAAGTTTTTTTAGGAAATGAAATTACGAGAATTTAGACGAGAGCATATCTGTAATCATGTCTATGACAAAGGTGATCAAAAATGAGGATATTAGACAACTATTATGAGCGCTGATGAGAGAGAGAATAGTATGAGCAGTTCTATGAATGGGTATGTAGAACAGTTCCAGATTCGATTTGTGAACTACAGCATCTAATACGTCTAAATTTATAGCTAGGCTAATGGCTGGTAATGAATGTCTTAAATGTGGTGTGCAGAATAAGCCATGGGACGATTTATCTCAGTTTACAAAACTCAATCATTCCAAGGGTGATAGGACTGCTATGCTTATAGCCTTGATCTAAACTCACATATGGAGTCTTTAATGAAAGTTCGAATATAATAGCCAGTGTATGGCACCAAAATGTCCTAATAACTCACAAAACTAAACTATAGTTTAGTGGAATAAGCAGAGACGACAGTATAGATTAGTCGAGAGGCTGTAACTGATAGCCTAAATTGCAGCGTGGAAAGGAGCCAGCTCGAATTTTTCACATCTAACATCACTAGACGTTTATCTAATTAAGAGGGATTATTTAGAGTTTCCGTATAATGTTTAGGATTTTTATGGACAAATAACTATGAACATGTATTCACATACATCAAGTAAAACATAATAATGTACTTAGCCCAGCACATATAAGGAGATTTGAATAATACTTACCTAAATGAAGCTAAATAATATGAAGTCGAAAGGACGAAAACTAAGACCGTTTATTGTTTGCGCGTAAAGATTACGTATTCAAATCTCAATGAAGAGAATTATCGAAATAAATATTTCTTGTATTCTGTGCTCAAATATATGTTGTGATTTGCAGATCTGATAAAGAATAAATCCTTGTTTTAAAATATTTAGGAACTTGATATACATGAGGATCCTAAAATAGAGCTGAACTGGGCAAATATACTACAAGTAGTAGGAGTTGGGCAACGCTGTTACCAGTAACACCTTTATAATCGATTTGTGCCAACCCATTCAGTTCAGAAGTCAGACTTTAGGAAGTCCGATGTTATATTTGAAAGGTTATCGATATCTCGTGAAGTGTTTGATCCAAGATGTCTGACGGTTGTAGAGGATGCCTAGCACTGAGTACCAACTCGTGATCTGGTGCGGATGTATGGCCAAGCGCCTTCAGCTTGGTGTGTCCAGTAGAACTAATGAGGTGGACATCAATGCCAAGGACTTATAGAACTATTTATTTAGAGCACAAAACAACACACTCCACAATAAGGTTAAGGTTTAAGCATACTTAAACGACTACTCAGTGTAAGACACTGTATAACACTTTGTTTTATCTTGTTTGTTGATAACGTCATGTCACAAAAACAAAGGCAAACATTTTTTTTGTAATATGCCTAATACGTAAGTATATTTTTTCCTAAAAGTCAAAGTAGCCATTGTTCGAAGAATTTTTCTACACATGTTATCAAAACGTATGTATACAAGTTTATTTCGCTTTTTTCACCCGTTTTGTGCCCTTATGATGACTAGAAAAGATAAGAAACCAACGAAGAATACAAGGAATATAACTTCGAACCTCTCCAATTCTGACTTCTGATTTCACTGGGTTGGCATACATCGATTATGAAGGTGTTACTGATAAAGGCGTTGTCAAACCCTCAATACATGTAGCATGTTCGAATTATTTGGAGAAATTTGTTCCAAATTTTCCCCCTTAGAATAATGATTTTTCAATTAATAGTGTTATTAGTATGCTTATTTTTTATCAAGACTTGAATCTGTCAAATGTTCACCCAATACGTTACTATAACGAATCGTAACTTTAGAGAAGTTGTGGATATGAGCCGAATTTCAACATAAAAAGCCAGACGGCTTTCATAGTCAGCTCTTCACTCTGGATAAGAAAATATCTTCGGATTATTTTCATGGTCATTAGAACAACGGTCCTATTAAGTCTTTGTATGGTAAGAAGAGAGACTGGCCTGGTAATCCACTAGGTAATAATAAAATTATGTTTATTTGTGTTTGATGGAATCTTAACTATTAAGATCCCTAGCCTAAAACGGAATGATATCTAAGTGCCAACTATCTTTACAACTAGTTGTCAAAAAGTAACCATTTTTGAGGGGAACATAAGTACATTGAGATGTTCAAGATGATATCAGTCTTCAGTCTTCAGTAATACGGATAGTAAGTTGAGGAACCTGTGTTAATCGTGACAGATTGCCTTTCAGTGAAGGTCCAGCTTCTCCTTGAAAATGTGCACTGATATGGCTGATACCACTTGTTCGGGTAATGCGTTCCAGTCATTGACCACTCGATGAGAAAATCGGGACCCCACCTTTAGTTTATTGGATTGCGGTTTCTGAACCTTCTTGCCATGACCTCGGAGATTATTAGTGCTGGAGGGAGCAAAAAGATAAGACATACTGACACCCAAATCATAATTAAAGATACGAAATGCCAGTATTCGGTCACCTCGTGTCCTACGATAAGATAAGGGGAAAAGGTTTAGACGTTTCAAACGCTCATCGTAAGGGAGTTTAGAAAGACCCTTAACTAGTTTTGTCCCCACACGCTGGACACACTCAAGTGATTAAGTTCTCTTCATCAGACATGGGCTTGCTGCTTGGATACAGTACTCTAAGTGTGGCCTTACATAGGTGGGATATAAAATTCGAAACATCTCCTCGTCAAAGCGTTTAAATGCTCGGCGAAGTGAGCATAGCGCACGATAACCTTTGGGAGCAGCCTCATTGCAGTGCGTAGTAGTTTTCAAGTCGTGACTTATAGTTACTCCTAAGTCTTTATGTTTTTGAACGCGTGGAAGAGATGTACCATTAATGGTATAATGGTAACTATTACCGTGCCCGATGTGCATGAGCAGGCTCTCCCTGGAATTAACTTCCAAGCCCTGATCATGGGCCCATCTAACTAATTCGTCTAAATCAGCTTGCAGATGACAACGACCAGCCTCACTTCTTATTGTTCTCCAGATTTTAACATCATCCGCAAACAATAATGTGGACGACTTAAGTAATAAAGGTAATTCATTAACATACAGAAGGAAAAGTAAAGGGCCTAAGATGGTGTATTGGAGTGCACCACCTTTGACCTGTTTCCATTCGGATAGCATTCCATTGACCCTCACTCTCTGTCTGCCGTCACATAAGAAGCTTCCTATCCATTCCTGTATAGCACATGTTATTCCCAAGCTCGAGAGCTTCTGCATAAGACCTAAGTGTGAAACCTTATCAAACGCTTTGCTAAAATCTATGAATATCATGTAGACAGACAGGCCGTTGTCTAGGGCAGCTGTCCAATCCTCTCTCGCAATGAGTAAGTTAGTTAAGCATGAACGCTTGTTACGAAACGCATGTTGCTCGGGAGTTAACAGATTATACGAATCTATGTGACTCAGTAGCTTAGCCCGAATTAATTTTTCAAGTAACTACTATGCTGGTCAGGCTAACAGGCCGGTAGTTAGATACGATCCGTCTCTGACCATTCTTAAATATAGGACTAACTATGGCGTCTTTCCAGTCTCTATGTAGTTGAGCGAGTGAAAGGGACATGTTGAAGAGCGTCATGAGCGGTCTTGAGATAATGTCCGCAAGCGATGACAGCAAACGTGGATGTAACCCATCGGGGCCCGGTATCTTACAAGGTTTTAAGTTGGTTATCAAAGGACGAACAATATCCTCGGTCGCGTGTATAGGTCCTATGGCTGGTATCTCGTTGTCAATGGGACAAGTAGTTGTAACACTACACGTAGAGTAGACTTCACTAAAATAGTTTGCAAATGTCTCAGCTTTCGCTAAATCAGATTCAGCTAGTAAATCTGAATTTTCATTTGACAGTAACGCGGGGATACCATCACTACGTTTTGTCCGCCTTTTAACGTACGAAAACAGTCGCTTCGGACAGGTACGGCTATCGTATGCCAACTTTCGTTCGTAAGCGGTACGGGATTTAGCTATGGTCTTTTTACATATATTCCGGGTTTTTTATATTTGCACTTAAATGGTGCCTGTCCTGTTGACAATAATTAATCCCAGAAGCGTTTCTACGCTTTAACATTTTCCGGGTTTCCTTATTAATCCATGGAGGGCAATGTGATAACTTACGTGCTGACCATGGGATAAATGGTTGAATTACGGATTCGAACGTAGCCTTAAACCTACTCCATGCGTCTTCGATCGATCCATCAGCATCGACCGACCAGCTAATCGAGATAGCACAGTCGCTGATTGCCGGAATATTAGCTCTCCAGATATTAGGACGGGGTGGGGCAGATGCAAATTCCATACCATGTATCCGGAAAGTACGACATGGTAACATTCAGATTTAAATGTTCTTCTTAATCCGATAACTCCGAGATAAGTAACGACCGGTTTATCAACACTTACGTGAAAACCACCAGTTAATATAAGGATAAGATGACTAAGTAAGGGATCTTCAGAGACAATAGGTATCGGCCTTTTAAAATCCCCACTCATTTTGTGGATTTTTGGTGGGAACATTTTCCTTCCCAAGATGTGTCGGAATCTGAACAGAAGTTATTGGGTAAAATCCATTTGTGCAAACAAAATCATTAGAAGTATACTCTGCAGTTTGTTGATAATTCAGTGGAAATCGAGAAATAGGGAACATTAGTTTTTGGTCCAGAAATATTATCTGACTATCTCATACTACCAGATAGTTGAAGAAAGTTGACTTACTCTTCTAAAAGCCGTATTAGTTCTGATGTAGAATTTCCTTTTGACGATTTAAACAATGTCTTGTTTTTTTCGGAAGTTTTTAACTAATGGCGCTATTGTGTGTAGGCGTCTATGAAACAGTGAGCATGGGAGAGTATATGGGGATGATGACCCCTTAGAAAAACTCTATGATTACATGACCGAAGAAAACTTCTGTTTGCTGTTCATTACAGGGGTGGCAAAATTGAAACCTGGATACGATGTAAATGAAGTGAGACTGCACCACTTAATTCAAGAGCATAGCTATAAAGTGATAAGGAAACATCTTTTGATGTATTTTTGATGGGTCAAATTACGATGAAGGTTAATGCAATACACCGTATGGATAGGTCATTAAATTCAGATGCCTCAAGAGTTACTTGCTCTTAATCTGGAAGTTTGTTTCCATGAGATTTCTGAATTCGTGAGAGAACTAAATCCACCAGAATGGCTGGTGCATAACATTTTTTCTGATACTTAAGAAGCGACGCGAATAGATGTCATAACATGAATGGGATACCACCTTGCATGAAAAGTGGACTCTTGTTATGTTCGTCTGTTCATAAGTCTAGTGAGATCAGGAATCGTCAAGTAGTTAGCTGAGAACTTAGTTTTAATGGTTAGACAATAATAGTTGATAGTATATATCCTACCTCAAAGTAACTGAGTGATAAATTTATTGAAGAATATATTAAATTTTAGAGAAAAGCTCATTGACGTCTGATATTATGGAATTTTAATAAGTTTTGAACAGATCCAACAGATCTACTGAATTATTTTAAGAAGCGACGCTTCTACACCAATGTAAAAGAACAAAAACCGATCACATCACAGCGTTTCTGTTCCAGTATAATTCAGGTTTGTAATTTCTAGAGAAATGAAGACGTGTGCTTGATGCTGCAGCCACGAATTCCACTGCAGCATGGCGGTAAATGGATATGTAAGAGTATTTTACTGAAAAATAGCAGTTGTTGCACTGTTTTCTGCGATGCAGTTCATAACGGCGCGCGACTGAATATAATGGATTCTTGTGTGGAGTACCATTAAAAGTGCACTACAGTAGATGAATGACCTACCAATTTTAAAACTATGATTCGGATGCTAAGTATAATTTGAGGATGCCTATAATTTAGCAACTATACTATAATGAGATGCGAATATGATCCAACATAGATCACACTTTACACTCTTGTACAAATCTTTTGGACTGGTGAATCATGTAGACACAAGTTATGACATGTTATAGAGTAGATTTCTTGAAAACTCAAAGACAAAATGACGGGACTGTTTTAAGGATCTGGTTAGGGTTGGGATTGCAGGGTTGCAGAAATAGATTTTGTGATTCTCCTTCTTCAGCAAGTATCTGGATTTCGATTGGACTGTGGTGCGTGCACTTGCCTCACTGCACTTCATTGTTCACAGAAAAGTGCCACAAAAAGGCCTCTTTTGCTCATTTGTGAAATAAAACGATCAGAAAACTATCGAAGTTTGAGTAAAGCACTTAAAAACAGTGAACTATATGTTTAAGCAGTGGTAGTTTGGCCAACTGAGAAGTCAGTCAAAGGTCAGTGGGATAAAGTGGTTTATTCGGATAAAAGGAAACCTGAAGATAATGAAACCCACAAGTATAGCTTATAACAATAATGGCAAACAGAGCCATCAAGTTTAAAACCAAAACTAAACTACACAGCTGAGATAACTAAATAACACCAAAGTAATCACAAAAGACTTAACTTCATAAGTTATGAACATTATCTATTCTGTTTCTCCTTCTTTTCTCTTTCTGTTTTTCAGAGCTGTCATGGTACAACATGGAGAACATACGTATAGAACATATGATTTTTTTTAATACTCCTTAACTAATACCTCTAATATTTCGGAAAGATTTCTGGTTGATTTTAGTAAAAGCTTGAAAAAATTTGTTATATGGAGAACACTATCAAGAATTGCAATGTAACACGTTGAGGTTGACGTTTTTAAACGACCGGTTATACATTTACCTCATTACGTCTTGTTGTGAGTAGTCTTATATTTCAATCTCATTGATTTTTTAATCACCAATTTTTTGTTGTAATTCAGCTTCCATAAAGGGCGACAACTTTTACACTTAACATTTGTGTTTTGCCAACGTTATTCATATACTTATGTACGCGAATTCATCCCCCTGTTTCTATGGTCAGTGTTTCGTCACATATCAACCTGAGTGACGTATCATAGCAAATCCTGCAGCATTAATGACATTTTGATTTTGTTTATAAACTGACACACTTCGTGTAGCATATTATCATTCGAGAATAATTTATTATTATGAAGTACTATACATTGATTCAACAAACAATTAGTTCGATTACTAATTACAAAGCTCTTTAACTTGCTAGTTTTTATTTAAACACAAAACAGCATCGAATTTTTAAATACAACAAAGTCGAACAGATAACTTTATATTCAATGAATTAGTACAAGTGTAATTAATATAGTTAGTAATAAACGAAATTTATCCTACCTAAAGTGGTTAAATATAGGAAAGATGTTTTGATGATATTATGTTCGTCAGGACTTAGCATCCTATGAAGAGGCCGAATCAAAGAACTGGCAATGTAGATGGTTTATAGCTGAGCTATTGGATGCATCGATTCCATGCAGTCGACACATAAACTAGCAATGACCACAGATAACTACAACCTTAATAATCCTCAGTAGCATGATCGTATTGAGGAATTAATGGTTTGGATAGGTTTCAGGATTATTTCACTGGTCCCACAGAGACCTCAGTGGAATCAGTTGCAGTTAGGTCCGATACCAATTCATAAGGGGAATGAACACTTCAGGTCTTGATGAACTAAAAAAAGTCAAAAAAGATAGCAGAATCTGATCGGAAAATAACGAGTCATAACAGTTTTGGAGGGTTTAAGCCTACTCAAAATAATCCTTAAAACTATATTCCAGCTACTCTATGATAATATGTACTACAACTTCGAGAAATAGTTACAACAAAAATTAACTACCAAATATCAAAGAGATATATAGTGCGACACATAACACAAAGCTTCTGTACCCAAAACAGTACTATCTAACCCGTTAGAAGTTATCCCTATCGATAAGTGATATCGTTGATTGTATTACTGTAAATACGAATATTATTTAAGAGTGAAAATTCACTTCGCATTACCAACCGTGTTCTACCAATATATGTATTGATTTCCAGCTACATTTTTACTAAGAGGTTAACTGAATGACCAGAAATTTATCTGTGGCAATCATAACTCGTATTTCAATCATTTTTTGGGCCACATACGTTTTATTTAATTCTAGAGGGTTTGCTTAACATTGGTAACTGCCTAAGCGCAACAATCTTTGATGACACAAGTAACTGATACGATCTGTTTAAAATAGTGATATTTTGTATTTTAAAACTTCGGACATACCTAATTAACTGAGAGTAGGTATATATGGGTTTATTCTGGAGAGACCAGCTATAGTCTCAGTATGCTGATGTATAATACAGCAGTTATTCACATTCGTATCCACACGCAAATGGTCAAAATTATTGGTACGTGTACGCCATTTGTAAGCATTAGGTTATAAGTCACCGTTGGATTGTCAACATCTATGCTGGGAATGAAATATGGCGTAATTAACCACAATCGTTGACAAACTATGATAAAAAAAACGAATATTGTCTCAGAAAACAGGCTTATTTAGTAGTGACAATACGTTTCAACCATTAGTATAACAAAGGCTGTTAGGCTAAAATGTCATTGATGATTGTTTACGGTGAGAATAAGGGGTACAAATACTGTTCGGATTTTCATTAGTTTTGCTCAATGACTCTTTGCTCCAACCACCATTTATCAAAACATGGAATAGGACAACAACTGAAACCAAACCCACAAGCGTAGAGATGTCGACTCAAAAGAGTGAAACGTTAGTATGATCAAAATATATCAAAGTTATTGACAATTCAGCTCCATTGACATCAGACGTTATACATTTGAATGACCTTCAGTTTTTGCAGTCATCAAAGCCGGTAAACTACAAGTATGAGTGTCATAGTGTAGAGCTGTCTCTTGAGAAGATTTTCATAGAATAGCAAACAGTGAGTGCTGCATATAAGATTGCAAATTAAACAAGGGCGAATATCAGAAGGAGAATGAGTTGTAATCAAAGGGTGTGTAACTTTAACTCATTCGTATGGTACTATTGTGTACGTATTTTATTTTTGGAGTAAATCTGATGATATTCCTTTTATATTGCATAAGATTTGTTGACCTTTTTAAAGTGATGATTTATGTGCATGATTATATGAGTTATCAGCCTTCCATTGAAACCAACAAATTTATGAGTTTATTAGTAAGAAAAGAGATAAAAGATACTATGAATTTATCTATAAATGTTAACGGTAGTCACAGAAGACCAACCTTACATTTGATGAACGATTATATAAATTAATTTATTTTTCACAGATAAACTGATTGCGTCTAAGAGTAAACTGATTTTAAAATACGATATCTGATTCAGTCAGTACGTGGGTGTCAAAATTATTAATTAAATAATGGGAGGCAAAATCCGACTCACACGTCCTCGTCGTGGCTTCTGGATCATGGGACTGTTTCCATGAACTAACATGAGCGGTAATCGCGGGTGGTGGAGATCGGCCTAATCAACCACTCTACCAATACCCGAGAACGATTACGAATGCTACATAGAGTCATTGTATAACTATTGAGGGTTCAAAAGAGTGGTAAAAAGTGAGTTTGCCCAAATAAAAGTAAAAACAAAAAGACAAAAAATGGGTTGTGAGTGTAATGTAATGGTTCTGCGTAAACAGTGCAGAAACAGCTATCCCGCCCCGGTAGTTGTACCGTGCTTCGATGTAGCACTCTTCTCCAGAAGGGCCTACTAGGCTTCACCACTCTATATGGCTGGAAGGGGCAATTAAATAATAACGAAAAATTTATGTTAAGCTTTATGAAGTTAATCGTTCTTAAATTATATTTTCTTGTTGTCCATCTATCTATCTACCTATATTTGTATCCTATTCAACTATTCCATCAATGTATAAATTTTGGAACACGCTAAAGTTTTGACATTCTGGACACTATTTTCATTTCATTCGAACACAGTTTATGCCAGTTTTGAGCAGTTCTATATGCATTTCATTACATTTCAATCTCTGGATAATCTAATGTCAGTGCTATTCTTATTTTGAGATAATTGTTGGTAATTCTATATGCCAGTGTCAAAATAAATACAATTCATTTACAATGAAGTCTGATTCTCGTTTTATTCTAATACTACTATTATTTCGGTACAGTTGTGTTCACACAGTCCAATTATATTTCGATTGTTTGTTACTACTCTGTGTCTTTTGATTCAAGTACTTAAATATGCGTTCGGGACGATCTATATTCCAGTTTTTATTCAATTTATCGCTTGAAAGTCAAACGGAAACTTGGCTCTTACAGTCGATGAATAGGTTCATAAGTATTTGACTGTGTCGCTTTTAACAACTTGAACCTGTTCTGATAAATGCTGTTTCCTGATTGATTAATTCGCTTCAATAGAAGTATCAATGAAGAAAGACAAGCCAGAAGTCTTTTTGTGTTAAAACTAATAAAAAAAGTAGTTAGTAATAATTAATAAGCAATTACTTTTGGGGAAATTTACCGTTTGTCAATAAAAATAAGTTTAAGGTTTAGAGAAGAAACGTGAAGGTTATTAAATTGCAATGAACATTTGTGAGTACATATTTAAAAACATATACTGATAGATTGGAAATACCCGTTAACGAATCAAGAAGTCATTTTGTTAGTATTTAGGATGTTTTAAATTAAATTTATTTTTCGTCGTGATGACTTACTATATGCGGTTGCTTTTTGAGGATAGAGAAACACCTTGATGTCTGTCTAGTCTTACATGGTGATCGTATAAGTGCAGATGGTGTTTAAGCCTACATGACTAAGGTTTTGATGTCAAAGAAGCTAGGAGACTAAAACAAAATAAATAGTAGACAATACTAACTAAAGGAACTTGGTTAGGAACCGAGTCTATATCCGGCACAGCTCACGTACAAAGCTTTTCCTTTTCTACATAACCACTTTAGTAGTCTTATGTTTTCTGTCTCTTCCTACGTTCAAATATACTGTTTCTCTAGACCCTTTTGTTGGGGATGATAGATGCCCAGAAATTATTTGGTAAAAGTCTTATTTTTGTAATTTTATTTTGGAAATATGAATTTCCTATTTCCACTCCAAAAACGCCCATTTTTACCTCCAAATTGTATTTCCCACTGAGAAGGACCATAAACGTCATCTGTTTGTTTCTTCTTTAAATGCGCTATTTTGTGACGTTTCCTAAGGACATTTTTATACTGTATATATACGCTTGAGTTGTGTGTTTGTTTGTTCATACTTCCGGTTGCTCGTGGAATATTCTTTTCCCTTGGCTGAATTTGGTCATCCCCCTCTAGTTAACAGAGCTGTGGCGCAGTGAGTAGTTTAACTTGTGCTGTTGTTGTGATGTTGATTCACGTTCTGTTCGCCGGTGTAGCCAATATCGTAATCGCCTAAAACGTTGTGTATTTGTAGTCCTCTTCCTTGTTTGTATCAAAACTATCTTCAAAACGATCGAAATAATTCATGACAGTTCTCTCTCTTCAGACTAAGCTACTGAAAATATATAAGCTAAAATCTAATGGTAACTAATGTTATTGACGGACATCTGATCTGGCAGAGATTTTCGTTATGATATATGCTGTCTAGCTGTCAATGATACAAAGTGTATAAGACTTCAGGATGTGAATAACTCGTGCAGTACCGCGCATAATCTAAAATTTCTCTATCTTAGTCTCTAATCTTAAAATCGTTTCATAAGGTCTTCATCATAGCTTTTGTTGGACTCATCATTCAGAACTTCTTCATAAAATAGTCTCTATTCCTTTTTTAGATTTATCGGAATGGTTATTTGTTACTGTTGGTGTGTTTATAAAGGCACTTCCAGTCTCTGAATCACTTAGCTTGTTTTATAGATATTACTTAGTCTGAGTCTAAAATCTTCCGGTTAAATAATTAAGCTACATTTGATTTTCGGAAATCTAAATCTAGCACTGTGAGGTTATCACTTTTGTAACAAACAGCATCAGATCATATCACCCCAGAAATACTGAACTAAACCAATATGACATAATTTTCGGAACAAAATTAAATATATTGCTTTTGTAAGGGAGAATAATTTTCACATTTGAGATACTGACCTTTTTGTCTCTTCTATCAAACACGTAGTTTTCTTGTTTGAACATACTTAGATTTTAATCATTTCGCTAAAGGCTACTTACATCAAATAATCCTGATAAGTTTATCATGTTAAGGCTTATGGCTAAATAACCAACGTGACGGAAAGTTAGTCAAAATCTGTTCGGTATGAGATCTAACTTGAGGTGTTTGAGGTTAGTTTGAAAATTTGACAAAACTAGACTTCAAAGTACGTTTATGATTAGCTTTTAGTTAGTTGATGAATTAACAAATTTTAAAACCAGGAATATGGTGAAAAATGGGTATTTTAAAACTAATGAGTCAGATTACTGTCTAGATGACAGATATTTTAACAAATTTTTTAGCAATAGTGTGCAACAGATGATTATCTCTAAAATCAAAGTACTTTTTAAAATAAAGACCCATTTTCTCGAACTTCAACCATGTTTCTGATGAAGTTTCTCTGTAGTATGTTTTTCATGTAATGACTTTGCAAAGATCTGTTCGTTTTAAAGATAGTTTTCATTATAAACTAGTATCAGGAAAGGAACCAGTGAAAACTAGAAAGCATAGGACAAATTTAGTGCCGTAATATAAAATTTCTCAAGGGAGAGTACGTATAACACTATGTAGAAATTAACTTACAAGTTTCCAAGTAATATATCAGTGTTAACTTCATTATGTTACTCAGTTCAAGCACAGTTGTCCACATTTCTTTCGATTTCAACCAGCCTTTGATATAGCACTACCACCATTTAACATTATTCCAGTTCCAACTTTTTAGCTTTCATAGGCTACATCTTGCCATTAAAACTCCTTTGGATTCATCAGAATGGAAATCCTTAGTAGTTACGTTTTTTAGGACAGTGTTAATATTATATCTTCTCTTTGGATATGATTGAGGGTGCATGAGTTATAAAGTAGTAATGTAAAATGACAGTTGACCACTGCTTCATTATCCTAAATGAACTTCCTCCAGATTTCATTCTGTGATGAAAATATCGAATTTCGAATGTGTTAATTATTTAGACTAATATTTTCTGAACTATTTTTGAGGGTATGTGCAGACTTTCCATCCATTTACGGACATCATCCAAGATAATATATTCAACTTACATTCAACTTACGAATTATAATCAATATAATTTACTTAGCTTAATAAAAAAACTGCAACATCTAGTTTAAGTATGGTTTTTATTCAAACTAGAAAGATACATGCTTTGCTGCCTATAAAGGAGATTGTACAATTAGTATATCATGCATTTAGTGTACCATCATTTCATAAAGTGTTAAGGAAAATAGTAGAAATATGATTTATGGAGAGAAATTGGTTTGTGTCGAAATGTAATTTGATCACCGACAGTAAAAATTTAAACTCAAATTTGAAAGCGTGAGTCAATTGAAGCTAGACT